>NW_026136720.1:30426035-30938535 GCF_905237075.1 Dicentrarchus labrax
CCTAAATGGCAGAAAATTTCATCTAGATAGCTCTAACGCCCTACCTTAAATACCCGTCACAATCTGAAATCTAAAGCGAAACTCAATGTGTTTTTTGTTGTTTCATTAAATAATTAAAATTCCATCTAAAACATTAGTTACTGACTAAGATATTCATGTTTGTTCCATCAAACCCATATCGGTCGACCGCTGGTTTTGGACTATATTTTGGAAACAAGCAATTTGACTGTGTGAGCTTGGGCTTAGAGAATTTTGTTGGGCATTATTTTCAGACATTTTATGGATCAAACGATAAAAAAATAAAGATAGTGACAATAACTGGCAGTTACATTCATTTTTAAGGCAATGGTAGCCCTTCTCGATCTCATACTGTGAGACTACACTTCCTTCTTCAGTTCACAGTTAAGTGACGTGTGAGCTGGACACCTGAAAGAAGTCAGCTGTTAAAACACGCTCATCAGTATCTTGGCAAGCACAACGTGTCAGCAGTTTTCAAATAGCTCTCTCTATGTGCTATATCTGCTCGTCTCAGCCGTTACTGGCACAGGAACTAACAACAACTTCCAGATACATTGTGCAACTTTCTTTCTCCTCCAGGCAGGAAGTGTACTGTCAGGCCTGCCCTCCTCCTCCTCAGTTGGTCAAGCTTTCGCCCCAACTCTTGTCATTCTTCCTGCCGAGCTGTTGGACTTGAAACAACATGTAGCCTGAGGGGGAGGGAACCAGCAACTGCAAAGCCTCCGCAGGCACTGAAGGAGTCCACGCTTGTGTTGACCATGTTTTTAACTTTTCTGCCACATATTTAGCTTCGCTGTATTTATTTTTGATGCTGCTTTCCTCCGTCCTCTCTGTTCTTGTGACTTATCTAAGTTTTGGCTTAGGTAAACAGGCGAACAGGAATTCTGGCATGAACACAAATTGTGTGGACTGTTTACTTATTGTTATACAAGCGATAACGCACAATTGTGTGCCTTGATAGGTAAAGTGGAGGCAGACTCTTCCCTAGGTCCATTATCTGAGTTTTACTGAGCTTTTACCATAGCCACTTACCCCAGGCAAAAAGAGAAGCTGTGTTCAAACTTTAATCATTTTTGGTTTGTATTTGTAGTCCGTTCAACTTATGATGAGGTCAATTTTACTAGTGAGTGGGTTTTGTTTTTCATAGCTTTATCTAATCAAATCTGATTGTCAACTCAAATTCCTCATTGATTCCAATTAATGGTCCAGTGTGTAACATTTAGGAGAAACTACAGTCAGAAATGGAATATGATATTAATAGGTATGTTTTCATTAGTTTATAATCACCTGACGGTAAGAATGGTTGCGTTTTCGTTGCCTTAGAATGAGCTGATTGTGCCTCCATATTGAACTGCCATGTTTCATGTTCAATCAGTGTAACATATTAGATCTTTTTAGTTGAAAACGGCTGGAAATGAGGTCGATGAGTGACAGTTGATAACAGCAGTAAATCATTACAGCTAGTCTAACAACTGATTATTGCATCTTTAAGAATTATTACTTCTTCTTCCTGATAATCGACCATCTTTTTAAAGCAAAAAGAAGAGTTGCTTAGATGCAGTGATATTCGATTTTAGCCACAGAAGTGTTTCAAAAGAAAACAACTCACAAACACTCACGCACATAGATCTTTGAAATGATCTTCCAGCCTCTGTAGATGAAAACAGTTGGCACTAGAAAGTTTTGTTTATGTCTCAAGACTATATAGTATAAACAACTTGATTACATTTCTGGTTCATGGGGAACTGTCAAATCTGCTCAGATTGTTTAGATTATGGTGAGACACCCACACAATTTTTCCTTCCTCCATCTTCAAAGCATCATCCAGTTTCAGCTGCCGTTATGAGGAGAATTTTCAGCAGAAAGCCTTTTATATTCCTGCCTTGTTTGGACTTTTTATCTTTTGCGAACGCGACACGCCTGCATTCGGGAGCTCCTCGGGGAGCCACAGAGTGTGTACATGTGAGACTGTGTGTGTGAGTGTGAGAGATTAAGTGTTTGTGTTTTCCACCCCAGGTCACCAAGGTCCTTCTGGTAGTTCTGATGAGCTCAGCCCAAATCTGTTCTTTAATCTCTAAAAACTCCTGAAAAGTCTTTCAGCGTCTGAAAATGCTTCCACCCGGAGCTGAAAGAGACAGAGAGAGAGAGATGAGAGAAAAGTGAGTGTAGAGTAGAAAAGAGGGTGAGGTAGCCTGTTTTTCAATCTTAAGTTTTGCTATCCTGTTGATCACTTCTCATCTCCTTATCAAGTTTCATACTTGCATTTCTCCTCTTGCTCCATCACTGCCCTCCGGCCGTCTGTTCATCACATTTTCACCTCACATCGACCTTCTGCTTCTTCTGCATCAGTATTCTGCTGCTGTTACTGGGAGGAGGGAGGGAGAGGCCACCAGTCGTCTGCTCGCTTAGTGACAAGTCTGACTGTGAGACTCTGGGAAGCTTCTTGACAGCAGGATCTAAACTCTTCTGTCTTGACGCAGACAAGCCTTTTGTATTGATCACAGGACTAGATTGTTTCAAGCATGCTTAGCTGTCAGAAACCACTGTTGCCTGGGTATTTGCTGCTATTTAATGTCAACTTTAAAGGGTTATTAGGAGGCTATATAGGCAGAAATGCAATATAATATTAATAGGTATGTTTTCATCACCTGAAAATAAGAAACATGTTTCCGTTACCTTAGAATGAGACGTTTATATCTGCAGAGGGAGCGGGTCCTCTTCTATGGAGGCCGCCATTGTGAACCATTTTTCCACAGTCGCCCAGAACGGACAAACCAAACACTGGCTCTAGATAGGAACTTTTGCGAGTTTCACGGCCACTGTAGTTTCTCCTACATGCTTGGAAGGGGAGTGTGAGGCGAGGGCACTGCTAGTTGCTTTCAAATCCTACACACTGGTCCTTTAAAGTCCTTTAAATGACAAATACAGAAATGAATGGTTTTTGCTGGCCATCTGGGACCAACAACCCACTTCTTTTCGCACCAAATAGCAACCACTCACAGCAATAGAGCTGCTGCTTTTCTGGTCATCCACTGGTATATTTCATAATAATTTTGATGAAAATGTCTTTCACTCACCATTCAGGCTGTGTTTGCCTCCAATTTTTACAACCAGTAAAAACCACAACCATTTTTACAACCAATTTACATTTCAGTCATGAAAGTTGTGTTACCAACAATGGTAAATGGACTGCATTTATATAGCGCCTTTCTAGTCTTCCAAGTCACTCAAAGCGCACTCGCATGTCACATTCACACACTGATGGCAGAGGCTGCCATGCAAGGGCCCAACTTCTCATCAGAAACCAACTAATTCCATTCACACACATTCACACACCAATGGCACAGCATTGGGAGGAATTTGTGGTCCACATCCACTCTTGTCTTTGATTTGGATTACACAAATTGCACAGCTGTCAAAATTATGATGGGACCACCAATCATAGAACTCTCTTGACATATTTTTATCCAGTATTTCACCATCCTAATAGGATGGAAAATGGGGTAATTTTTATTTCTTGTATGTTCTAGATTTGTCCAATTCTGTCCAGTTTGAAGTAATGGTAATAGGATGGTAAAACAGGACTTTTTTGATAAAGGATTTTCAGAATATAAAATGAGACGTACTACTTAATCAAAAAATGTGATTTTGATTTATTGCAGTCCCTCTCTGAGGACTCAAGTCCTAATTTCCACATTGAACTGACTAATACTCACCAATTTTAAGGCAGCTAACAGTGGATGTTGGCAGGTCCTGCAGCAGCAGCTGAGTGTTAAAAGGGCATGTTTTAGTTGCTTTTTGAAGATGGCACTGTGTGTTTATTGAAAGCAGAATTTCAATAGCTTGTACTGAGAATCAAGTCTAAGTGTAGAGTGTAATTAAAATAATCACCAAGAATGCAAGGACTTTGGCTGTATGTATAAAATGTTGACCTTACTCAATAAAACATATTGTGCATAATGACATATATCTAATATTATTATAGGTGAATATATCCTTATTTATAAGGAGAACCGTCTAGACTTGCTCTATATAAAGAGTGTTCTGATATAAATTCCTTTATGATTTGGTGTTTAAACAAATAAATTGTATGCATCAAATCCCCAAGCTAACACAACAAGGACCAGTTTGTAGGATGTTGTGGCATCTAGTGGCTAAGGTGCAGATTACAACTAACTGAACACCTCATGTCTGTATTTGACAACCTGGGAACAGGCTGTGAAGTGTGTAGGAGAAACTATGTTGGCCACGAAACTCGCGAAAAACGCAAAAGGCCCTATTTACAGCCAGTGTTTGGTTTGTCCATTCTGGGCTACTGTAGAAACATGGTGGTTCAATGTGCTGGACTCTGTTTTGTTGTATGATCTCCAAAGGCTAATTTTTTCTTTGTGCAAAATGTGATGTTTATTATTGCAGTCAGGGGCACTTGTCATGGAGCAAAAACATTATTGTATGAAGTTGTATGTGTTAGAGCTGCTCTCTGGAGAGCTCCCCACATGAATCCAAACAGCATGCTGAAGATTCAGCGGGGAGTGCCGTCCAAGCCTCCAGGGTGCACAGAAGAGAAGTCAGCAGACATGTCGCTGAGATGTGGAATATATATATAATGCATGAGATGCCAATGGAAGTACTGTTAATAAGAAACCTGAATAGAGGGAGCCAGGGAAGTACAGGGGATAAGAAAAATCCAATAACAGCTGTATGGCAGGTCGGAAACAGACGGAAAATTTACATTTGGAAACATTAATACTTGTCTTTAAAGTGCAAGATTGGTGTATGTCACTAAGACAACTTCTGTCTTCTACAATAGCAAGTGTGTTTGTGTTTTTTCCATGTTTTAGGCATCTGCTTTACATTTTGCTGCCAGGAATTTACAGTACAACAGGAAGTGTCAGAGGCATGTAGCCACAGCAGCTCCACGGCTGTGCTATTTGACAGAACAGCCAGAGAGAGAGGACGTCTCCAGAGAGAAGTTACGCTGGATGTGTTTACCCACTGTTAGAGTCCAGATCTTAAGGGAGAAGCCTGGTGCAGACTCTCACAGTCAGAGGGGAAATGGGAAAGGGAAGAGCGGTGATCAAATTTCGCTGTTTGAGAGGATGTCAGCGTGAAGAGCTGCAGACTAGATGCTTCTCTCTGTGATTGAGAATTTGGTTAAACTGACAATTTTGTTGAAATGCACTCTTCAACTAGCACAGTTTGAGGTGGAGTCATCAGCAGTATCATATTGACAAATTCAGGATGGGATAAGGGACATAAAATAAGTTATTTACAGAGGCACAAGAAAGTAAGGGTTGGTGATTCAACGTGGCTCCTAGTAACTGCGTGTGTGTCCTTGAGTAGGACATGTGTGTATGTGTGGGTAAATGTCAGGCTGGATACAGGAACCATATAAACACAGTACATATCTCATTTACTTTAAACCTGCAATAATCTTTTTTTATAAACAATAGATTAAAATGACTAAATGTAATTTGAAAGGCAGTCCCTTCAGGAAGTTTTGATTGCAACTTAACGCTAATTCAACCAATTCCAGATGTATCGCATTACTGTGAGCAAGGCGATATATAACGATTTTCACAAAAAAAAAAAAAACTATATAGGAAAGTAATGTAGTAGTAGTAGTAGTCTAAAGAACACACCACTAGTGATGGGAAAAAACTACCGTTACTGCCAAAAAATGCAGCACGTTACTAAAATTGAAGCTGTTTTTTTCATCAGACCAACTAGATCTCTGAGCCGAGAGGCAAAGACTTTTTTTCACTGTTCTTCCTTGGTTAGTGGGCAGTGCACGAGACAAGCGCATAAATGCTGACGATTGGCTGAGGTTGTACTGTAACTAATTACTTTTTAGAAGTAACTTGCCCAACACTGCACACCACTATATGCATACATCTAAGTAAAAAAAGTTACCAACCAGAACAGTGGGATCTGTATTTGTCTTTATCCCTGTGACATCCAGCATCATATAGCCCTCAGTTTACGTTTACAGCACTGATATCTAGCGGTTGGGGATTTAAAGAGAAAAATCAATAGTGTTTTTGAGGAAATTGTTGTTGTTGTTGTATTACTGTGTTCTGTATATTGTATGTACAGGAATCATTTTTTATATTTTTGTCTGTACTTGTGTTTTTATCACGTATCCCTGACTGCAAGTCAAGTTTACCATCTGGGATAATAAAAAGAAAGTGGTTACTGACAGCTTGATAACAAAAAGTGATAAAGTGGAAATGCCATGATGTGAGTTAGCAACTTAACACTAGTTGCAGAATTTCAAGGTAAATGTAAAGTAGACACCTTTTCACGGTTCTAGCTGCATGGCCTTACTTACTACTTGGACACTACTGAAACAGATATATTAAGTCACCTATACGACCTCTTTAGGACCAGAGAGAAATGTAGAAACATTGTAAGAACTTGTTTTCTCCTTCACATGTATTCTCTGAGGTGAAGTGGCCTGTAATTGACGAATTCTCCAACTAGAGATGAGAAAACTGCGGCACAGATTAAACTGATGGTGAAGAGGAGATATCTTAAAGAAAGACAGGCAGGTGTGACTGTAGGTATGAATAGAACGCTCACAGTGAACAGATATACATTTTTTTCAAATGACCAGATTTATTGTGGGATTTATTGATGAATTCTTTTGACAAATGACTATTAGCCTTATTGAAACCATTACAGAATTTACTTAAAAACTATCAAGGGCAGCTCAATAATAGTCTATATATTTCACTTTTGTTTTTCAATTTCATGCCCAAGCAGTCAACCCATGTTGCAGGGTATATTGCACCATTCAGTCTGTGTAAGATTTATAGGAGCAATATAACCGATAACTCCTACTTAATGTCGCCAGTCCCTCCTCTGTCTCCACAGTCAGTGTTGTTCAGCTCACTTTCATATCCCGCTTTTATGTCTCTGCCGTATGAGGTGGAGATGCTCGGAAGACTTTGCTGCTGTGACACACAGACTGCTTTTAGAAAAACTGCAGTTATATAATCGTTGTGAATTTAAATTTATATGATACATATAGTGCAATTTCTTATGGCATTTACAAAGCAAAACTCAGCTACATTTTAGGCATTCTGACTGTGAGGCTTGATTATCATTAGTCATTAATCTAGGCTTTGCCACAGTCACATTTGGGTTGTCTGCTGTGTTCTGAAAACAGTTCTGAAATGCAATTTGGGGACGGGCCATTTATTGCTTTGAAAATTATACGTGGGAGTATCAAATCAAAATTAAGAGTACCTGAAGCCACTGCAAGATGAAGTACAGTTTCATCTTTTAGTTCTAAGTCTGTCTTCAGTCAGACTGGTCAGCAGTGGAAATACATGATCTACCTTTAGTGATATGTTTTCATTTATATGACTAGAGGCAAGTCACAGAGCTTTTATAAATCTTATAGCTGCTCTCCCTCACACCTGCATCTGCTTATATTGACAACTCTTTGTTAGCAGGACATTTGTATGCATGTTTTCTCATGTCAGTCAGCTGCTCCATCCCCATTTGTTGGTGTGCTGTCAGATTCAGGCTCTCCACAACCACGTCTTACCTTAAAGCCCAAACGGAAGTTTATCTTTATTTATGAATCTTCTGTAATCAGTGCAACAGCTATTTTTCCTGTCCAAAGTTTTACGTGATTAATCACACATAACTGAATATAAAATTAAATACATTCATTATATACATACATATTCATATCAGAGCACAACCATTACCCTGAAATTCCACTGTGGCTTTATGACATCGCGTCTGGGACGCAGCTCTTTGATCCTCCTTTTTTCAAATCCTACTCAGAGCGTTTTCAGAACCCTGGAGGATGTAGGCTCTACAGGGTGATTTTTTTTCCCCTGGGCAACTATCATGTTTTTCCCAAATAATGTACAGATTTGATTATTTCAAATGGCTTGAAACAGTGCGTTTAGCTGCCATGAATGGGGAAAAATGACCCCTCTAAGTTTGGGCTAGACCCCCAATGTTTACAATGTCTGGCTCTGCTTATCAGTTGTCACTGTCTTGCACATATTTCCTAGAAGAAGGATAAGAAACTGAACTCCTCCACCCTCAGCCAGGACAGACCAGCAAGCATCCCCTCAGCCTTCCATCTGAAACAGTTCAGGACCAATGCTGCTTGATTCTGAACTATCTCAAGCTTCTGCACGTTTTTTTTTGCCACACTGGACCATATCGCAGGGCAATAGTTCACGTGTCAATACCTAGAATTGCAAACAGCTTTATTGTCATGAAGTTTAGTCAGAACATAAATATGACGAAGAATATCTTGAGTATGGTAAGTCAGAGTAATTAGGAACAATGCAGAGCTTTAAAAGCAATAAATTGATAAGACACCTGCTTACGAAGCATATGGTGTTCTTCCAGAACAAAGGAGAAAACTTAAAGTAAGTTAGGTGCTGTTTTCCTCTGGAGTTTCTTTCCTCATGTAGTTGGTTTGTTATTTACAGAAATGTAAAACAAGGTTTGTGATATGATTTACTGTAGATATAAATTTGAGTATTTTAATGAATATTTCCAAGCTGATGTAGAAATTATGCATTCATGAGCTTTGGTCCCCGGGGCGCACTCATTTTCAATTTTGGCTCCCAAGATAAAAAAAAGTTTAACAACCTGCTGCAGAAATGAAACAACACCCAGATTTCTGTCATTTCTATGTTTGGATTGTTGACAATTCGTGTAAAGTGCTAACAATCACATCTTTTTCTAGTTCATCCAACAGTTTATGACAGCAGAGCAGTGAAAGGATTTTAAGATTTTGTCTGAGAAGTGTGGGCGCAAGCATGCTGAACTATTCAGACAGAATGTAAAGAACTTGCAACTCAATTGCGATGGAATATAAAACTATTTCAAACATATTGTAAAAGTATTGCAAGGCCACCCGATCTTATTTTTTCTCTTGACAATTTTTTTTTTTTACCTTCTTTGTCACCTCAGTCTTTCCATAGAAGTGTCATCACACTAAGTTTTAAGCCTCTATCTGCGCAATGTGAGAAATGCATTTCGTTTTCACTGAAGAGGAATGTAAGGGTATTGGTAAAACAACCTATTTTCATTGGGACACTTTCATTCTCCTGTATTAGCTCATACGTTAGAGTTTGGCTCTGTGTGAAGCCTGTGTAAAGATCTATATTCCTGCTGCCGACTGTAATTCCAGCTCTCTCTTCTTCATGTCCGTGGGCATATTGCTCTGATACATTTCATATTGCAGCAGTGTGATTGTATCATGAGGTCTGGAAAATACAGAGCTGTTTCTGTGAAAAGATGTGTACTCTGTGTCCAGTATGAAACCTCGGGGAGCCCATTACCTTCCCCCCCTCGCCGAGGATTACATGGATCAGATATTGAAAAAAACCCACCACAGTATTATCCATCTAATACCCTTTCTGCACCCCTCTTACAATCCAACTTCCTCTCCCTTTTCTTTTCTGTCATAATTTCACAATTTTTCGCTTCTGTTTGCTTTCTCACTGCCTCTTTCTCTCTGTCTCTCCAGGGCCAGCATTGTCCAGAAGAAAGTCATTTATTTCCAGGATGAAGGCTCTCTCACCATTCGGCTGTGTGAGAAAGGTAATGACAGCTGCCCATCATCTCCTCCTCTCCCTCGTTGGCTGCTCATCTTTTCATCCTTGACCGCTCATCATGGTGCCATTATCCCTTGTTCTATCTGTCATTTTTTCCCCCCACCGTTTCGAAGCAGAACAGCTCTTTTATACCGTGTTAAAAAAATATGAAGCCAACAGAGGCAGCGGGGAAATATGTGAGGACAGCGAATCACAGATCTCCTGGGAGTCTGTGTGGAATTTAAATATTCCTTTGTATTTCGCCACAGAGCAGCGCCACAGCTTCTATGTAACCTGTGATTTCACCGCAGAGAAAAATGCCACGCTCCCCCCAAATAAACACTAAAGTCTTGTGAGACAGTGAGGGACTCTCTGAGCTCTGATGCACACCTTTATTGTACAATAAAAACCAGAGTCCGGACAAGTGGTTTTTAAAACTTAATCTCAGGGGATTTTTACTTTCATAAAATCTTCCTCTCCACACCAAAATCTAATTTTCCAGGCTATTATGCAAGCCAATCAAGCCACCCTGTTTTCAGTTTGCTTACTCATCCTGCTATAACTTAGATGTCAAGTGAGAATTTCTTCCGAATAATTTGGTGACTCATAAATATTCAAGTACTCCCCTTGACCTATCTTTGCAAAACATTGGTTGAGGCCAATATTTGAATATTTATGAGTCCGCGTCAAGGCTAATGTGTCATTTAAATACCAGTTTACTCCAACAGTGTAATTTTGTGACATTCTCACTGGTTCCAAATTGTAGTCATTCAACTGGTAATTTATTCAGGTGTGCATATGTGTCAGAGCTTGCACGCCGGCCAATCTCTGTTTGTCTGTTTGCTCCTGAACTGTGTTCTCTATAAATGATCGGGCTTGTGCATCTTGTCTACACTTAAATCTTTACATATGGGTGTGTGTGTTCGTATTCCTCCTCCCTGTAGAGCGTGTGTTCGGTGAAGCCACAGAAACTCCTGCCATGGAGTGCTGCGCCTGTGGAACAGCCAAGTACAGACTCACCTTCTATGGCAACTGGTCAGAGAAAGTACATCCCAAAGACTACCCAAGTGAGTTCAGACTGCGGGCATGCACTAATGCATCCATGTACACTGAACACATCCGCAGTATGAGTAGAGAACGCACTGTATGTCTGCATGTGTGTGTATAGCTAACTAACAAACACAGATCTGTTCAAAAACAACATGTTTTGTTTTTAAAGTGGTGTTATGGGTCGGACTATTTCTTGGCCAGATGAAGTGACTTCCTCTAGTCCAGTGGTCTAAAATTGGCTTGGGGCCACTGCTGGTATTGTCATCTCATAGGAGGGCCACTTCAGTATTCAAGTGCTACAAGAAAGCACAGTATTCTGAATAAAAATAAAGTATTTCCATTATTAATGCGAATAAAATTGAGTTTCCATACATTTTTATATCATCATTTTGTATCATCTTTGTTGTTTGCAGCCAAACAACCATTAAAGCCCCAAAGCCCCATCTTACTGACCGTTTGCAAGCTTTTACGGCCACCTTTTGGCCTTTGCCATTATTTTGCAGTACGTTAAGTACATTTTTTCAAACAGAACTGTGTTTTTATAATAACTGTATATAAAGAGGTAGTTTAAATTGATATGAAACAACTATAAAACTATAATACAACAATAAAAATTTTTATTATATTTTTGACATCAGATAAGGCCCCCGGGCTAGTAGTTTGATATCCCTCCTCTAGTCTCCACCAGTTACTGCACCCAGCCAAGAAATAGTAATAGTAATCACTCACTACTGATCGGTAGTAGCACGAAATGGACTAACATGAAGTAAATGTATGGCTGAATGAATGAAGAGAAATAAAATGGCACTGGCTGGTTAACAGGATATGGTTATAACTTTTATTGGCTTCTGTACATGAACTAATGGTCGTAAAGTATTCTGTATTGAATCTGTCACAGAGCTGGACAACTATTACAACTATAACAGCCGAAGAAAAAGCTGACTGACCAACAGTAAAATAAATGTTATCATGCTTGTCTGAAAGCACTGATAATCTAGTAGCAGCTAGTTTTTCACTCTCTTCTTGACTCACTTATCAGAATTCAAACTGCTCAAACCTAAATCTCCTTGTCTCTCCTTCTCCCATCTTCCAGGGCGAGCAAACCACTGGTCGGCTCTGATTGGTGCGTCTCACTCCAGAGGCTACGTGCTGTGGGAGTACGGAGGCTACGCCAGCGAGGGCGTCCGTCAGGTCGCTGAGTTTGGCTCCCCCATCAAGATGGAAGAAGAGATTCGACAGAAGGTAGGGTCGACATCAGACGGAGCCTCTGCGGGTTCTCTGTCACTCCATTTTTGATGTAACAGCTCCATTTCCATATCTTTCCATGTGTTCTGACCCTCATTTTGGACTAAAACCAAGTGCCAGTGGCAAAAAATGGGATGCATAAAAAGAAAAAGAAAGTAAATCAGTCAAATCCAAGAACTCCAGTCGTACTCATACTACAACTTTCATCTGTGCAATAACAGAATGCACATACTGTATCATCATTATATGTACTCATGCCCCCCTGCTATTTGTCAGGGGCTGTTACAACATACTGAGAGGTTAATGACGGGCTGAGGCAATAAGAGTCTTAAATGACACACACACAAACACACACACACACACACACACACACACACACACACACACACACACTAATTTTGCTCTGTCAAAATGGCAGCTGATGAATGTGCAATACAGTGAAATTCTCATTTCCACGTTGGGCAAAGCGTTTACATAGCGACGCAGGGCGGCTCTTTACTCTCACCCTCTCATTAAACCAGATGCATATTGACAGTGCGTGCTGCTGCACTGCTTGAAATCAGATTCCCTTGGAAAACATCAGCAGACTTCTTTTGAGTGAAATATGCCTTTAGGGGATCAGATATTTTTGGAAGGCATCCACTGGATAGCACCCTGAGAGGACAGGCTGTTGCCTCAGCTCCTCAAAAGTGTGCGTGCGTGTGTGTGTGTGCGTGCGTGCGTGTGTGTGTGTGGTGAAATTGAAACATAACACAGACAAGGAAGTGTGCTTGAGCATACTGTGTGTGTGTGTGTGTGTGTGTGTGTGTGTGTGTGTGTGTGTGCGTGTGCATGTGTGACTCAAATGCTTGCAAATCTTTTTAAGGCTGGTTACCGAGCTTCGATATTTTTGTGGCAACAACTAAATTTGGTTCGATACTATTGAATATGGAAAAACATATACTGAGACGATAAAAACATATAGCATGGAACATAGCTATCCCTTTAAAGAGAAACTCAACATTGTGTTTTACCTTCAACACACCTCTGTCAATTATTCAAAAACTGCCCGGTTAGCTCAGTGGGTAGAGCTGGCGACCCATGTACTGAGGCTGAGTCCTTGCTGCAGCGGCCAAGGGTTCGAATCCAACATGCGGCCCTTTGCTGCGTGTCATCCCCTCTCTCTATCTTCAGCTGCCACTATCATAAAAGGCAATAAAAAACCCCCCTAAAAAAATACTTAAAAAAAAAAAAAAAAACAGCCTTACCTTTGTCCATGATTTTTTCCCCCAAGCTTTTGAATTCAAAAGGCTCCCACATATTACATATTAACCTCCACCAGATGTATTCCAGCCATGTTTTTCATTTGTCGATACAGCAGCAGAACGGCTCATTTCACCCACATGTAACTGTATCGCAGCTACTGTCGATTGCATTGATTCTTAACGTCCAAATGATCACAGATGCTTCCATATGTTGACAGGAGGGTCTGAGGATAGAGCCACCAACCCTGTGATTAATGAACGATCTGCTCTACCGACCTAACTATAGCTGTACATATAATTTACTAACTCATCTTAACAATAAGTGTTAAGTTACTCTTCAACATCTTTGGTTGTATTATGTTGCAACAGTGGGCAGGACTGCATTATGGCAACATAAGGTCTGTAAAATATTTACATCAATGCTTATTTGTCCGGTATTTAAAATTGCCCAAGCAGAGATCATCTGGTTATTTTGTCAGTTTCTCAAATAATTTCCAGAAAATGTACTTCATCACGATACACAGTAGGTCAGTATCACAGTACCATGAAAGAACATTTCATCCATATGGACCAACCCTAATCTACATAAAGGCTACATGTGTGTCCCGTGTGCTGGTCTGACCGAGGGCCCACAGTACATGGCTGTCTCTGTGCGTCCTCTTTCTGCCACTCTCTCTCTTTCTGTGGGCACTGAAAGGTGTGTCCTGGCCATTTGGAAGGGAACAATAGTGTGTTGTTAGTGGGCTGTCAGTATGGTGTGTGCCTGTCAGTTTAGGTTTGGGTTGTTGTGTGGAGACATTAGAGGCTGACGGACAGCCCTAACTCCTCTCTTGGCTGGCTCTGTCTGTCTCTGGGGCTAATAACTACCCTGACACAATGGAAACTTCAGCCTATTTCATAGCGGAATGAGATGGCTTGATTGTGTACTGTAGACTGGAATGTTAGCAGTTGAGCTGTAGAAAGAAACAGCTCGATTGTACACTGTACTCTGGAATGTCAGCTATTGAGTTGTTGGACTTTGTAACAGGGAATCTTAAATCTTTTTTTTAAATCTGTGATTAAAAAAGGTTTTGTGTCCTGCACTACATCCCATTCATTTGACAAAATATATCTCACAATGTGTTAAGTGTCTCTTCTTTCAACAGGAGGACTCTGTGCAAAACTGTAGCTGGCAATATATTAGGCTGGCATATTAATGCAGTGTGAATGCACAAGTCCAAAAATACAAAAAATAAAATATTGTCATACATACAAAAATGTAAAAGAATTTTGGTTATAAGACATAGTAATAATGCTGCAGCTTCTTAAGGTTGCACAAGTGAAAAACATAGTCAAGAGGGAAAAGCATTTCAAAGTGAAAATCACTTCTGTTTCACTTAATGGACTGCAACGAATCATTATTTCTATTACTGAATATGTGTTTGATTTATGAATTGCTTTACAATTACAAATTATAGAATTATAACAGCTTTTTTAAAATTTGACATACACAGTTAATCATTTATATAATAACCTCTGCACTAGAAGGTAATAATTGAAATTACTAATTTACTTATATTTTTTGTGCTTATATGCTGTAGTCACTGAACTGGTAGAAAACAAATCAAAATCTGCCAACATCTCTAAAGCTCAGTGAGTAACACAGTAGGGGTGTAAAGATTTACTGGTACAAGTCGGTTTTACCGTTACATGCGACTACATCTGTACCTTGGATCAATCAAAATGTACCATGTACTGGTCGATGGTTCGATTCTAAAGTTATGAATCAGTTGACTGAAGCTTTGCTGCCAACAGTATCTCCTTACTCATGAAAGGTAAACGGTCAACGCCACGGTCTCTCGACAAAAACTACGAGAGTAATGTTAGAACAGCGTGGCTCGCAAGATCAGCTCATGAACGAACATGTCCGCCAACGTCAAAGATCAGCTCATGAACGAACATGTCCGCCAACGTCAACATGATTTACATACACCATCTGTCTGGAAGACATTTGGATTCTATGAGGAAGGAAAGTTTGCTAATACAGCTAGTACAAGCAAGAACACACAAGACAGGGATATTAAACACTTTCTAGCCGCAACTTAGCTACAACTCAGCGAGGTCTAAGGTAATCACGGCTTTCATTGTCTTTTTTTTGACTGTCTACTTGAAAAGCAATAAACAATGACAATTTCAATTCTGAAATGAGACATTTGACACGTTTTTACCCCATGTAATAAAGACAAAAAAATCTTGGGATTCCCTGATGTTTTATAAAATCCAAGTATTTGAAGGTAAGCAATGTCACTGTTATAGAACTGGCTTATTTCAATTAAGAATGGAAAATAAAAGTCTACTATAAACAAATAAGAACTGTGTCAGATTGCATCGTATCACATTAAACTATGTGAAAAATCGCCAGTGCATGACTGAGGTGACACCGTGCCAGATGGCCTGTGAGAGTCCAATCATCCTCAGATCATCAGCAGCCTGACTCTAAGGGGATTAATCAGAGGTTTTTGTCACATAAATACAATTACGGATGTGTATTCATCAGCATACTTGAACGACTGATAACACTTTATTTTTGGTCAAGTTCATGCCAGTGTTTGTGTGTGTCACGCGCACACTTTATCTCGTAGATAAAACAGTTTTCTTTATTAGTTGAAAGATATTATTGAAGTTATCTTTTCAAGGTTTTAGACACAAGCAAACTAAAGCACACACATACACACACATCTTTCTCAATTCTCTGGGGCGTCTGAGTTCAGGCTGGGAGAACATCGAAGCGGCTGCTGTAAAGGTGGGAAGCCGACATGGGTCAGTAATCCCTGTCTTAGCTGAGAATCCCAACCATCCAGAGGAGCAATCAGCTGTGGTGATGTGTGGACAAAGCCTTAAGACCAACCTCTCCAGCCCAGCGCCAACCTGCGCTTTCCTAACTAACACAGGCCAAAAACCCTGCACAACAGGCAGACTGGCAGACAGGGATGCAGACAGACAGGCAGCGAAGACCGAGACCTGAGAGCTCTCACTGTGATGATGTGAGTACAAGTCAGAACATCTCTGTCAGAGAGGTGCTGCTTCAAAGT
Source organism: Dicentrarchus labrax (assembly GCF_905237075.1). NCBI lineage: Eukaryota > Metazoa > Chordata > Actinopteri > Moronidae > Dicentrarchus > Dicentrarchus labrax. Next base: position 30,442,242 of record NW_026136720.1, read on the forward strand.
TGTCAGCGCTGCAGCACACTGCAGGAAGACGTGATATTGTTCAGAAAGTCATGAGGCAGCATTTAATAACCAATCAGAGAATAACATGCAGGTTTTATCTGTAAGCGAATATTTAGATGCTGAACAGATGTTGACACAATAGCCTGCTCCATCTTTGTCTAAACCTACAGAAAACCACAGTCAGAGTTGAGGTATTTGTTGAATTGCTTTGCAAAATCATGACCTAAGTCTATTATCTCCAGTTTGTTTGTTTAAGTTGAACTTGGCCATCATGCCGTCCATCAAATTCTCCCTGGTAAGCATGTGAGTGCAAAGATCCACTGGACAGGGCCCGACATGCATGAGGTTGTGGAAAATATGTGTGGTAAAGCTCATTTTGAAAGGCTTCAGGCAAATATCAGTTCATACAGCAGCACATCGCTGCACACCAGCTGAGAGTCACAACTCGGACTACTTTCTGAAAATGGATCTCTCTAAATACTGGCACCATTGACTTAACAGCATTCAGCAACAGGTTTAAACGTGCCATGATATTAAAGTGCTTTTGTCAGTTCACTGGAGCTGTCAGAACACATCCTTTAAACACAGAGCCGCATGATAAACACTACACTCGTCATATAAACTAGTCTAAAATTGTTTGTTTCAACTTGGTTTCAGCTTACCTGCACACAAGGTGGATGTCGGTAATATTTTATCATTAGCTTTGATTGATGGCCCAAAATTGCGAGTAAGAGGAACTTAACACTAAGAAATATAGTACAAGATATACAACTTTAATATTTTTATGGCACCGGCCAATTTGCTCCAATACAACGGAGTATTGAAAAATGCCTGGTCATTCCCTACCAGATTTATGGAACCTAAGGAGTAAATCTCCTTAGCAATCAGTGTGTCAGTAAGCACGCGTCAGATACTGATGTTGTTTCTCCAGCTGCAATAGTTTCCTCCTTTTGAAGTGAGTAATTGTACCGTAATGTGTAATGTCATTTTCTTTTGTTGAAAAAATTGGTGTTGTCCAGGAACCGGTAACAAAATCAAGGTTTCGGTACTGGTACTGGCACCAGTATTGAAGATTTTTGAACGACCCCCTAAAAGAGAGTTAAGAAATAGTTACCACAGTAAGTACGCAATTGTTACTTTTACATTTTTTATTGATCTACAAATTACACAAATATATCGAGCTTTACAGGTGCTGGCACACTGTTTGGAGAGACACATCCCTAGATTTCTTTCATTTTCAAACTTGTAGTCTTCAGTCCTAGCCGATGCTGACTCAAATGACATCACTTGAGGCAAATTAATCAGATTTTTCTCAGCTCCATCTATAGCTACAAAAGGCTTAATCTACATATATTTATATTTTTAAATATGCACTAGCACTCCCCAAGACTTGTAAACAGGCTTTGATGTCTAAAATGAAGTTCTCTTAGTAGTTGAAGGGTTTTTTTCCTTGTGGAGAAAGGCAGACCATCTGTGAGAAAATTGATGGATGAATGAAACAACTTCTCTTAAATCACTTGTACATGCATTTAAGAACAAATCTGTCTCTCTTAACTGATCTGTGTGTAGGAAATCTCATGATGTATTGTTTTTATACAGCACGTACCAACTTGTGTGATTTGTCATTTTGGTATACAGCGCACAGACTTACAACTAGTGTTTATCAAGACAGGGAAAGTTGCCTGAGCTCATTTTGAATGAAGCTACTAGTGTCAGTAGGTTAAGAACAGACAGATTTGTGTCCTTTTGTCCAGAGGAACTAAAAGTATCTTTTTAATGTCACCACTCTCTTACTCAAGAAACAAAATTACACGGCGCATCTAATTATCGATTGCTTGGAAATGTCACATGCAGCCAAGAGCGTAAAACGATCACACAAGTGGAGGTTGTAAAATCTGAAGAGCTGCTGGACAAGAAGTAAATCCTTAAGCCCTTTAATGCCACAGCCCACTGACACGGACAAAAAAAAATCTGTAGCTACCTAATTATTACTCCCTGTTAAATGCCACATGCTCTCAGCCAGGTGTGATCACACCACAATCAGAAAGCAAAATGTCAAGTGCTGCTGGCCAACGAGCCATCTGTATCAACTTTAAATGGGACGAGTGTGATCACAGGCCCAGTCAATTCGATTTTAATGAAGTAAATGCAATTCTATGCCTCCATAGTGATTTCCTCATCCAAAATCTCATGGTCTGCCGGAGCTGGCTCACTCCCTGATGTACCCTTGCTCACCTCTAAAAGGATTGGCCAATTGGGTTACTCTTCTTTCTGCATGCATCGCTCATCAGGCGCTCCGGGGCACTGTCTGTCATGGCTACAGCTGTTGTGAAAAGCCATTTGACGTGCAATTCTTTTGTGTGGAAGCTTAACATGTTTTTTAAAACTGGCTCAGCTTTTAGCGCTGTAGGGAGCAGCCAATAGCTCACCTTTTCCTTTTAAAACTGGGACAAAGGAGGCAGGAGTATAAAGACAGGTGGACACACAGCCGCAGATTTTCCCTCCAAACGTTGCCCTGAGCCATAGCCCTGGCCATATATTGCCCTGGGCTAGTATATATAAGGCCTCTCCGGGGAAAGCTGCAGCTGATATTTCCTGAGTGACACTTCTTTCCACTACAAAGTCTCAGTTTGAGAAAAAGTTTGAGTGTTGGAAATGTGAAATGTGTCACGGTGACCTTCTCTGTGCCTGGAGAGGTCGGTCATGACTGGAGGTGCATTGTTGGGTTTCTACTGTTGGTCCGAGGCTGCTTTGCTAAAACAAATTTCTTCTCCAGAGATGTTGCGAAGTGTTTTTGCACTTTGTTGTGTAGCTGTGTCAATGTCTTCTCTCTCTTTTCTTTTTTCAAGAACTGCTAGTATTAGCATTACAGACATCTTTCTTCCATTCCTCTTTTCACTCCTCCAACTGTCTTCATTCTTTTTGCCTGCATGCTTCTTTTCTTTCTTCCTTATTTGTGTCATTCCATCCCCCCTTAATTTTATTCTTTTCTTCTACTCATCTTTGCTTCCTCTTCCATCCCTGCGTTTTCTCCAAACACCTCACTGACTAACTGATTGACATCGGCTCACCAATACCCAAAATGTCTTTTTTTGTTCATGCTCTTATGAGCATATCAGTTTTCCTCTTCTCTTGACTGTCTCATTTTTCTGCCGCTCATATTCGCTCTCTCAGACTTTCTTTCTCCTCCCTCTCTGAGTTTTTTTTTTCATGTTTTGAAAGGCCTTATTTCAGACAGATTGTCAGAGAAGGATGGAGGGTTAGGTGACTAAGAAGAGAAGACAGGGTGGGAGAAGAGGAACAAGAGAACTATCCTTCACTTTCATCCTTCTACTCAAAACACTTCACAGGAAATTGCAGCAGACGTGCAAACAGGCAAACCCACACACGAAAAACTCCCAACATCTTTATTGCTTCTAGTAGAAGTCCGGATCGCACCACTGAATAGAGAAAGAAAACACAAGGCGCTCCAAAGTCTCCCTCCCATTGCTTTCTCATGGCTGACACCTGTCAGATTAAGAGCGAAGGAAGTAATGCTAAGTGATTTACTTTCTCTTTCTCTGAGTGTATCTCAGTCTGCATGTTCACAAACCGTCGCTGCTCTCCGAGATGTTTTGTCAAGCCGTCACACCGTCTACACTCTACCGAGAGATGTTTTTTGTGGTGCTGCTCAAAATGCCTCAGCAGGGAAATATTCTCTCCGTCGGTTTGGTGGTTAGCCAGCATCGTTGTTCGCCGTGCGTGCAGTGAAGGGGAGTAGTAGTCAGCTCCTTCTCTGTCTGCATTCCACGCACTTTTCAGAGTCCTGTCATTTTCTCCTGCTGTTCCATAAATCTGTATAGATTTTCTTTTTATAATACAGAACTCTGCTAACAAAGAAAGCTATTTAAATCTGATTCAGTTTAATTGATTTGACATGAAGATATACAGAGACGCACATTGCTTATACTTCAGCACACTCACAGTGTTAATTTTGGCACATGGTTTTGTTGTTCCTTTCCTCACTTACCGACATATCCAACGTATTATTGATTATCCATTATTATCGATGTTGGTGTTTAAACCCCCAACAGCTAGGTAGCAGTGTTGTAATGTAAACTGAGGGCTATGATGTTGGATGTTACAGGGACTGTGATAAATACAAATGCAGATCCCACTTAAAAAATCACAGTATATTGCCTTGCATACTGTATTGCAATATATAGCCGTATATTGAATCGTACCCTCGATATTGTGATACTTATCGTGATCGCCAAATTCTTCCTAGTATTCTGAAGCTACAGTTGCTGCCGGCTTTTAAGTTTAGTTAGGATTTAGCTTACAGGTGTTGCTCTTGTCGCAGGGTTAGTGGAAAAGGCAACGTTTAGCTGTGACTGTAGTGTCCCTGTCACTCTGCCCTGTGGTAATACAACACCCTGACTCTCAGTGAAACAGTTGTCTTTTCCAAACTCTGGCTGTTTGAACATAGTCACTGTCACTTTTCTTCTTTGACATAATTGGAGCTTCCTGCGTTCACGTTATGATTTCCTTTTCTTTTTTTTTCTTCATGTAAACAGGTTGCACAAACACATATTGGAGAGAAACAGAAAGGTGGGGGTGGGTGTCACACTGCAGTAATACAATGTCATTTTAATCTCTACCATGACAACATTCACAGGTGGACATAATAATTAGTTGCGAGCATCTGTGTCACTTCACATTGTCCCTTTGGGAAGCAGGAGGTGATAGGCAGATTGTCAAGTTTTCATAAATAATGACACAGTGATGCCAACAGCGCTTCTTGATGGAAACATGGGGAATAATTTTACCTTCATTTCGTGCATGTGATTCATCATAGAATGACTCCCATCTTGATATCTATTGGTTGGAGGTGTCTTGATGAATTTGCGCTGCTGCCATACACGAACCTGACGCCTCGCAGTTCTCCCTGCCTCAAGGCATCTTCTTAATCAGATACATATCATCTTCAATGAAAACCGAATAGAATATATTACCCTTTTAACCCTGATTCTGCTGCTCTATTGAAGACAATGCTTTGCTTTATTGATTTTTACTTCACACGTTTTATGCGTGTCTTGCGCTATGCGTACACTGCATTGGGTCTCGGGGTGATTTGACAGTGTTTGTCAAGCTGGTCATACAGCAGGTTGCAATGAAGGGTGTTGTCAGCCGCACTACATTTGGACTTAACTTCCCTTGTCTCCGAGAGCGAGAGGTGGGTGGAAAATGAGAGACAGCTCAGCCCGGCACTGACTTTGTGTGTGCGCGTCTAGGTCTGCGCGTGTGTCTTTTCGTCTGTGTGTATCTTTGTGACTTGTGCACACTTGGGAGTAGTATTATGTAGCGATATCTTGAGTTTTCCCTGTGAAAGAGTGAGAGGTAGTTAAGTCAGGGAGCAGCTGATGACAATGGGACATATACACACCGACACACTCGCACACAGATACACACATCACACTCACAGAGTCGGTCTTGGGGGATTTTTGGAAAGCTTTTGGCGGCTGACAGACGGACAGCGTCTTACAACTAACTCTAATTGGCTGAGGGTTTCAGGAGAGAGACAACTGGACAAATGAAGCGGAGGACAAGGACAGTGACAGCCAGGACACATCCTTCCTAGTTTGAAAGATAATTTTTATTTCATTGGTGCTCTGCACCTCAGCTTTCTAGTTCCAATTAATGACTGCGTCTGTGATACTTTATTACCTCCTGCACTAAAATAAATCTGGATGTGATTTTTAGAGGGAACACTGATTGTACATGCAGTCAATGGTCAAAACCTGAGTGAAAAATTAGCATTTACCCCAAATCTGTTTGAGAGACACCTGAAGTTCAAATAAGAGTCTCAGGCTGGTGAGAGTGTGTTGTGTGCAATCATTCATTTTAGTCCAATGTTTTATTTTGATTATGTTTCAAAGTCAAAGTCAAGGTCAGCTTTATTGTCAATTTCTTCACATGCACCAGACATACAGAGGAATCGAGAGGACATTTCTCACTCTCCCACGGTGAAACAGGCACTTTATCCTGTTTTATTTATACTCCACATTGTTATGATCTCAGACCTTCTGTATAGTACCAAGTAATGACAACATCTCTGATACTGTATATACACTGTGCGATAAGTTATTTTAACTCTTATTTTAAAATTCTAATGTGGATTAAATGGAGAATTTCAAGTAACACAAACTCTGTGTAAAGTTCAAAAAGTGTCTTGATTAAAATTATAAAATGAATTGTATTAATTTAAGTCAGTTATTTTGACTTGAAATTTTCGATGTAATCTGTTTCAACATTTTTTAGTTTTTATTAACTTATGTGGTTCTACAGTGTACCAATTAAACAAATGACCTTTCACCTGCTGCTCCATCACTGGAAAAATATTAAATACCTACTGTGCTGATGTATGATCAGTTGTTTGTTGTTGTTGTTGTTGTTGTTGTTGTTGTTGTTGTTCTTCTTCTTCTTCTTCTTCTTTTTGTGATGTTGATGCAGATCATGAGCTCAGTGAGAGTTGAAACAGGTGTTCGTAAGTAGGTCCAGTGATGGAGGGTAGGTCTACAATTATGTTACTTTAGTTATTCCATTTTCTGCTACTTTATACTGCACTACATTTCTGGTGCAAATATTTTTCTTTTTACTGCACAACACTGATTTTAAAGCTTAGTTACCAGTTACTTTAAGTACATGTTGATCTAATACTTTTGTACTTTAACCCAAAAGTTTTAAAGACCTTACGAGTGTAAGACTGAGGACACAAACAACACAATACAAATTACAAGGCCATGATTTAATTAGAAGCAGAAAAATATGACTTGTTTTCATGCTATTCTTCCCTTGAAATGGCAGAATGTTGAATCCAGCAAATGTGTAGGTGTGTCATGACCGTAGGATGCACTCTAGGATGTAGCTTCTCTGTAAAGAGAAGTTTTTTGTTTTACAAAGTACTACAACATTTGGCCTTTCTTCTTCTTTTGGTCCTTAAATATACACACATCGTCCTTGACACTTTGACTTCATATTAAGCAGCAGTTTTAATAAAAAAAATGTCAAATGAAAGGACCTCTGAGATCAGTGTACTGTAGTTGATAATGACATTGTAGGACACTTCATATTTCATTTCTACATTGATGGAAAAGTTTAGGGCAAAGTTGACATAAATTTCTTTAAAGTAGTAAAGCAAATGTGATGAGATATATAGACCCTTTTTAATGAATAATAATTGGAAGCACAGATGATATAGAAAGCTGTTTTAGAAATGAACATAGGTATCAGTCATCCATACATGATATAAACCTTAAAAATGCACTCATTTGAGGCAGAATCATTGAGGTTTTTAGCAATTTTAGCTGCATGGCTCCATGGATTTCAGTACCATTCTGTTGGTTTGTTTATCACTTTGGTCCTGATTGAAATATCTTAACAACTATTAGATAGTCATGAAATGTGGTACAGATATCCATGGTCCTTACAGGGTGAATGCTTATGTCTCTGGTGACCCTGTGACTTTCTATCTAATGCCACCAGCAGGTCAGAATTTTCACTTATCCAGTGAAATACCTCAACATAGAGAGATGGACTGGCACAAACCTTTCTACAGACATCCATGGTCCTCAGAGGATAAATACTAATGACTTTTGTGATCTTCACAGTTCAGATTATGGATTGTGTTTGCCAACATATTTGTGCATGTGTGTGTGTTGCGCCTTCCGAATGTTCCAACAATCACCAACTCTGGTTTGGTCAAAATAAAACCTTAATTCACCAAGTTAGATGTGAAAAATATCCCGGCTCGACTCGCTCCTTGTCGATTCTCTACCATTTGACACCTCTTCTGTCCCCACCTGTCCCTGTCTTTGTCGAACCCAGAGTCATAGTCCTGGTTGGAGCCGCTGTAAATCACCTCCGTACTGTATTCGCTTGTCAAACTGGTCAAAATAAACCCTTAATTCACAGTTAGATGTGAAAATATTCATAGCTGTTTTTCCTCTCACTTGTCCCTTTGGTCAGTGTACTATGCCGCTGACTGAGAGTCTGAACTCATTCTTCAGAGGCAGGCTGTTAAAGTATCAAAATAAAATGATACAAATCACCCAACAAACTCAAAGCAACCAGCGATAGACTCCCATATATAGCCAATATATTCATGCAGTCACCCAACCCTAAGTCAGATCCCTAAACTTTTCATACAGCACCATCATCAGGTCAAAACTTTGAATTGTCCAATGTGCTTTTCTATTAACCAAATAGCTGCAAAATGAATAACATTCCATCAGATTTATGGCTGTTTTCTGTACCAATTGAAAAATATTTTTTGCCTCAATTGAATTCTGGTGTCTGCTGCAGACCCTTTGGCCCCCAGAGGAAGAGACAAATCCAAACTTGAAAAGTCAAATGCAGACTCGTAAACAGCACTGAGCAGCACTCCAAAGACAGCTGGGCTCACTGACATGAGATATTTCTCTCCTTCATCCCCTTTGGTATAAAGCAGCGCACATTTTACACAGTTTCTGGACAGCACCCAGGGGTTTGGCTATTGAAATTCAGACTTAGTTAGTTATCAGTTTCCTTTTACTGCCATATGGCGCTTCCAACATGACTTTTAGTGCAGAATCCTGTAGAGTACCTGGGACAAATATATTTATTCTTTGTGTGTGTGTGTATTTTGGGGCTTGTATGACCTCAAACCCATGGCCACTGCAGCAAGACCTTGATACATGAGGCACCAGCTCTACCAGGTGAGCTACCAGGGCGCCCCAATATATATATATTTCATAGATCGATCACTACATAATCCAAATAGGATTTTACAGTAGATTATTGGTCACAATGGACTAAGAGGGTATACAACTCAATTACATTCTGGTGTTAGACAGGATGACGACATCTCTCATGCCTCTGTCTTTCTTTCATCTCATGTTGAAAGGCTGTAACGCTTCTCTTTGTAGTGGGACTTCATTTAAGCTCAACGCTCAGATGCACTGAGGGAATTCTTGCTTTCACAAGTCACTCTTTACTGTGGAGACGACTGCTGGCTCTAAATGACCTTTTCTTCCTTAATTTGCCCACATTTTAATTCCTTAGTGCCTTACGTGACACTTCAACTGTGTGTTGAATTGTCGGCCATTAAATATGATATGTCATGATGTTCTTTTTGGACTATATGGGAGCCTACTGATCTTATAAATGGATGTTTTTTTAAAGGCCACAATGAAAGTCTGTCTGTAAAGATAAAGTGACAGCAGAGCCAAATAGATAAACCAGTGATGTATAAGTGATGAATTAGATTAATAGAATTGTGGTTGTAATAACTCTTGCCCAGTCATAAATGTTTAATAAGGTATTTCAAAATGCACGGCGCTGACAGAAAGTGGTGTCCTGAATGAATCGTTTTTACTCGGGGCTAAAGATCTCCTGTCAGCAAATCAATGGAGGAGATTGAGGCTGTAGCGAGACAGTTTGTTAGGCCGGCTGGCACCTCAGGGCCTGTCTTGTCCTTGGCATGTCTTACTTTGTTTTATTTTGTTTGGTCATTTTACTTCTCTATCAGGATTTCCGTTCAGTTTTTTTGGAAGGAAGGCTGGTAAGGGGATTTTGCCTCAGCTAGACTGAAAAGGGGAAAAGTGGAAGACGAGAGAGTAGGAGGACAAAGGACGCTGAATTTTAGAGAAGGCGCTCGTGTGATGATGAAGCAACAGAACCTTCTTGTAATGCCCAAAGGATTCTGGGCATTATTTCCACTAGGGAAACTTTTACAGTACTTTCTTCTTGATTTACATCTCTATGTTGTGTCTTCTTGTAGTCCAATATCATAATCCATATGAGAGTTTCTAAAAAGGTGAGTTATTAACGTGCACTCACTTGTTGTTTCATTGTGTTCCATCAACTTCTGAAACCATACCTTAAGTGGTTAAGTTATCGTCTATATCTTCCATAGCAAATATTGATCCTATTGGAAGGTGTAGAGAAATGATTGCATACCTTCAATTCCCCTTTGTTAATACAACACATTGCTCAGTGTTTCTATTCCACAAGGAGCACTATAGCACCTCTCCAGCTGCCACTTTATATGTTCGCATCTGCAGCGTACGTGTGTGTGCGTGCGTGCGTGTGTTTGTGTGTGCATGTGTGTGTCTGTGCCTCCATACTCCTCCTAATTGGGAATTTGTATTCATTAAAAGCCCTGGTTGAACACTAAGATGCAAGTCCACACCTGTTGTTTGTGTCAGTGGTGGCTGTGTTGGAGGCGGGTCAGGATTAACAGCGGCCAACCATCCCCTCTCCTCTCTCATCAATAATCACAATCACATCATGAATCCCCAATTATCTCCCAAGCTGCTGCCCCCGGGCCAGATCCGAGTCTGTCTTCCAGTTTAGAAATAATGAATATATATATATTTTTTTTTTGAAGCTATTACCACGCTTCCTGCCATAGATTTCCATCCTAATTATTCTTTTCCATTGTATCTCATTAGAGTGGAGAGGAAAGATTAAGTTTTGATCAAAAGGGGTGTGTTTGGGCATGTGGGCTTTTGCATGAGAGACACAGAGATGTGAAGATCAGTTCTCTTATGGTTTTGTTACTGGCAAACACACAGATGACTGACACTAAATAGGGGACGTACAGTAGCTTGTTAGCCTCACATGCATACCATGTAACAATATGTTGGGAGGTTCATAATGAGGATGCTTCTTTCATGTGGACCGAAGCTTAAATCCCCAGCCGACTAGCAGCATGACATATGGTAAACAGAGCATTGTTTGTCACCTATACACCTTCTCTCTTTGGTGGACTTCATTCCTATTCTCTATACTTCCCTCTGAAATTAATCCATCTGCTCATTTTCCCCTATTTTACTTCCCACACCTTAATTCTCTCTTTTGTCCCCTCCTGTTCCCTTCCCTGCTGTCTCTTTTCCTTCATTCCCTAATGTTTTCTTTCTCTATCTTTCCTCCCCCCTCTCCTCCATTGCTTTTTCGTTCTCCCTCCATCCTTTTCTTTTTTCCTAACTAGCGCTACCAGTTTACATCATCATTATTTCAACCTTCTGTCCTTACTCTTCTCTTGGTTCGCAGATCAACTCCAAATGAAGACTGTGCAGAGCTTCATTTTGCTTCGATTGCTGTGGCTGTGTGTGGGCCGCTCAGCAGAACTTTCTTACAGCCTTGTTCATTGCCCTCACATACACCCTCACCTACGACTGATTTGATTTCTTTTCAGAATTTACAAGTTTTAGTGTGAATGTGTTTACTGCTCTCAAGGAGATTGCAAGTTGTGTCTAACTCACAAGAGCCAGATTTACTCTGCTGAGATGTGACACATCCTGGCCGGCACGCATTTAGTGTATTTATCAAACAGGCTCACTAGACTGGAGTCGCAGTTTACACATCGTTTTATGTGAGTGTTAATGAGGTGTGTCGCTCTCCTCTTTGCATATGCGCTTAAGGGAGGATGGCGCAGAAGACATTTAACAGAAGTCGATTATGTATTCTGCTGGATTTACTAAAATCATGCAATTTGAGATTGAAACGTAGCACAGATGGGATTTACAGAAGTCACAAGCAAGGTTGAAGTGGGGAAATAAAAAGCCTAAATACAGCTAGAGACTGATTCTTAGAAAGAAAAATGGTCCACCTACTCCACTGTAAGCTGTTGAACGTGCTGCTCTATCCTGATCTCTCGCTCTTGTGTATATTTTGTGCATCTGTTATGAGTCTTCTTATATCTCTTCATCTCCTTTTCATTTCCCATGAAGGTGTGATGGCATTGAAAGTTAGGCACTGCCTGAAGAAAATAATATTATACTTGGTGTAATATGCTTTCTGTGAATCCCACCACTGAACTGCGTCTATGAGCTCTTGTTCACTCCCGGAATGTGTCTGGAGCTGCGTGCTAACATGGACACAATGACAATGCTAACATGCTGCTGTTACAATGTTTACAATGTTCACCATCTTAGCGTAAAGAGCATGCTCCCCTTTGGTAGATTGGGGTATCACCAAAGTCATCAGGATTCAACCTCTAGGGACCATGGATACTTGTCTTCATGGCAATCTATCCACTAGTTGTTGAAACATGTTAGATTTGCTAGCATGCATTGCATTCAGTCTCAGAACACAAAATTTGATTTTGTCTACTTCTTTTTCCCTCTTTACAAACACACACACACACACACACACACACACACACACACACACACACACACACACACACACACACACACACATTTCGTCATCATCTCTCCATGCTGCCCTTTGTTCCTGCTGTCCTTCCTTCCCTCCTTGGATTCCTCTGCTCTGTGTAATCCTTGTCACTCCATCGTTGTTCAACACTTATCAGCCGGATATTGGATGATAAGGCGTAATCAGGGGCCCCATCTCAACCTCAGCGCCTGTGTCAGCGCTGACATGTGGGTTGGCATTTACTGCGTGACAGGAGCTTGACACCAGTTCACATCCTTCTTCATTAGGGAAACTGGAGCCAGTTATATTTTGCGCCAATCAGCCTCCGTGTAATCAGTTGTGTTCAACACACCAATCTAGGCCTGTGACAAGATAATTACTGTGGGTTCCCGAAGGAGACGTGTGGTGGAGAGGACCACAGAACTCAAGTAGAAGTTGTAGCTCCAGTTGCACCATTAGTACAGTGTCACTATATTTCCATCAGTTTAATCAGGGTTTTTCTGTCTGTTTTTAGAAACGCCTAGGTGGAACTGTTTTCAGTGTGTGGAGTGCTTAACAACCTGCATGAGTTCTCATAAGGCTTATAAGAGTGATCATAAATAATCCAACTAAGATGCACTTTTACTTTAATTAATTACTTCCATTTTATGCTACTTTTATATACTTATACTGCTCAGCTAAAACAAATGTGTATGGTAAATGTATTTATTTATTAATTTATAAATATATATTTATATTAATTAACTTCTGTTTTCATTTTACTTAAGTAGTTTTTTTATAAATATTTGTCAAAACAGTTGACTGACACTTAAAATTGGTGTTGCTAGGAGACAGGCCGTCAACTCCCTTAGTGCGATACATCTGTATGACCCAAAAATAATAATATTTTGCATTTTCATAGCTCCTTTCAAGGGACCCAAAGTTGCTTTACATGTATGAAGGGAGACAAACAAACAGCACACAAACAGAAAATAATAGAGCCAGTGGGATGACTAAGACCATAGGCCTTGTTGAACAGATGGGTTTTCAGGAGGTTTTGAAAGTCCTAAGAGAGAGCTCTAAATGCTGGGGGCTGCCACATGGTTTGTCCCCAAAAGTGCACAAGCTGGTATGGAGGATGGTGAGCAGGGTATAGGGGTGGAGGAGATCTGTTAGGTACTCTGGGATAAAGGCATGAATTGATTTATAGGTGGTAAGGAGAATTTTGTATGAGATACGGGTCTTGTCTGGGAGTTAGTGAAGGTGGATGAAGGTTGGAGATGTGTAGGTGTGTAGGTAACCTTTATCCACAAGCCCTGGCAGGGTGTGGATAAATGTCTCAGCCAGAGTCTGAGAGTGATGGCTGGAGTCTGGAGATGTTTTTGAGGTGGTAGAAAGCTGATTTGGTGATGTATTTGATATGAAACTGGAATAAGAGGGTAGAGTCCACAATGACACCCGGGTTACAGACTTCTGGGGATGGGCAAGTACAGCGACCATCCACATCAAGGAGAAGATTTCCGACCTTCCGGAGGAGCACCTTGGGAGCCACAATCATGAGCTCAGTTTTATTGTTATTTAGCTTGAGCAGACTGGATGACATCAAAGTTTCTATGTCATGCAGGCAGTTGACCAGGGACTGTGGGGAGAGTTATGTGAATAGTCAAGTGCTGATATACAGCTGGTTGTCATCAGCATAGCAGTAGAAGCTTAGGGGATGGTAATGGATGATCTGAGGGAGCATGTAGATGGTAAAAAGAAGAGGTCTTTTTCTAGCTAGCATTAGCTGTCTTTCTTTTAGGGATACAGATGCGGTGATGGTAAATGACCAAAACTCACAACAATGGGCAGTCCTGCAACCTCAGGCCTCTGTGTACACTATCCTGTGTGCAGTGCTCAAATCACAGATGAGACAAAGCAACAGCTAACAACATTGCCCCCCAGCTAGTTCACTGTGTAGCCTTGAAAACTAAGAAATATTGCAAACTTTTTTATTTCCCACCCACACAGACCAATTAAATCACCTATACTGACATATAATAAAAATATACATTGATTTCTCATCAAAAATGTAATTAAATTTCAGTTCAACTATAAGTAGGATCCTAATGCTTGTACCACTGAATGTGTGTGACATGTTTTAGTATGTGTCCAAAACAGCATGAAACAAATAAAAAGCAAGGCTCATAAAAGATCATTTTTCATACAGTGGGTTACATGGTGCAAGCCATTTTAGAATATGACATATTTTCCTGTAGCTGCTATAAGCCTTATGAAAGTTTAATGAGCAGGAAAAACCTGTTAATGTATTCTTTGCTGGAAACTCCAGAGCTGCTGCAACCTACCAGAGAAGAGCACAAGGAGAAGCAGTGTGAGTGTTTCTCTCTCTAACTCCTCTTCCAGTATTCAGTCTATCAGTGGTCATAAACATCATCTGTCTGACAGGTCACACAGTCCAGACTCCATCTGCCCCAACAAATATTTTCTACAGCAGTCTCTCTTGTTTCTCTGGCCTTTAAGCATCCCCTCCAGTCCACTGTTTTCATTTCACAGTTTCCCTCGGCAGCTGTGAAACCTGCCCACCCAGACTCTCTTTCTTTCTCTTTCAGCCAGCCTTGTCGTCCCTCGGTGTTTTTTTCCAAGTGGTCATAAACAAAAATCCCTGCGAGCGGTGACTTTATTCCCGCGACAGGGCTGAGGGCATGGAATTCATCACTCGCTTTGACTGAGTTACACCTCGGCTCAGCTCAAGGTCAAAGCAATTACTGGACTTTCACTCCCACTGTGACCTCCCTCTTCTCCCTTTTCTCTGCTCTCCTCTCCACAAAACTCAACTTCTCATACTCCCCCTGACCCCACTTCCTTTTCCCTCACCACTCTGCATGGTCTTTCTCTCTGACAACCGTACTTATTTGTGCTTTTTGTTTTCCTTTCCTTTTTCCAACCTTGTGACCTTTCTCGCCTTTCTCCTCTCCTCCTTCCAAAATGTTATTCTACGTTACACATGTTGCTCACACATTTTAAGTCATTTTTGTACTATGCAACATGCTTTGAGTTGAGTTGTTTGCTTTAAAGACATAGTTATGACCTTGTATTTCCCACACTAGCAGGTCAGCTGCAGTGACCTGGTGTCCTGGGTGTACTAGTTTGATTGGAGACCACTGCAATACAGGATTTCCAGATGCTTCATTTCGCAGACTCAGTGGTGGCCTCTGACGCCTGCAGCTCTGACTATCTTCATACAGCTAGTCATTATCATTAGAGTCCAAAGTGAACAGTTCATTCAATTGTTGTTTTTGACTAGGAATTGATTCAAGCTTGTTAACCAGCCTTTGTTAATGATGTCCTTTGTCAGACCTTATTCCATTGATAAATTGATCTGTGGGTTCCATGTGAAAGATGCTCAAGACCCCTATCTTAATCCAAGTTCTTATGGTGTACCACGTATATACATTTCTACTTCTTCAAAGCAAGGCACAAGAAAGACAGGAGATACTTTTACAAAGGGAGTAGCCCGCTTTGAGACTTTCACACCTACTACACTTCGCACCAGTGTTCAGACTGCAACTAACAATCATCGATGAATCTTCTGATTGTTTGTCTTACTTAATCAATTTCTCATCCTTCCCGTCTCTCAGTCCAAGGTGACGTCTTCAAATGTCTTGTTTTGTTTGGCCAACAACAGAAAACCCATTTATATATTTGATATATATTTGATCTCTTAGGTGCCTTCTATTGAAAAGTATACCCAAAATGTGCGTTGTTCTTTTCTTGTTGTGATGATAATATGATCATATTTTTATGAACAAAAGAAAACACAACATAACGGGGGGGGGGGCAGACAATACAAAGAAACATGAAGAGGTCTGTGAAGTCAAATAAAACTAATGCAGATCAAAAGTACATTGTTTTGATCTTTACAACAGTCAGTGCTTTTCAGTTTTCTGAGATGTCCCTCACGGAGGAATGCCAGGCCCTGTGTGCTGTCTGTTATCAGAGGTGGGGAAGGTAACTTGTTCTTATCCTTTTTAAGTCAATTTCTGTTGTACAGGCAGAAAATATTTAAGATAAAGAATAAGTCTCGCTTTTTTGTGGCTTGTTCAAGTAGCTTTTCAAGTACAGATTCCTCTTTGCCTCCTTCTGGTGCACTAAGATGGAAGTAGCTGATTACTGGCCCTTGTGGTTAACTGGGGGAAAACACCCCCTGCATCTATGGATGGTAAAAAACATTTGCTGCTTGTGTCTTTTCTACCCATCAGTCACAAGAGGCAGCAATGAGACCCTTCTGAATTTTAAACTTAAGCTTTACAGTTCTTCACACAAACAGTATTTGCTGTAGCTATACGGTAGGCTGCGCCGGAGCTGACGTGCGCCTCCTCAGGAATGTAATTACATGTCGGGGCTATGGAGATACCAGAGAGAGTGGATTATCCCAAATGTGTCTTAGCATTTTCAGGTGGCCAAAAACTGCTACTCATTTTTATATATCTTTTTGCAATATACTCTTTAAATGGGAATGGCGTCTTAGCAACATTGACACTAACAGTAACATTAACACTGATGAGGCCACTGCTTCAGAGCTGTGCTGTTATCTGAAGATAATGTACACCCTTCAGCCAATCAGAATAGTGTATTCTAAATAGCCATGGTACTGATAAATAAGAATCAATACCAAATACATGTATGTATGTGTATATATATATACACACACACATTAAATACAAGCTTCTTAAAGAGCCATTTATTTCAACACAAAGTCATCAGATCTGTTTCTTTGTATTTTTTCACATATAGGTTTATTTAGGTCAGCCTATCTACTACAATATAAACTAAAAAGAAACTGCCCTAGGCAATTTCAGAATCATCACCTCAGCTGCCAGAAGCAAAGAACCAGTTCTCAGTTGAGGACATAATGACCTTTGCCTTGTTCCCAAATCACAGCTACTGTAAGGAAAGGGTCAAGACTGTATTATCTGTAGGCCGCTATACAACAGGCTACATTCATCACCTTGGAAAAAATGACAGAACCTTTCTTTTCCCAAACGACTAAATAATGGAGCCAGTCATTTACAATTTACCTGACCTTAGTGATTGCAAAGGTATAGCAAGAAATCGCAGACACCACAGGATCCAAATTACGTAGAACAGGACAGAGAGGACATGTGACAGGACAAGACGGCTCCTACATTTGAACAAAATTATCCACCTTCTCTTCTCTTCTCTTCTCTTCTCTTCTCTTCTCTTCTCTTCATATCCCACCCTCCGGAAGATCTTGATGATTTAAACCCGAGTGCCTGGTCCAAAAGCCTTTGAGTTGTCTTGGATGAGTGGCTGCAGTTTGCTGGATAGCAGTCTTTAAAACATCATCTCCATTTCCAGATCCACTTCAAACGCAAATTCAAAAGGCTTTCTGCCGAAGCGTCACGTTTCTTCTATAGCAAAACCTCAGTTTTCAAAAGCGCTTTCATGCCAGTTGATTTATTTTCATTGTAATGACAACCCCCAATTTCTTATCTCAGCTTGAAAGTATTTTTTCTTGTGTTTTCTCATCTGTCATAACATGTTTTTTACATTATGTTACTGATGAAAATGACTTTGTGGCTCATTCAGTGGAGTCATCCATTTTCCAAAACTACCTCAAAGTTAAATGGCTCGGTAAACAGATAAACAAATCAGAAAGTTATACCAGCAAGAGGTATATTAGCACTTTAAAATGATCTATGGGTGTTCATTTGCTCATATTTTTCTCACAAAAATACAAATTAATGTGTATACAGACCTGTACCACATGGTTCTTGGCCTGATGTATTCACAGTATAAAAACCACATACCTCCACCTCATACTTCAGCCATTATTAATTGCTGCTGTTTGGTTCTTTGTAACAAACAGAGAGGTTTGCCAAGACGAAGCACGGCAATGATCCATGCTGACTAATGTGACAATGTTTCCTCAGGTGAATGTGTCACATATTACACCTGACACTGGTGTGATGGATTACCAAGCCCTCGGGTTATAATATCTTTGGAGGAAATGCATGCAGAGATGCAAACAAAGCACACAAAACAGGTGCACACACTGTAAAACATGCATGCGGGTGCTTGTGTACAAAACACACACTACAAATTGTGGCCCTGAAAACCTAATTTCCCAATCAGGTTGTTATGAAAAAAAATTTGTGCCAAAGTTAATTTAGGTTACTTTACATTTCACTTGCTTGCAGCAGACTGGAGGGTCACATTGTGTACTTCCTTACACCATTCAGGATTCAGGATAGCAACATTTGAATCAGTCTGATGACAATTGTGAGTTGTTTACTTATGTTGCCCTGAGTCCTGATGAAGCATATTTGTTTTTGGCTGTTAAACTAATAAATAACAATGAAGGATTTCTCTCTTCTGAACTGTTCTTTCGCATATCTTGCAGTAGACCCTTTTCACAGCAGCCATTTTGACAAACTAGTAGGGTAAACACAGGTTGTTACCAATGATGCTGATTAAGGTTCCGATCCATTCAGGTCAAACAGAGTCAGAGTGCTGCTGTTGTACTAAATGGAACAGAACCTTTATTAGTGTCATTGGTAACACATGTGATTACCCTACTATTTAATGTCACAATGGCTGCTATGACCAGGCCTATCCAATTGGACACCTTGTCAGTGACATAACCTGGGGTCATTGGGTGTTTCAGGTCTCTCAACAATCATTATTAGACTCGGCATAATAATGCCTAGAAGACTCCGCCAAGGTTGATTAGGCACACTTGTCCAGGTAGCATGTGTGGTCTACCATTGCCTTGAGCTGCCTTGACCCTTTTTTTTGATAATGTCATTCCATTGCCTTCTTTGTTGGGTGCAGTTTTTGCTGCTGGCAATCTCTGTGTAGATGCCATCTGCTGTCGCCACCAGCTCCTGACCTGAGGGTTGCTATCATTAGTGCCCATACCCCAGGGCCTTCAGATCCTCCAGGTATCCCCTTCTCTGACACAATGATAACACTAGTGTTTCTACCAGTGGCTCAGCGGGAAAGGTTGGATGTGCTGTGGAGATGAGATCTCTGGTTCAGAAACTTGATCTGGAATGACCTTCCTAAGCTCTGACCAACTAATCTTGTGCTTGATGGCTTGCTCCCTGCTGCCACATTCCCACCATTGTGCTTGTACTTATTTCCTACACCCCTTCTTGTACCTCTGCTTCCCTTGGGCTCTCTCGAGGACTTGGACCTCTACCCTCTCAACCAACATATAGCCATGATTCGACCTGGTCAGCCATCTCCCATGTCCTGCACTTCTTCCCAGTCCTGAGCTATAAACATTTAATGGTATATAAAAAAGTTATCCTTTAATGAGGACTTGATATAAAAACAGTGGGTGGGGTTTTTGCCGTCGCAGCAGATGCCATCTCTACAAATCCCAAACCGTTAGGGAATGCTTCCTCTACACAAACACCAGAACTTTAATTGGCCCCGTTCAATAAAACAGCATGTTTTTACACCCTGATATTACTACCTTTGCCAGTAGCATCATTGCTGCCATCATTACAATCAGAAACACAGTCGTCAAAGTCTCATAAAAACCATGTTCTAATGTGGGTTGTGGTGCTGCATTATTTTGAACACTGGAGCTGAAGCTAAAGTGTGTGTTTAATGTGAAGTATTAAAATTGTACACAAATTGCTGGAATATGAAATATAATGGGTTACAAGTAAACAGGAGTGAACACACTGATACTTCTAGAGGCCACAGTCTAGAATTACCAAGCTATTACTATAGAAACTGTTAACATGCAAAGCTACTCACCTAGTTAATCACATACCTTGAAATTATTAAAAACACAAACACATTGAATGTTACATCATTAAATATTGAATGTGATTTGCAACTAAGCCCTCACAGGGTATGTTTATTTCAAACCTGTTTATGGTTTTGCTATAGGGGAACACAGGTTGTTATTTTGTACAGTACAATTACAGCAGCTAGCTTGAGGGACAAGTAAATTACAATGTAATTGGACAGATGATACAGCATGGCTCTTCATATCCATGTCACAGGTGGTTGATAAATAACCTGCTGAGCTGAAATTGGTGTGTGTGTGTGTGTGTGTGTGTGTGTGTGTGTGTGTGTGTGTGTGTGTGTGTGTGTCTTTGTAAAATGATATTTGACAAATGATCGAAGACATCTTGCTAGACGAGGGGAATTACAATTTATTTCCACAAGGGCAGACTGTTTCATCATGTTGTCACCTTTAAATAAAGCTGTGTGGGTTCTCAGTGTGGCGTGACTCTTAAGTGAGTACTTGCGTATGTGAGTGGATATGTTTTTCTGTGTGCGTGTGTTCCTGCATATTGACCTAAGCTGTGAATTTTATCCGACTGAGTTACAACATAGTGGCCCAGTCATCCATCTGTTCCCCAACCCCTATGCAATTGTAATTGCATTAGTGCAATGTTGATTTTTTATTAGACACCTTTTCCCTTAGTCCCCAGGCTCATTTTCCTTTATTAGACCGAGTCTGGAAAGACAATACAAAGCCTCATGCTGCCGCACGGAGACTCCCTCCGGGCAAAACTTCATTCCAGAGTGAGGGAGTGATAAGTGAGCAGTACTGAGACCACTGAGGGGATTTAGGAAGGAATGGTGCTGGCTGTCTTTATGTCTGCCTCTGTCCTGTTCACACAAGTATGTTTCTATCCAGCTGTCAAGATATATTGTTCTTCTGGACATGTCGCACAAAAAGCAACATAGGAATGCTTCTATCATGCAAATAAATCATTTTTCTAAATAAGAAAGTTAAAATGTTCCTTTTGTTGGCAAGTAATTTTCTGACCCACAACAACTTAGTTGGTTTACTCTCACTACTCTCTTGTTTTTGGTTGCAACATGCAGTGGTACACAGTATACAGTGAAAACGCTCTAAAAACAAGCAGCCTGATCAGCACCAAACGGCAAGTTAGCTACTGTGAACATAGTGGAGTATTCAGCAGGAACCAGATATTTCCATTGGGAAAACATGAGTTGATAAGTCCAAATGAATAATAATGTTCTGTGTCTGTTGGATGTGCAAATAGGCAACTGTTTGCTTAGCTATACAAACTTAAAAGGAGATAATATGTCAGTATTGTGTTTACAGCTTGTTTCCACTTCACCCAAGTGGCCAAAAATTATTATTATATTATATAAGTTATTGTAGGTTTATCAAGGTCCACTTACTGGTATTTTCCAGAGAATATCTATCCAGATTGACACATGGAGTCCGCGCTTCCCACAAACCATTCAACACAGATCTCTGCTGGTACACTCAAAAGACAGGATCCATCCTCAAAGTAAGACTGGAGTGGTGTATGACATCACATGTGACAGCTGTGGGGAACACTACATCAGTGAAACAGCAAGACCCTGAACAAGAGACTAAATTAAAACAGAATCGTCCAATGGCAAAAGCCATCTTTGAGCAGAGATAAAAGTTATTAGTTCCCCTCATATACAACCACCTGTTACCAGAATCCTGAGTGTATTACAGAAAATGTAATATGCTGATTAAGTCCTTGAGATGTGGTTGAATGGAAAAAGATTCTATATGTACCTTGAGTTAAGATTTGTACAATACATCTTTTATAGTAAGCTCAACATTTATGAACCTCAAGGTCAATAAACTATTATGCTGCCTCTGCTTTACTTCATTATTTATTCAAATGTATTTTTAAGATTATTTTTTGGGGCTTTTATTTTAATTCAATAAAAAATGAAATGTTTCTTTTAGCTGCTTTAACAAAAGCATTTCAATCACTGCTTATCTCATAATTTCTGTTATGCTATTTTATTTTTTTATAATGAGAAAAGTATTTGATCTACCTCTGCCTTTTCCATTAAGCTTTCAATTTGACCAATTATTATTTGCATTAAAACCCAACTACTGTTTAGGTTTAGCTTTTATACCCGTCCATATTCTCTGCATCACTCTCTATCCTTCTGTTTTTCTCTTTTACTCTGTCATCATATTCCCATCCGTCAGCGAGATGGTCTAGATATAGATTTTATATTAGCTGTCATGGCTCCGATGCTGCTTAGACGGCAGTGATTCACGCCACTCTTCTACTCAGGCCTTCACCTCAGCACTATGTATCTGAGTGTTGGCCAGCGGTGTCACTTACTAATCTTTGTAATTTCTTTATAAGATGTGTCCCGCTCCAGCTCTTTCCTCTTCACTTTCACTGCTGTCACACCTGCTGCTGTCTGACAGAGCATGAATGGCAGCACACCTCTCACAGAGAGTCACTCAAGTAAGAGAAGATTCTCAGCTTAGTGGAGTACAGGCATTGTAACAGGAGCTCAAACACTTGACCTGAAGTGGAAGGAGTTTTTTTTATAAATCACTGATATTTTGGTCAAGTATCCACATTTTTTGGGTCGGAGAAGGATGGGGTTGCAACTAATGGTTATTTTCAATATCAGTAAATCTAGAGATTTCTTTATCCATGGCAATGTCGGTCATTCCACCACTTTGGTTCAGACGGAAATATCTCAACAATTATTGGATGTCATGAAATTTGGTGCATCCTTATGACTGCTGAGCCCCTGACTTTTCATTGTACGTCATCAGATCAAATGTCCAATACCTACAAAACTAACATTCCCACCAGCCTCAGAAGTACTTTGTGTTTAGCGCTAACCCACCCTAAACCAACATGATGGACATAGTAAACATTACACCTACTAAACATCAGCATTCTACTTCCTGTAGACTATTTACAAAGGATGTGTGGCCCTTGAATTATGTTGCTTGACTTATAATAAAAATTAAAGGAGTAAAAAGTGTATAGCACATTCGTGCATGTGCTTATGGATGCACTACAGATGTTTCCATCAGGAATAGGGACAGTTCTTTCAGTGCTTAGCCAACCTACCGAGCGCTTTCCACCATCAATGTAGCATTCAGTACGAAGGAGTAAGCCTCCTGGAGCTCTTTAGAAAAGAGTTCAGCACGACAGCTAACCATTAGAATACTGACAGTCTGTCAGAAAGAGCCTATGACTCACAGGCTAGCAACATCCTTGACAACTACATTAATTGATTGACACACACAGAGAACTCAATAAACGTCTATAAGCACTGAAAAGAAGTATGATATTATAATTCTAATTTTAAATGGTGACAACCGGAACAATGTGGTTGTGAATATTGAAAACTGGGGCCTTTTAGTGTTTTACAGATATTTGTCAGGACTCTGGACACCCAGTTTGATTGCGGGACAATCCCAGACAAATCTGGTCCCCATACATTAGGGTAATAAAAAAGGAGCGAGGAGGGAAGAAAAAATGGAAGAGGGATTTAAGACGGGCGTGTAGGAGAAATGAAAGACAGGAAGGACTTATATGGAAAGGAAAGGAGGGAGGGAAGGATGGAACAATAGAACAAGTAAAGGGAGGGAGGGCGTGAAGGCAGTGTTATCATGCTACAGGGAGTACAGAGTGAATATAATTAATGTAAAGTTATTTTAACTGGATGAATGTCTCTGCGCGCTCTTTTAACCTCCCTCCTGTCTCAGATTGTCTTTCTCTCCTTCCATTAAGTGCATTCTTGTCATTTCCTGCCTCTTAGCTATGTCTCGATCTCCTCCTGTCTTCATTTAAACTTTTTATTCCTGTCTTTCTCATCCCTCTCTCTTTGTTGTTATCCTTGTTCCTTTCTGCTATATCACGTTCCTAGTCCCACCCTCTCCTCCTCCTTGTCTCACATTGTGTATTAATACTATATTAAATTCTCTTCTTCTTCTCCTCCAATATTTTCTCCTCCTCTTGTCTGTCCGCTTCTCTACCTTACCTCCCCCCCGTCTGTTCCACTGTTTCTCTTCTCCTTGAAAACATTCATGAAAATGTAATGTGCATTTAAACATTGGTGAATCACAGTCATTTTGTGCCATTACGATAATTACTGTAAACAAACAAGACCATTACAGGAAGATTTGCATCTCCTACCGGCCTCCATGAAGCATTTTGTATTACATGATCCTGGCTGAGGGCTGCCATAAAATGTGCCGGACCATTTCACTGGAATATGATGCTTTTCCTTTTGCCTAAATTGAACCAAATTGAGAGTTTCTGGTAATAGCAGATGGCGAAGGGAGTGAAAGAATGATGGAGAAAATTACTTTCAACATGTTAATGTGAGGAACATGCAACGACTTCCTTGCATTTGAGCTACTACGGTGGGAAAGACATACTGTAAAGTGTTCAGTTGTTTCTGAATTCATGTTGACTACATATCAAAATGACTCAGTTTGTAAAACTGATGGTGTTGGTTGTGTTGATGTAAATTGGGATCCCACAAGGCAATGTACAACAGAAGTGGAGGGAAGCTGCCACTGACCTTTCCTGAACTCTCTCCCACCCTCTCCTACCTGATATTACATTTCTTTTATGGGATTTGTGTTATTGGAGTAAATCAATGTTTGATGTGTTTTTCCTTGTATGGAAAGATTTTTATGCTGTTATGTCTTTTATTTATGATGTCTTATTTATTCACTTATATATACACATTCACTTTATACACTTTGGTCAACTTTGGTTGTTTTAAAGTGCTTAACAAATAAAGTTGGATTGGATACAAGGGATGGCTTTAATTACGCTTTTTCATCAAAAACAGCTACCTGCTGCATCTGAAAAGAACAGTTTAGACAATTAGAATGGTGAGAGTGAACCACAAAACAGTAAAGCTAAAGGCCAGAAAACAACAAGCTGAAAGATGCTAAAAGAAGTGTAGGGAAACTGACTTGAACTTCAGAGTTGGGTGTGTCTCCAACCACACTGTGGGTTTGGCATCATGAGAGACACCTTTCACATACACACAGTCATTTGATTGATATTAAGATTAGTGCAGCTTTAAGGTCAGGGAAAGATCGCAGCCATGGTTAAGAGAAAACAACATTGACTGTTGGTAGGGAAAAGGTAACAAACAGTCACAATCCCAGACATTATTGACCACCCAGCCCCATTGAGGTCTTTGTCAGTTAAACATGAACATAGGTCATTTTAGATAATTGACATTTTTCTTGTGCCGACAGTCTCAGACAGTGTTCCAACAGCCATCAAGACAGCTCCAAAAGAAAAAAAAAGTGACTTTTTCAAATTTTAAATTGGTATGAAGCAAACCTCTGATCAAAACATCCAACATTTCCACATAAGCCAATATTGCTACAAGTGTCTTTCTGCTTACCACCCTACCTGTTATACTCATCCATTGCTAATTGGTTCTCCTATATGTCTTGTCTCAATGCCAGCTTGTGTGTTTCTGTCCCTCTGGCTGTCTACATACATATCTGTCTGTGTGTCTACCAGTGCCCTGTGTGTGTGTGTGTGTGTGTGTGTGTGTGTGTGTGTGTGTGTGTGTGTGTGTGTGTGTGTGTGTGTGTGTGTGTGTGTGTGTGTGTGTGTGTGTGTGTGTGTGTGTGTGTGTGTGTGTGTGTGTGTGTCTGTGAGAGGATGGAGTGAGGTCTGAAGCCGGAGAGGCCGCAGAGCCCCGGGCTGCTCTGAAGAGAGGATGGACACTGACTTGTAAACTTGTTTTCATCCTCAAACACCACCCACCAAAACACACACAAACCCACACACACTTGCTTTCTCCACATCGCCCTGGGGAAGAGGGGAGGCTTTCAAGGCGACTGTGAAACCTTCAGTCAACCAGAAAAAATGAATTTTTTTTTGGCATATCCCAAACTGAAGCTCTTGTGGTGTGTGTGTGTGTGTGTGTGTGTGTGTGTGTGTGTGTGTGTGTGTGTGTGTGTGTGTGGGGAGTGTTAGAAAAAGAAAGACAGAAAAAGATGGAGAAAACACAATAAAGGCTCTTATTAAACCAGAAAGGGCACATATGGACTTTCCAATTCAGTTCTAATCAACTGCTGTGTCACACTAAATCCATCATTTGTCTTTCTGCTTTTGGCTGAGTAATTACATCCGATGCATTATGATAGATAATGTGTTGTGCAGTCTATAAAGTGGCAGTAATGCTACAGAGAGACTATAGAGAGTGGTGGGTGCTGTGCAGAGTGCAAAGTGAGGTTCCCCACTAGAATAACAGACGGCTATTATAAAACAGCACAGAGCCATTTTGTCCTGATAAGAGACACACTTTGTCCAGGCTCTTAAGCCTTTGAAAAGTGGAATACACTTTGCTGTCCTTGGATGAGAGTACTCACCCTCAGTCATGTCAATTTGTCAATTCTGGCCTTTTCTCTGTCAATGTTTCTTTTTTCTGCCTTTATCGTCATTCATTTAGTGACAAATTGCTTCTTGTATCTCTCTCTCTCTCCCTCTTTCTCTTTCCCTCCGCAGGGAGATGAAGTGCTGACTGTCATTAAAACTAAGGCTCAGTGGCCGGCATGGCAGCCGCTCAACCTGTAAGTATCACTCAATGTCAGTTTCACTAAAGGGAAAAGGCACTTCTGTGAGAGATATGATTGAAATCAAAAAGAAAATCAAGAAATGGTGGAACAGCAGTGTTAACACTGAATAGTAATTAACATTAATTTTTGCTGAGAAATCGGTGTGTTTTAACTACTTATTTGGTCTTAATTGTTATTACCAAAAAGAAGAAATTTAAGTTTTATTTACCTGCATTGTTAGTGCCCCCTACATTACAGTTATCCAGGGAGCATGAATCTTTGGGTTCGACTGAAAATGTCAGCACTGTAATTTGTGTGCATGGACAGACACTAAAAACAGTTATTAAATGCTATGACAGTTCTACAAATAGGCACACAGGCAATTAAACAGCAGGCGGCTTACATTGTTAGGCTTTCCTTTGTCCAATCTGTTACTTCAGCACTTCATACAGTATTCTGTGACTCAGCAGGTGTTAGAATAATATAAATTAAACGTAACATGGATTCGCTAGTAAAGTGAGCAACTATCTTCCGATTATAATACAGTGCGCCAACCCTGGTCTGCTGGTTTGTGTTTTTGAAGTGTTTTCATTCAACCTCTGCTTACTATCCTTCCATCACATTTTAGCTTGTAACTAATCATGGATGTATGCACGCTACATGCATGAGTGATACTGAAACAAAAATATTGCAGGAAATGCAAAGCTTATTTTAAATAACATTTCAGTGATCTCATAGTTTAAGTATTTTCATTCGAAATTTTGTAGTATTTTAATAGCATTATATGTTTTTAAATAAATGTATTTCATTAGCAAAAAATATTTCAGCGATTCCTCTGCGTACAACTAGAGGCAGAGGTATCATTGTTTTAGAACCAGCAAAAGGCTCAGACATCGGGAATCCCTAATTAAAACCTAACTAACACTATCTCTGCTTGTTTAAAAGTTGAAA
Organism: Dicentrarchus labrax; assembly: GCF_905237075.1. NCBI lineage: Eukaryota > Metazoa > Chordata > Actinopteri > Moronidae > Dicentrarchus > Dicentrarchus labrax. The sequence goes on from NW_026136720.1 coordinate 30,469,723, forward strand.
AATAATACTTTTTATTGAGATTTGTAGGCCAGCCCGGTTCCACTCCCAACGTTCAAATACAGCAGCTTGGTCAGTGGCCCTACACTGCTTACTATGACGCTGTAGATACTTCTCTAGCGTAATGTGACACCGAAGTTAGGCCGGGGTGGTTGGATGTGTCAAACACAGAACTTTCATCAAGGAGACCAATGTCAACACTGACTTCTTTTTCACACATTTATGATATTAATTTAATAATTTAAATATGTATTTATTTAAAAGCTGCCTTTTAAATGCTAATGGAAAAGCGGTAATGATTCTGAATCTGTTGGAACAACCAGCAAGGAGAATGAACATTTAGTTAATTTATTTCAACACAGTATAACGTCGCACAAGTCCTGTTGTTCAAAGCACGGAATAAAAAACTTCCAACTTTGCAAAAAAAACAAATACTGACGGACCCGGACAGGTGATGGCTAAAGTTAACACTTACAAATAACTCCCTACAAACTCGCTCCTCTTTCTTCTTTTAATTCCTGTCCTGTTCCTGCCTGAGCTCGCTGTGTCTTCATCCGTAGAGGCATAGTCCTGGTCAGAGCCGTTGTAGATTCAATGGCCTCCGTTGGTTGGCCATAATCCATGGCATATTCCCTTCTCAGTCCCCTGCTCCTGGGCTTGTAGTGTAAACACTCCCCCTGTTGTTCAAGCTCCCAGTCTGGGTACAGATAGCTAATAGGACTGCTAACTAGCCAGTGGCAGCAGCTAGTTCAGTTATGCAACAGTGCACCGGTAAGCAGCTCCCTGTGTTACAAGACAAAAGGTCTGCGTTGCAACAATCCCCTGATAACTTTTCCCGGTGACAAGGTGCAGTTCCCGAACGGCGTTTGATGTTTTTGTTTTTCTTGTGACTATCCGACTAATGAAAAGTGTGTCGAACAAGGCACTTCTCTGCGTCTAACGGTTAAGTCGACTGTGTACACTACAGTGTTCCTTCAAGCCAAGATGATTCTGTGTTTTATTTCTAAAGGGTATAACAATCTCTTTGGCTTTAAGTAAGCAAAGATATACAGACTTCTTATTTAGTGATCTGTATGTAGTAGTAAGTTCGGACATACTGGATGATCAACAGAAAAGGTCAGTTATATATATATATATATATATATATATATATATATATGTATATGTATATTTTTTTATTACATTTTTTGTTACATGATTCTTTGATAATATTTCCATGAATCATAAAGACCTGAATTCTTAATTAGCAGGATAAGAGCAGTACTTGAAAGTTGGAAAAATGTCCATTTCTGACACGCTCAAGCAGCCATAAATTATAATTGAAATTCAGATACTATTGTATTGTAATGTGTGAATTTTAGAAAAACTGACTCTTAATTGTTTTATGATTCCTTCCTTTATGCAAAAGCGAGGATGGCTTGTCTGAATAGTCTCACACTCTGGCATCCTGTGCACTCTTTGGAATTAGTTCAAGAGCAATTAGAAACTTATCACAATTCTAGCCCTCAGCACCGAATGAGCATGAGCACGCCACACACACACACACACACACACACACACACACACACACACACACACACACACACACACACAGACTCTAATGTACTGTATCTTCCACCAAACATCTGTTTAATTACCCCTCCTAGCGTTGTCTGTCATTTGCGATATATTGTGCCACTATTATTTTTACTAATGAGAACATTTACACACATGCATGTGCACCCACGCAGTCACACACTCGCTGTGAGTATGAAATATTAGCTTATTTAGTTCAATTTTGCATGCAAAGTTGTCAAGTTAAAATAGTTGTGTTTGCGCTTATGTCTTGCTTAAGACATGATAATTAAGATACCATGGACAATTTTTTTGTAAAGAAACTAAATTACTCTATTATTATCTTTTTTATTTTCAATAGGCTTTGGACATTCAGAGAGAATATGCCATTATGAGCTATTTTCTGCTTCTAAGTGGATGTTTTGGAGCTTCAATTATCCAGCAATTAGCAGAGTGTGACTCGGGTCAGAGGTCATGACATCAGAACTGACTTGCAAGTAATTAACTAAAAATTGTAACAGCAGAGCGTGGAGATGTTGGAAAATGTTTCTGAGATAATTATGTTTACAACATACTTAGGCTTGTCTCTTTATATAAATATTCAAAATGTAATTTATTTCTTTTTTGTCTTGACATTGCTCGCACCCATCACCAGGCGAGCAGCTCCATCAGCAGAATTTTCTGTGGACCGGACCCGTCACCTGATGTCCTTCCTCACCATGCTCGGGCCCAGCCCGGACTGGAATGTCGGACTTTCAGGAGAGGACCTCTGTACCAAGGAGTGTGGCTGGGTCCAGAGGCTGGTGACAGAGCTCATTCCCTGGGATGCAGGCACTGACAGTGGTGTCACATATGAGGTAATGTATCCAAATGTTGCTGGGAAGTTCAAATGTTGGTAGTGGTAGAAACATCCAGTACAGGGTTGCAGTTGTGTCAGTCTATTGGCTGTAATGAAATGATGACAAAATGGGGGTGTCCTGGTGGCCCACAAAATACTTAAAAAAGAAGACATGATATGAAATAAGCTGGGAAGTAATAACATTAGCCAAAAAGAGTTAATGTAATATTACTGCCAATAGGTCAGTAATGTTATAGTATGCTACATTTTTACTCTGGTCTGCTCTAACCCTCTAAACTGTAATCTTAGCTTGCGAAATGCCATTCCCTCAAAAAATAGATCAAAATAAATCATCTTTGTTAGCTAGTAAAGTTAAGTTAGCTACTAGCTAGCTACTTGGGCTTTGCATCTCAGTCACTGACTCCGATGCGATACACACCTTGATGCATTACCAAAAATCAAATGGGATATGACAGGCCTGTTGCGATGAATGATTTAATTCAAACCAGTGCCATTCAACGGTGCACATAATGCCTGACGAGGTGTCGGACAGTTTGTGCTCCACGTTCTATTAAAGGGGAACTTGGCAACTCTAGCTATTTCTTCGCTTCGCATGTTTTCTCAACGAGCGCCCCCTACAGCTCTGGGACGTATATTTCACAAAACTGTCGTAAAAAAACTCACTTGCAGCACCCTCCTCCCCCTTTCTACCGCTGCTGATGTGCATTTGTTGCCGGGCAACTTTTTCGTTTGGAGCAATGTCTACCGAGGTGGGTAATACATACACAGTATCATACAACATTGCGTTTATGTGGAATTGCCGTAAAGCAGTTTGTGTTTCTCGCTCGTTCTCGCTTCTCACGATACTTCCTATTTCCAACTTAACGGGACGGTAGTCCCAAAGTTGCAAGGTTGGTTTTCCGCCTGGGGACGCTAGGGGGAGCGGGGAAAGTCACCATTAACACCGGAACAGGCCATTTAACCTTCCAAATGATTTCTAAACGGGTTTATTAAGTTGAAATAGTTGCCAAATTCCCCTTTAATTCCTGACTATGGACACCAAAGGGCATTATCCATGGTAACGTCCCAAAGAAAAGATCATTATTTTACATTTACATGCATTTTGCGATCAAAATATAAAGTTAATAAAGCCGGTAACACCTGAAGCATCATTATCATCCCATAAAGTTCTAATGCAATTTAACTGTTGTTCCATACTCCAGTAAATAGAACGCACCATAGATACGGCTTAGCAACGGGAGATATGGCTCTTTGGCTCAGCTACGTGACAGAGAGCTAACGTTAAGCTAGCAAGACTCAATGTCAATAACACTGCGTACTGTCGACAAACCGTAAATATAATTAGACAGTATGTTTAACAACAAGACTAACTAGCTATCAGCCATGTCATTGTCCCCAAAAACAATATCAAGATTTTCACAAACGATAGGGAATGTGTACTGACGGCCGCAGACGGAAGTAGCGAGCTGAATAGCGCATTCATTTAGAGCGGTAAACAGACTTTCACTGGAACTACTTAGTAGGTGTTCTACATCAGGAATTAATGGACACTCATCAGCCAATCAGAATCGAGTATTCACCCAGACCATGGTATAAATGAATGTATCTAATCTAGCTCACTAATGTTAGCAAGAGTCTTTGCGACAAACGTTCAACCACATCTAAAATGGCCATTGAGGATGTGTTACATCAGTCAACACAGGGCCATACTGTGTATTAGACACATATGTTAAGGAGTACTGATGCACTCTAATTGTTAGACATAAAGTTGTTGCTCTAGCTGACAGATAAAGTATATAGCATATTATTATAAGGTTTATTGCTCACTAGCTGTTGGCAGCAGGCAGCATTTATTTCAAAACTTCACATCAGAGCACACTTGACTTCCACCTGTCTGTTCCTTAGACAGACTTTTCTACATCCTCAAAATGAAAGGTGCTCATCCATATTCACCCACTGTTCTGAGACTACAGCAATTTATTTATAGTTTACAACCTCATGAATAAGCAAGGAGCTTATCCTGCTGAGGGTAGGTGGTAAATACCTTTCAAAACTTCACTAACACAAAACCAGACCTCTTTCCATTCTACTTCTGGTACTTTTTAAATGCATTTTTTAAAGCATTCTTGTCTGTTCTGGGCCTGTTTGTATTCTCTTTGTTTGTTCACTTCAGCCCTCTTACCCACACTGGCACTTGCTTATTTGTATTTGGTTCAATATTTTAAGTTATAAAACATTGTGAGCATATAGGTGCAATAATTAAGGCAGTCAGCGCTGTACTGAACTTATTCAAAAGTAAACATTAAACAGCAGTGTTTCCATTCCCTCTAGAGTGAGGCAAATTGATGATTTGAGAGCTGTGTGTTCTGATATATGTATGTGAAACATCTTTGGTTAAATTATATAATGCAGCTCTGCTTAGACATTGTTGTTTCCCTGGTTCAAAGGTCTTTTAAGTTAAAGTTTCTAAGCTGATCGTGTACGCTTCCATGACTCTTTAACCTGAAAGTCAAAACAAAATGTATATTTTTTTAGGTTTACCCTCAGATAAGCATACAGCAGACATTAAATCACTGCCACCTACAGACAGAGACATTGAAGTACACGTCTTCCAGACCCTCTGCGTGTGCATCTTTGCACTGTATGAAAAGCAAAGACTTGTAATTGTCTCCAACAGTGATGGATGTCTTCTGTTTGGTCTTATTCTCCACAAGCTTTTTAAACCAAAAGGCCAGAGAAGAAACTTTTAGCAAACCTGTAAAGAGAATCATCAGCATTGTTGTTACAGCACTGTAGATGAGGATATAACTTCATATCTCCTCTAATACTTCCTTTGTAGATGTCTTCCCTTTGTCTTATTCAGTACTCCTGCATATATTAAACAGAAAGTTGGTTTGAAACGACAACGTTGAGTTAATCTGTCAGAACAAAGAGAATGATTCATGTTTGTCATGTGTTTTCATCTTTTCTCTCTGTTGGGTTTTTTTTTTTAAAGCTCTAACAATACATGGACACACACGCCACCGCACACACCTGGAAACAATGCCATGAATCTCTTATAAAAGAGCTGTTAAAACGCATTTAAATGATTCATGGTGAGATCAAACAGAAAAGATACCCTGGACCAGATGGCTCATGGGAGAAACAGTGACTGTAGGTGATGATTTCGGGCCCTACCTCATCATTTTTGGTCAGAATGGAGTCTGAAATCAATGCAGCTATTGTAATGTTATTACTTTTTATTAATTCTAGTTTGCATGCGTAAATTGCTGCCGCTCTACTGTTTTTTCCCTCCAGAGAAATCATGTTGTTCTCTTTTTAAAAGCTTGTTTCACAGACATGCAGATGCTATGTGCTTCTATTGGATTAGTATTCTTGTCCCACAAATAATTCCCATGCCCTAAATTTTCTCTGTTTAACTTTGATTACTCTAACCATTCCTCAGTGGCGGACTCAGACTCTCTTCCCTCAGGCGTATTTGATACTCAATATACAAGAGCAGATGTTTTCCTCCAGGACACTAACCATTCCAACACCAAGTGCATAATGTGTACAATGCTAATGTGGGAGTGTGGGAATAGTTCCCCTTCAAATCATGACCTGATCTTCACCTGTTGCATCTTATTTGCGCACGTCCATTTTCCCCTGATCGTTAAAGAGCCGCCAGAGCTAATTCACCTTTATATTCACATTGCAAACTCTAACACATCTACCCAGAGAGGTGACAGTGAAAACTGAAAGGCCCTTGTTGCGCTAAAAACGTCCTGTTATGATCTCTCATATTTTTTTTTTTCCAGCGAGGTTACTGGGGGCTTAAAGTGTTCCAGAAACATCACCTGGGGTTGCGCAACCAGCTGTAAACACAGCATTGATATTTTGACGCCAACAACTCTACTGAGAAATATCTCTTTCTCTTTTTGGCTAAATACTGCGCTATGTTCATCAGTTAGATACTGCAGTTTGGTGCTGGGCATGTGGGCTGCCTACGGTGCCTTGTAAACAGCACTGATTACAGCGGCAAGATTGAACAACAACTGGAAAGTTGGGGGCGTAAAACCAAAACAATGAGCTGAAAGACGCTAAAACGCTCTGTATAGAGATGAGGGGAACTGCAGAGTTGGATGATAATTATTTGTGGGTTCATCACCACAGGCAACACCTTTCACATGACACATAGTCATTTGATCCATTGTTAATATAAAACTATAGATTATAGCAGCTTTAACCTTTGTATAATATATATTTCTATCTAATTTGCTCACTTGTTTTATTGACCTGTTCCAGTCACCAAACAAGCCCACCATTCCTCAGGAGAAGATCCGACCCTTGACCAGTTTGGACCACCCCCAGAGCCCGTTCTACGACCCCGAGGGAGGGGCAATTAACCCTGTAGCCAAGGTGGTGGTGGAACGTATCGCTAGAAAGGTACAGTGTAAATGTGTGTGCGTGAATGAACTTGTGCAAAACAAAATGTTTCAGAAACGATCTGATGTTGAGTTGAGCTGTGGTCAGTTGCACAACAAAACAACCCTGTCCCCTTTTTACAAAAACAATCAAACATGTTACCACAGTGGAAACAACTCCGACCAGCAAGACAATGGTCTTGTGACAGACGGAGACAGCCAAAGCATTCTTGCTAGCTGGACTACACATACTTTAAACCACAGTTTAAAGGCATCACTTCAATAACCTACATAAGTATAATTTCTTTATTACTCTTCCACTGTCATAAAGTTTCACTCAAATTCTTTAATATGTGTAAGAAATATCTGATTATATGATTATATTTCAATTATAACTTGACAATTGTTGCCAGCAAATTCACTAAATTTAGCTATTTATTGTTGATTTTGTGAGTTGGCCAAACTACATGAAACTCATGTAGTCATGTCATTATTGTATTTAAGTATTATTGAGTGATTTCAAGTATAGTACTAATATAATATCTTACTAAGTGTAAGCTGAATTTATTGTATTTTTGTATCTGATAGTTTTCATGTTGAAACAAGATTACCTTAAACTTGTTAAACTATGTGGACCACAAATACAAACCTTTAGGTTAACTTCTAGAAATGTATTATAAATTTATATTTATTAAATTGTAATGGTAATATTTTGCTCTAATTGTTCAGCCCTACTGTAACCAATGCAACTTGTTCAATACCATTGTCACACACACAGCCAACGGTGATCTATATAAGATAACTAACAGCCAGTGGTCAAACTACTACATTTAAGGTAAAAAACGAAGTTTGGTGCTCAAAGATTGTTTTGTCTTCGGATACATTTTCGTGTGTGACCCTATTTTCCCTTGTGTGTGCAGGGAGAGCAGTGCAATGTGGTCCCAGACACCATAGATGACATTGTAGCTGATATTGGACAGGAGGAGAAGGAGGAAGGTACAGTAACACACACACAAACACACCTACACTGAACACGCAAACACTCTCTCTTTCTTGATTACAGTTCTTCAGGGTCAAGATCCTGAACAAGATACGATGGATTACAAGGGATTGGTTGTCCGTTTAAGTAATTATTCAAACCCTGTCATTACATGATATTGCATTCCTTTAAGTTCTTTGAACCTGACTGTTTCCTCAATTCAATCTGTGTTTGCAAAATATTCACTTTAACTACCAACTTACAGACTGAGCAGATACTGTGGGGATTTGGTGTCTTATGATGCTCAAGGACACACACATAGCTCATTACAGACACAACTGGTCTAAGCAGTCTCAGATGGGCTCAGGTCGGATAGTCAGAATACACATCTGGCAGGGCTTTGTCTCCTCCCTGCTGTGAAGAGGTGAGCGCCCCACTGCTGCAGAGCAACACAACTGCGTCTGGAGCAAGTCCTGTCTTTATCAAACACACTTTGTATTCTGTTATGCCTCACAGACCCTGTCACTCTGGACAAGGATGTTTCAGCAACACTGCACATTAAATCAAATAAAGTTTATTTTCCTGTCTCAACTTCTTGCTCACATTTTTGCTATTTGATATTTGGACACAGGACAAAAACATTTAGGAATTTTACAAACCCTGTCTACTTTAAATTGCATTCATATACAACTAATTTGTATTGGCAAAATAATTTTGTAAGAATAGTAATTAATGCCCAGTTCATGTTTTTGAGGAATATAACAAGACGTTTTGACAAGATGTTGAGCTGCGGCGGGCTGAATGGAGCCTGGTTGCTGAAACCAGCCACCTGTGACGCAACACAACAAAGCTGTCACACCTTTATTTATGCATAAGTTGACTCCTTAATGTAGTACAGGTAGTTGTATAAAAATTCGACCCCTTTATTGTTGTCATAAAGTTGGGCATTTTAATATAGGGGCTTATTGGAGCCAGTCTCAAGTGGGCATTTGAGGGACTGCAGCTTTTGGCACTTCTGTGTTGACTTCATTTTTTAGCCACAGAGGTTGCCACTTGGTATTTACTTTCTTGCAGTAAAATGAGAAGATTAATTTCTGTTTAGTAGAGCGAGGAGGCAATAAGCTTACCTTAGCATACAGACAGGAAGCAGGAGAAAGAACTAACCTGGGTATCTCCAAAGTTTAAAAATATGCCAACACCTCTAACAATCATCAATTACAATGTTGTATCTTGTTTGTTATGTGCTGCAGCTGTTTCTCAGCTGACGGCAGTGACTTACTGGAGTCATGTCATCACAGTAATTTACTACGCCCAGTTGCTGTTTGCCAACAAATAGGTCCAGCATATAACTCCTAAAATCACAACTTGTCCTGTTGAAATTTCTGACGAGGCACACATTAATTAGTGAATTTTAGAGGAGATGTTAGAGTGTTTTTTACCTTTGGACAGGCAAGCGGTTACTTCCAGTCTTTATGCTAAGCTAGCTTCATACTTTACTATACCTTTAAGATTAGGAAAAAACTGTAGTCTTTTTGACTTTAAGCACAACGCAGAACATGTTGACTGAATCAATATATATCCTAAACCATTATATTTCCCTTAACTTAAACAAGTGTTTTAAGATAAGATGAGATATGATAGTAGCCTTAACCAAACTGGATCATCCAACCTGACCTCCTCCTTAGGACCTCTATGCAGATAATGTCTGTACTCCCTGGTTTGAAAAAAACACTGCCAGTGAACAGCAATGGCAGCAACGATGATCCCCCCCAAAATATTCTGCCGTTTGAAACGTGTATAAACACCTCTGATTTCTGGCGTTTTTTCCTTTTTTAATCCAGCCCTTACAGGGATCAGTGCAGTGACCTTATAGTTACAAGATTAGTTGTTCTTTACGTCCTTTGCTAACCCGCAGACGGACAGGACAGCCCGGTCTATGATGCTGTTTGTGTTGTACATGCTTTGTGCTTATTTTCACAGTAAGTGGCCTTGGGTAGGGAGCAGGATCTTGCCCATACAGCAGAATTCTTAACAAGGATCTCCTGTCGCCTAATAAATGTCCTCCTCAGTCAGTCATAGACCATTTGCTTCTTTCCCTCCTCCTTTTTCCTCCTCTCTTACTCTACCTGTCCTCTCCTTCTCCCTTGTTTCCACTCTTCTCTGTGTGAGATGACACTACGGAGGGGAGTATCCATTCAGGCTGGTCCCCTTGGTCCGCCCAGAGCTTCACTGCTTTCACTTACACATCAACCCAACTGTCCTCTTACCTTCCTCTCTGCGTCTCCAGCTCCTTTCTTCCCTCATTCTCCTCTGTCATTACACCTTATCCCAGAGAATTGGACCCACTCAGGTTTGTCCCTAAGGCCTGACGGTATATTCTCTTGCCTCTCCTCTCATTTTCTCTGCCTCTCTGAACCCCCAAGAGAGCATTATTAATTGAAGCCAGTACCCCTGCTACTTCTTGTAGCTCTGCTACCACTGATAATTGGACAAGACATTCACAAATCACCGTCTTCTCTTTCTCTCCAACTCCATTCCTCCACTCCTTCCTCTCCCCCCTCAGATGTCACTCTGTGGCCTCTTGTGGTCCAGTACCATCGGTAATCACCTTTGGATACGGTGTTAAATAATCAATGTCAGCCCATTCCTCCATCCCCCGCCCCTCCTCTTTACTGTGACAAATCAGCTGTAATGGAATGAAATGGAAATGGAAGGGTTTTTTAAAGCACATTTTACTGGTAACAATGACCATGTGATCTCAGTCAATCACTGAATGAGCAGCAAATTTTAACGAAAAATATTAAAATGCCTCTTTTTCCTCTGTATCTCTTCCATTCACTAAACATCCCTGTGTGTTTCTCTCTTAGATGACACACCAGAGACGTGTATCTACTCAGGCTGGTCTCCCTGGTCGGCGTGTAGCAGTGCTACATGTGACAAAGGCCGCAGGATGAGGCAGAGGATGCTGAAGGCCCAGCTGGACCTCAGCATGCCTTGTCCACATACTCAAGATTTCCAGCCCTGCATGGGACCGGGATGCAGTATGGAGGGTAATAACACACACAAACACACAAATACACACACTCTCTCACACACACACACACACACACACACACACACACACACACACACACACACACACACACACACACACACACACATACACACACAGTTCAGTGGCTGCCTAGAAGTATGAGAAACGAGCAGCTCCTACTGGGAAAATGTAGGTAGGGAGGTCCTTAAGGCACTAAACTGTAGTTGCTATGAAAGTGGTCAGCTGCGCTTGTTATAGCAGGGATGCCCAAACCCAAAGGGGAAACTTAATGGTGGTCCACAGGCTGAAAGCAAATACCTGTTGTATTGTTAAAATGTAGAAATAGTACTAGGATGCCAAGTTCCCTTAATTGACTGGCTGTGTTCACATGAACCATGAAAAGCAATTAATAATTAGGGATTATACATATTTGAAGTGCACAAAAACAAATATATATATATTTTGGGTTTTTTTTGTACATCTAGCTGGCCAAATTGAACCATATGGTGTGCGAACTTTAGACCGTGGGCCCAACTTTGGGCAGCCCTGATTTATAGAATCATATATAATTAATGTAGGATTTGGAAGAGAACAAGCATTCTCAGCCAATTTTCCTTCAATAAATAACATTTATTTGGTCGTGTAGAAGCACTTTGAGTAACACAGCCAAAGTGGGAGAGCAGATCATTCTTTATTTCCCTCATTACACTCAATGTAACTGCTCTTTAATTCCCTCTGAACAGGGCCAAAAAGGGAGGCCTTATCTCAATAAAGAACATTAACACTCATGAAAACCTGGAGCAGCCATTTGTTAGTAGATTGTATGTATTAGTCCAGCAGCTACCAAATCGACAGCTATCAACATAAGCAGAGATACTGCAAAACATTAATATATGGTTTATGAGAAGCACTTATGGTACTTCTTAGCCCTATTGGTCCAGATTTTAGTTGAGAAATAGTCAACACAGTAACAGAATCTTGATTCATATTTATCAGCACTGCCTAGTTTGACAGTTTGATCTGAGTTTGATGCGTTAAGCTGGACAGACAAACTGAGAATGACCTGTCAATCACAAGGTAGCCACACCCTAAAGCAATGGAACCATAATTTAATAAATGATCATCATGCTGTATGGAAGAAGACCTGAAACTATTGATTGAGACCATAAACTCATTAGAAAACTGTTTAATAAGCTAACAATTCAAGTGAGAAGTCGATTCATTTCTCTACAAGACTGCAGGGTATCTGTTTTTATTGCAGCCAATGCAGCTGCCCCCTGCTGGTTATTACATAGAATGCAGTTTTAAGACACTTCCATGTTGGCTTCACTTCACAGACCAGGAAGCACTGTAAATTATATATACTGTCAGTGTTTCCACAGGATAAATTGTAATAATGTTGGTGTTTCAGTTGGTTTAATACAAACTTTTGTTTGTTAATTGCCGCCACTTTTAGCTGCTGAACAGTCAAATTGCCCTGTAAATTTATTATTTTGGCTCATGCAATATGTATTTTAGAGTTTCTCTGTTTTGGAGGTGCAAAATATGGGAGGAGAGAATAGAAACTCTTCCAAATATCTGCTGCAGTTGATTTATCACTGCTGACTGACCACTGCAGCGAAGTAAACTATGTTTGAAATGTAACATCTTTGGAAAGTAAGTGTTAAATTGGTGGTAATGTTTTATCCGACAGACAGAGGATGAGAAACTAAAGCAAGGTCGAAACAGTGATCGAGAGAGACTGAAGCACAGAGAGGGAGAAAGAAAAACAGTGAGACATAACTCAGACAATGAAAAGACATCAGATACACACATAAAGAATGTTGCAATGAATTAACTTAATGAAGTTACCTTACAGTAGCTCTCCATCCAAGTTTAGCACGGGGAGCAGCCATTTGTCTTCAAGCCATTATACCTTTCTGTTTCTCTCAGTGGCATCCAGCATGAATATGTATTTTTCCTGACTTTTAATAGCTCACAGCCGCTCCAGCTCAGTGCAATATGATTAAAGCAGCCAGTATTTTATTAAGCCTGTTGTCACATTGATTTTTCATGACTCATTCAATCACTGATTTTTTTTGTTGAACTGACAACATAAGGTGATTTAACTTGAACTGACAACAAAAGGTGGTTTAACTTCCTCTTGTGGTATGAATATGCCTGCAGGTCCAAAAGTGTCTTCTCTTCAGCCAATATTCAAAGTTCAGCAGCAGAAAGTTTTCATGCAAATCAGATCAATATATGCCCCATTGTCTTGTTCTTAATAGCATACAAGATACAGACACCCAACTTTCTATGAGGACCTACTAAATGTTGATACACACAAACACTAAAACGCCCATTTTAAGGCCCTAACACACTGGGCTGATGGTCAGCCGTCGGCCAATGTCGGGCCATCGGTGAGCATCTATAGCCCTAGTTTTCCAGTTTTCTGGCTTTATTGACTGACTGAGCATATCGGTGGCGGAAGACATAAGAAATCACATTGATTGGCTGTTCAGCTTAATCGAATCAGTGCACAAGAAGAGAAACTGAAGTTAGTAAAGCAGCAAATGACTTCGTCAAGAGGGGATGCATGAAATGTTTGTCTCATTTTACAACTTCATCTCATCTGATCGTTCAAATACACAGATATTTTAAAAATGACATGGCAAACCTACATCCATAAGGCTGCTTTTGTTTATACCCTCAGTCTTAGGTCTTCCTATGTCCGTTTGAATGACAAATGCAGACTACCGCCACCTATTGGTATGGAGAGTTATGACCTCTTGTACAGGTGCAGAACATACGTCCTAGTTGGCTGTTCGCTGTAGCCTTTTGACACTGTTAGTTCTTTGACATCGTTTTGGGTGAGGTAAGGGCCTTTAGGGTAGAACGTTGGTTGGGACTGTTCCCTTTCCCGGTGGATTTCTGACCATTACCGCCCACTTCAGCTGTGTGTGTGTTCCACTCTTTCGAGCATTCTGACCATTCACCCCCACCCAATAAACATTTAGTGTCTTCTGAGACTGAGAAATGTCTCCAAATGTGAGACTTGCCTGGCTTTGCTTTTGTTTTGTAAAAACCAGCTCTAATCTCTCAACTTCATTCGTTGACTCCATCCTTCTGATGGGCACAGGATAAATCCTGGGAACAGAATGTTTCCCAATGCAGCCCTCTACTTTAGGGTACATTTCTGAACTTGTTGAACTGTTTAACATACTGTGTATCTTAAATAAAGTAAATTAAGTTTTACCCTTCAAAAAGTGCATAAATATAAACAATAATACCCTCGTCTTCTGCAGTACTTGATCACACAAATAAGCATCACAAAACAAAGACGGCATTTCTTCTGCTTTAATCCTTTCAGAGTTGAGGGCGTTCATTTTCTGTGAACAAGAGGGGTGATCAGTGAACCCTCAAAATAATAAGCAGATTAAAGTTTAGGTGTTTATCTCATCCTGTCTGAAAGGGACTCAATGACTGTGGATGGTTCGTTTTGGCTTAAACTCATGGAATCTGTAGTGAGAACACAAAGTTGCTGTCTTGTTTATATTTCACGGCCTAGTGGAATTATTTTATCCAGGAATTTAATTGTGGAGCCATTACTTGACAATTTTTGTTATTGTTGTGAGGGATTATACAGTGTGTGTGAAGGAACAGGTAAAAGAGAAGGAAACGTGTGGCCCCTCTGTGATTAGACAGATAATCTGGAGACAGAAAGCAGATGCTGGCTGTAAAACAGTGAAACCCACACATATTTGAAGTTGTTTTGGTTACATCAAGAGGATATGTGACAAAATAAAGTAAATCCCTAATCACACAGAGTAAACATTGGTGATTGGATACCCTAATTACTTCACTGATACATAACAGATTATGTGGATTAGCTGCTAATGCCAAGCGTCCTCTTGCATCCAGGACGCTTAAACCAGGATTTGATAGTGTTTATCTCTGACTAAAAGAAATCAACGCACCATGCTTTCACTGTTATGTTAAAGATCATAGGAACAACAGGAGGATTGTGGAGATACAGGATTTTGTGTGTTCAGGAACCTCATTAGGATGTGGAAACAAAGTGAAGATGCAACGACACAAACATAATTAACAAAGCGGAGATTTGCGGTTCACAGTAATCCAAGTATCAAAGCCGATGACAGATGTGTTTTAAACAAATTAGCACCAGCTTTTCCTCCTTTTCTCAATTTCTCTCTGTTGTTGTCAAAGGAGGAACTTTTCTTTTTCCCGGTTCTCGTCAGAGTTGACAGCTTGATGCTCTTTTACTGCGAGCAACAACCCCCCCAATCCCGCAACAAACACAAGCACAAAACCCCAGGAGTTTGCTTTTGTCCAATTTTCAGTGAAGTTGTCAGTTTTGAACAAATGCTGAGAGGCAGCACAGTCAGCGTCTGTCTTCTCCCTCCTCACTCTTCTTCCCCTCTTTCCCAGGATGCCTACCAGTCATCAGAGGAGTGAAGCTCAGGCTGTTCAAGGCTGAAGGAGCTTCTCACACACACACACACACACACACACACACACACACACACACACACACACACAAACACAAACACACACACCCTTCACTGCTCCTCTTATCGATTATCAGACAGCAACATGGATAGCTTTTTGTTCCTGAGCACCTCTCCTTTGTTTTCATTTAGCGCTCCGTTAGCGTGCAGTGGGAGATTGATAATTGCAGGGTTCATGGTGGGGCAGAACCGGGGCCGACGCCCGGGATGATTAATATTCCTGGGAAGCACTTTGGCTCTCTGGAGGCCTCATCCTGGAGCTGGAGATACCTGTATCTTTTATTAATGATTCACTTAGTTCTGCTTTATTAGGCCACAGCCGGTAAGCAATGCTGTTCTTAGTTTGTTGGAAGGCAGAGAGTGTAAAAGAGTCAAAGTGTGAGTCAAAGAAAAATCCATGCCAAGTTGCTCAAAGTTCATCTATCATTTCAAAATAAAATCCTATTTACGAGGGCTGTTTGCGTGCAATCGCTTCTTCTTGACAGACTCGCCTTTTCTTGCTTTTAATATACTCTCTCCACTAGGACTACACTCTCAGGAGAGGTGTTTGAAGGAGACGGCAGTGAAGGGCTGTTAGACTCGTACAGTGACTCTCTGTAAGTGAAGAATAGGGAGATGCTGAAGCGCAATGCTGGCTAATAGTGATAAAATAGACCAGAGTGGAGCCTCGTTAGGGCTGAGAAGCTGCAGTTCACTCTTCAGCTGATACAAGCCGGGGTCATACATATTGACTTTCCCTCCCTCAGGCCCATGCTGTGAATAGGACTGTCCCTCAGGCAACTTGCCTTATTAAAAGAGAGTTGAAGCTGTTTTTGAGGAAAAGCTTTTTCAAAATGGCACCTTCAACTTAGAGACGAAACAGACTGAAATCCAAGCAGCTGTTAGACAGAGTTTTAGTGCGGTGTGTGTAAGGAGAGGGTCATATAACTGGAGAGCCTGGGTGCAAGTATTCCTCTCAGACATTCTGCTTTCTGAAATAGGAAAGTGTTTGATTGAAGATCTAAAGGCCCCTGCTGTAGTCCTGGATTTTGGCAAAGTGGAAACATTGCTATTGCTGTTAAATCTCAGTAGTGCCTTTTTTTGTAGGTCCCATTTCATCCCACACATTTCACGAGAGCCCCCCCCACTCACATCACCTTCATGTTGGGAACATGTTCCTCCCAATATATGGAGGACAAAAAATTGGTTATTCAATGATACATAAAGACAAAAATGAATTAAAGCTGCGAGCAGCAATGTTTGCAGCCTCGCAGTCCTCGCGTGTCGGGGTGTGCTGCAGTCACTTCATGTGTAATTTTTGTACAATATTATGATTGTAGTTGGCCCTCTGATCAAACCAACCCCAATCAGAGCGTTGAAACACCAGCAACTGCTTAAATAATCCAAACTTCTCTCTAGAGTATTTCTCCTTTGGAAATGTCATTAAAACACTGCAGCAGCCTGCAGGTGTTTCATAAAATCATGATAAAACCCAGCTTTAACCATTCAGAATGATTAAACAAAATCTACATGACAACTAATAAAAGCAAGCAGCTGCTAAACAAATTAAAATGTGTCTCAACGTTTGTCTTGATGGTTCAGGAACAGAGGACAAAAAGCCCTCCAAAGCTTCATCAGTGTTAAATCACAAGAACCAAAATCTCCAAAACCTCATAAAATTCTGAGAAAACTTGATTTTTAAATCCTCGCCAGCTGGCTGAGAGATAGGCATAAGTGTTCAAACTTTTCCTAAATTATTTTATGATAGAATAACTCACTAACTGTGAGTGCGGGCGTCAGGGGCAGTAGGATTATTTAAAGGCCTAAGAGACAGAGGGAATCAAGGAAATGCGTTCATCATTATACAACACAATCAGCAAACAAACAATATATTTCCTTTCATTGCCTCTTAAAATAAATTCAGTGTCATAATGTGTGCCCTGAGTTATTTGTATTATTTTGTATTGTTATAAGGGGATTGAGGGGGTGTACAGTACTTTCAGCCCAGCTTATGGCCAAGAAATGGCGTGACGGAGAAATAATGAGAATCCAACCTACAGGTGCTACATAACGATTGCAGTGTGTGTGTGTGTGTGTGTGTGTGTGTGTGTGTGTGTGTGTGTGTGTGTGTGTGTGTGTGTGTGTGTGTGTGTGTGTGTGAAAACTGACTTCAGCGATGATGAAAGTAGTTTTCCAGTCACAGGAGGTAGAGCCTTAACACTGGCACTGTCACAGTCAACCCACTTTAAAATGTTATTTGTGTGAATTAAAATGCAATACTACATAATATATACATAATACATTATTTTTCGTGTTCCAGCAGTTTGTCAGTTTGTATGGAAAATGAACTGGAGATGTATAAATAATACATTTCTGGAGCAAAGAACTCTGGGATACCAGTATCTTTTTTAATGTAATATCCTTGGGCGAAGGAACCACTGAGGCACCCTTCCTTATCATATAGAGAATCCTTCCAGCTGTTATCATGGCTGCCACTGGGTGCTAGCAAGTCAACAGATTTAGTTGGGAACCCTCTTCATGAAAAATAATAACTTTTCAGGCAAATCCTGAATCTCTCCAGCTCCAAGGTGCTTTTCTGTCACTGAATCTGACCTTTGACCTCTCCATTTTGTTTTGTTTGTTTCTCTGCTCTTTGGATATTGCCCATTTGAAACAAGGCAAGTTGACTAAGAAGATAGTGTTATGGGGGCAACACCTCTTTAATTATATCTATTGGGAACACTGGAATAGGTGGAGCCCTGTAGCGTGTGTTATTTTATTTCACTGTGCGTCTAACAGAACTTTTTGCAGTGGCAGCCAAAATTATTTGGCCAAAACTAGTTTGTTTATATTCCTCATTTAAATGAATGGTCAACTCAAGCAGTGGACCTACTTATGTAGTGGTTGCAATGAGGAATAGCAACAAGGCAACTGCACCTGCAAGTTATGACAGTGCAAACAAGCCATTTTTAAAACAGCAGAACTTTTCCCAATAATAGCCTAACAAGGAGAAATGCAAAACTAAAATGTGAAGATGTTCTTCCAATAGTACCTGCTGCCTAATAGACCTTGTTCTTGTACTTTCTTCTCCTGGTGGACAGAGCCATCAACGTGCATGATGTCGGAGTGGATCAGCTGGTCGGCCTGTAGTGTGTCCTGTGGGATGGGGATGAGGTCTAGAGAGCGATATGTCAAACAGTATCCTGAGGACGGCTCGCTCTGCCAGCTTAACACAGAGGAGACGGAGAAGTGTGTCGTCAACGATGAATGCTGTGAGTCTTCCTCTATGTACTGCTGTGTGTGTGTGTGTGTGTCTTTGTTGCAAATTTAAAATTGCATTTTGAAGTCAGCCAATCATTTTTTTCATCTTTAAATTTTCTAAATGACTTTAATTTTCTCCATGATGTGGTCAAATCAGCAGTGACTTTAATTTGTGTCAGCTGGTAGAGATCTTCATGTTTTAATCAGCAAACTGTCTAATGAGTCGTACTTCTATGTGAGTTGCAGCTGTAAGAAGTGCATTTTTAAATTATCGTCTAAACTACATTATTAGAACTTCACTTTCGCTGGTGCTTTTAGGTTTGCCAGCTGTTCATTATATATCATATAATGCTCTGCAAGTGGCCATATTTTTTAATTTAAAATACCTATATAGTTGTATTAACTTAAAATACGTTATAGTGTGCTTAGTATGCTAATATTGACTGAAAGCAGTGGTTCCCAACCTGGGGGTCAAGACCCCCAGCAGGGGTTGCCAAAGCTTCATAAGGGGTCGCGAGGCCTTCTTGATTTGAAGGGGTATAAGAAAACTACACAGTAGGCCTATGTTTCAGCATTTTATTCATTTCTATTGAAGACATGAACACAAGTTATATTCACAGTCTTCACTCTCTGATAAACAGACTCCTCATGCATTAAAACAGTACGCAGTTAAAACAACCAAAAAGCAAAGAGAACAGAGAGAAGAAAACACTTAATTTGTCAAAAAAAGAAGCAGTATGTATGATTGTTAAAAAAAATGAATAAATATGTGTAATAAAAAGAGTTTTCTAAAAATATCAGGGAAACTTATCTCTGATGCTCACAGGAAATAATCTGCTCAGTTTAACACTGATGCCTCTATATGACATACATAAACACACCAGACCATCAGTGAGAACATCGGCTATTTATATATAGGTATTCTTAATATCTGCCACCAGGACAGATTTGGTCAGATTCCCCTTGAAATCAATTAATAGAGGCAGTGGAAGCACTACCACTTCTGTCCACAGGGGCCGCCAGAATGAACAGAAAATGAAAGTTCCTTGTTGCTGCTTTAACTATTAATAAAATTATTTATTTTGTGCAGCAAATAACATACTCTGACAGATTTAAGGTTGATTGTCACAGTGAGTTGCTCCATCTGAGAGGTGGAACGTAAGTCTCTTTGAAACTTGATATGACGAAAGAAGATAATATTGATTCTCTAAAATCAATCAACTGGTTGACAGTGGGAATTAATACTTCATGCTGCAAATACTGACACATGTTCGTATTGTGTTCTCTGTGTTTTGTCCTTTCCACAGCACCAAGCAGCTGCGTGGTGACTGAGTGGGGTGAGTGGGACCCCTGCAGCGTCACCTGTGGTTTGGGTATGAGGAGACGTGAGCGCATGGTGAAGATGCCGCCTATAGACGGATCGATGTGTAAGACCGAGGTGGCCGAAGTGGAGAAATGCATGATGCCAGAATGCCGTAAGTCATCAGATATTCATTTCTTTTCTATCCAATTGTGTTGTAGTATAATTGGTACAAGTCATCAGCTTTTTTACATGAATATTTGTTACAAACTGATGAGTATGAATCAGGTTAGTTAAATAGTCATTATTAATCGTAAAGCACAGAAATAAAGTTTAACCTGATCATTTGCACTAACTGTTTGTAC
The DNA here is from genome assembly GCF_905237075.1 of Dicentrarchus labrax. Taxonomy (NCBI): domain Eukaryota; kingdom Metazoa; phylum Chordata; class Actinopteri; family Moronidae; genus Dicentrarchus; species Dicentrarchus labrax. Next base: position 30,489,962 of record NW_026136720.1, read on the forward strand.
ACATGTGCTTGCGTGTGAGCAGATACCATCCCTTGCATGCTGTCACCCTGGTCTGACTGGAGTGAGTGTAGTGTGACGTGTGGGCGGGGCATGCGAACACGCCAGAGGATGCTAAAGTCTGATCCTGCAGAGTGCAACGAGGAGCTGGAGCAGACGGAGAAGTGCATGCTGCCCGAGTGCCGTAAGTAACTGAAGTAGTACAAAACTGCTGCTTTTCATTTCCTAACTTTCAAAGAGAGTTGTTAAATGCATGTCTAAGTACATGAAAGGAGAAAGTTGACCCCGGTTCCAAATGGGTGGGACTTTTAAAATGTGTAATTTTCTTTTACCCACTCTGTTAATCTGCGTGTCAACAGTAGCCCAGCCACACTTATCATCCGCATATCATTTGGCCCTATTACTTTCCCATCTCCCTAGATTTATTCTCCGTATCCACACTACATTTTAGTAATTATTTGGTATGCCCCCTTCACCTTCCCTCTGACATTGGTAATATGTAGAGCCATATGTCACAGAGGTGGAAACCTGTAGAGTGAGGGGGAGCAGAGGATTAAAAATGGCAAACACATTTGCTTTGAGCAGGCCTGAGGATGGAGAATAATGAATTTGCAGGGAATTCAGACTGAAAGTAGCCCTGCAGGGGGCTGTGGTGGTGGGGCCCTGTTCAACTTTTTTGCTCTTTCACAGCAGCCATTTTGACATGAAATAGTAGGTTAATCACAGTTACTAATTAAACCAATTTGTTCCATTTAGTGTAGCAGAGCCTTTCCATTGAGTTAACATGCACAACAGCACCTTGACTTTGTTTGACCTGAATGGAACGGAGCCTTAATTAGTATCATTGATAATATCTGTGTTTACCCTACTTTTTTCATGTCACAATGACTGCTGTGAAAAAGATTTATTTGAAATGGGACGAAAATGTATCTAAAAAGTCCCCCCCAAGTAATTTTGGGAATTGGGCCGTATTTCTGCCAGAGCAGTTTGAGGAGGGTCATAAGGCTTAATTAATCTCCTCCATGATCAATAAACTGCCAGTTGTATGATAAGTTGCATTTCTGACAGTTTCAGTTTTGGTCGACTGTCCTTCAGCTTGAGCAGTTATATAGTCTGATTTCCCACATGGCTGCTGTCAAAAGATTGGAGAGCTTGTTTTACTATTACTGGAGCAGTATTTTACATGCTGTGGATAAAACTGTGGTTTTAAGACTTGAGAACAGGCACCACATTCTCTTCATCTTCCATCTGCAGTTCCATATTTGTTTTTTTTCCTTACTTTATTTGAAGCATCTGCTTTTCCTTTACTGGTCCTTCCTCTGACGCTTCCTCCTGTTCTCCTCCTTCTGTTCTTCCCTCCAGCCGTCGACTGCATGCTCTCCGAGTGGTCAGAGTGGTCCGAGTGCAACAAGTCCTGCGGTAAAGGACATACCATTCGGACCCGTATGCTCAAACTGGAGCCGCAGTTCGGGGGCAGCGCTTGTCCCGAGACCATCCAGAGGAAGAAATGCAAGATCAGGAAGTGCGGGAAAAAATCAAAGGAGACGAGAGGACATAGAGTTGAAGGTGGAGGAGGAGGAAGAGGAGGAGGAAGAAATAGAAGGAGACCGGGTGCACGGGGAAGACAAGGAGCAGAGGAGGAGCCAGGTTGGTGGGAATAATCTAGTTTATTGTCATTATTGTTAAAGCTGCTACATGAGACCAGAGTTGAGATGCTACTGTCGTTTGTCCCAACAGGTTGCAGGATGCAGCCGTGGACCATCTGGACGGATTGCACCAAACAATGTGGAGGGGGGATCCAGGAGCGTTTCATGGCAGTGAAGAAAAGAGCTAAAGGCCCTCAGATGTCCGGCTGTAAGGACCGGAAGGAGATCCGTGCCTGTAACGTTCATCCCTGCTAGGGGGCACTACTGAGCTGCAGAGGAGGGGAGAGGAGCAGCAGGATAAATACATGAGTTATGAATAAATGGGTTTATTTGATAAAGATGATGATGGGGAGGAACTTTTTGTGTACAGAGGGGTGAGGATGATGTTTGACACTTTGGAAAAAGGAGATGAGTGTAGGTAAGGAGAGGGGAAGGGAGAAGACAGGAGGATAAAAGGAGAAGAAGATAATGTGCTGTGTAGTGAAGCCATTGTAGGCATTTAGTTAACAGGGCTGACTTTTACTTTAGACCACAATGGAAGTATTAGAGAGTAATGTCTGTGTCCTGCAAAAAAATAAAATCAGCTTTTCAGGAATTTTGAGAAAAAAAAACTTCAGTAGCTTTGCCATTGAAACATGTGACTTTTTTGTGTAATTTCAGCAGTTTTGGCCCCTGGGGTATGGAATAGGGTTGGGACTGAGATTTGCTCAAAACACACTGACACTGGGATTTCTGGCATGTGTCTGCTTCGTACTTCCTGACACAAAGATGCCTTCTCCAAACATCATTACTGATACCAAGCAAGTGTTGTAGCTATTGTCCCCATTTGAAATGCTATCATTATCGTAATATAACTGGATGGACTTATTTGTTTTAGCAGCTTCTTACGATACTTATCCGAGTTAAAATGGCAGCCTGTTGCTGTGTGGCATATTATTTGTAGAATAGGTGTGAAGCAGCAGAGTAATCTGGAAATGCAAACAGTGCAGGTGGTTCAACTATCTTAACCAGCGATGTATTTACCATATACCTAACTAACCACATAGTGAAATTGGTCTGGAAGCCACTTACAACCCATGACATAGCCATATCTCAGCTAACTGTATGACCACAGCTGGCCCTGTTCTGGCTCTGTGTTGGACCAGACAGGTTTAAGCACTGGTTCCGGATGTTGACTTAACCTTAACCAAGACACTTCATTAATACATACACTTGTCATAAATTGCTAAGATGAAAAATGCTGCCAGCAACAGTACCATGAACTAAATATTTATTGATTTTTCACATCACGCCATTTGCAACACTGTAAAATGTCATGTCACTCTTCCTCTCTTCTCTTCTCACTTCATGTGTTGAAAGTAGTTAAATGAGTAAAGCCAGCCAACACTGAACACTTGTAAACAGTTTCCTACAAAGAGTGCTGAAACTTGTGTGTCCAACACAGGGCCAGAACAGGGCAGCAATGGTCATACAGTTGGCTGGGATATGGCTATGTCATGGGCCATTTGTGGCTACCAGATCTGGCCCACATGTGGACCACAGTTCATTGCTGTATTTGGGCTGAGTGTAGGGCCCGGACCAGTTTTGCTCTGTGGGTAAAACAGCCAGAGATATGTAGATCTTATGCAGGTATGTTGCAATCTCAATGTTATCTTTGGTATTTTCGAGGCATAAAAGACTTTTGTTCCCTGACTTTAGCCTTTAAGGCAGGCAACATAAGGACACCCTTAAAAAGGCACCAAGCCTGGGGAGAAGAGCTGTCTTAAGGACCAACAAAAGTCCCATCGCTTGTTGTAATTTCAACACCCATGAGCTTCATGGAAGTGGATGATTATAGTTTAAGCTAGTAGGCTGCTGTGGGCACACACAATTACAAATATGAAGCAAACACAGCGAGGCACAATATCAAACACAAGGACAATGGTAACACATGCGAGCTACAGGAAGGACATTCCCACTGCGCGTTTTTGTCATCTCAAAGATAATTTACTTCTATTAAGAGCACTTGTTGTTCTACTACCACATGACGAATAACATCAGACAAATAATAATCACAATCAATCCCATCAAACTGTCAACCATAGTATGGAGTACTATTTGTTGTCAGCTGTCCCTTATTGAGAGAAAGCGTAAACAGACTAAACTGAAGATGTAGGATTTTTGCAAGACATAGATGCTCACACAGAAAGTCTCTAAAGACTTATGGATGTACTGTATATCTACTATCTAACCAACACCTATAAATGACACTACTATGTAAGTACTAAAAACCACTTTCCCTAATAGACAGATACATTTAAATGGAGATGTTTTATACTGTTAAAATTAGTCTTTATATACTGTACTGCTGTTTATCTGTCGTTTCAGCTGATGTAGCATTAAACCTGCGCTAGCTCTCAGATCTTCTTTTAGCATGTGCAAAGGTGATTATGTTTGGTTGGACATTCTGCTTTCTCTGCCGTAGATGTAGTCTTAAAACAGATAGCTAAATGACTGTACCCGGTTCCTGAAAACACAGACCGACGGAGCCGTAGAAGTGTCCACTGGTGCAAAGAGGTTGTGTGGAGAACATTGCAGAGCTTTCTACAGTAGCAAGAACTGTAGGACAGCTCAACATACAGTAGACTGTTACTGGGGCCTTGGTTACACACACTTTATTTTCATGTACTGTTTTTATTGTGCTTTTCATTGTATTGCCATCATGAGAGTGATCTGTAAAATCTTTTCTAGTATTACTTTAGATTACGTTGCAGGTTTTGTTCTGTTTTAATAAAAATGTCATCACCAAAGTTCTATTTTCTGTAGATGTTTTCTTGACTTTTCTGATTTCAGGCCTCTGTCTTTTGTTTCTTTGCCTCTGTATCACGTGACTATTTTCTAAGAAACCACCTTTACAATAAAAAATGTAAATGTGAACATCAAGACGTCATTGGACTCGTTTTGATCGATCAATGTTCTGTTTGGGTCAGGCTTTCAACACAACATTGTTTTATTTAATTGCTTATGAATATGATTTTCGACACAGACACAGTGGTCCTTTGTTTTAAAAATAACAAAAGGGATGCTTGTATAAAAACACATATTTCCTGACTCCTCGGGCCTTACTATGTACTTACAATATCAGTCCACTAGATGGAGCTATAAGACTGAACGCACATAACTCATTGTTAAGATGTTCCTGGCTGCAGCATTCAAACTCATAGTGTCTTAGTATTTTAATAACTGATATTATACAATATAGTTTCATCCTTGCTCCCCTGTATTATTACTGTTCTTTGTATCCTGTGTTTTTACAGTTGACTCCCATTGTTTCTTCATTTAAAAAAAAATCAGTTTACAGACATAAACATAAACACCCTGAAACAATAGGAGGGTTAAAACCATAGTACCAGATGATTCATCATGCACAAACGTGTATGTATATATATATTAAAGGGGCAACTTGCACCTAATAAAGATTAGACTTAGAATCCTCAGTACAGGGTCAAGTCCCATAATGTAACTCAAGTGCTTCAACTCCCCCCCCGTCAGGGAAATACCAGTTCTTTCAAACTCCACACCCCAAGTTGGCAACAGGCTTTCTGTTATACATTTGAAATCTCCAAGCCCATCCTGAGATAACCCCGATGACATCGCTATGACATTCTCAGGGGTTATTTTCTCAGACAAAGCTCCCCCAGAGCCCCAACAAGCCATTATTCAGCACTTTTTAGATGTTGAGTTGATTTCACCATAAGTAGTAAATTTATTTTGACATTTCTCTTTAATAATCCAGACAAAGGGGATACGGCTGCCCTGACAAAACTGTGTGTTAGGTCTAAGTTTAGAGTTCTTCTTTGTGCACTTAAACCTAATGAGCTTGTTGAACCTCAAGCCTCAGATGCTGCCACTGACGTTATATTTCAGCCGCCTCCCGCCTGTTTAAGTGAACTACGCAATACAATGAGACATTAAGTGTTATGAAGTCAGCCCACATATCACAAGTAAAGGATGCTCGTGAATAATAAATGCTAGATGAAGTACAATGGATCTTTTTATCTACTAATGATCAATATTGAATGATGTTTTGCAGCAGTTGGGTTGTGGGCATGTTGTTTCAACTCATACAGCGAGGGCAACAATTAGACATGCTTTCAGTTTCTGACAGAGTATCAGGCAGAAGCACTTTGTGACAGTTGCCATGATAATGGCTGCAGTCTGTTTCCTTTAAAACCTGAACTGAAAAGTTTTTCTGTGGATGTGCATCCTAGAGCAGTAGAGGGGGAGCATTCAGTTCAGATATTCAATAATTTAACATCTTTAACCCCACAGATTTATGTTCAAAGCAGCAGGGCTTTTCTTTTTTTTTGTAGGATTATATATATACCAAATACAAAATTATAGTAAACATATAAATATAATGTTTGTTTGTTTGATGAAGTCAGACAGGCCCGGCATAGACCACTATGAGGGGTATCAAGGGGGTTTTCGACTAAGGCAGCAGCCAGAACCAGCAGGGTCGCTGTCGCTGATTCCACCCCCTCAGTACCCCTTAATAGGGCCCACCGCCGGCAGTCAGTTCAGATGCACAGACACAACACCGGGAGATTTAAAAGCTGCAGCCTGTCTGCTGTTTATATGTTAACTTAAGTCATTAGTGTTCACAATAAGTCCAGAGAGCAGAGGAAGAGTCATGTCTCATGTTCCCTCACAAACTTCCTCTCAGTCAACAGCTCGGCCCTCCCTGTCTGTCACAGTGCTGCTGTTAGCTCTACACACAAACAGGTGACAATGATAGATAGCAGCAGCAGCTAGCTCCCTGCAGGGTAGCTGAGAGCAACCTGATGAAGATGAACATGGTGGAGGAATACTGTTTGAGTTTGGCTGCAGTGGATTCAGGGTATCGGATTGGATTTAAACTGGCAGCTGCTGGAAGGAAACCTCATTGGTAAGTTGTTTCATATTCATTATTTGTGATCGGCTGTTATAGATGCTATCTGGGTTTTATTAAAAAATAATCTTGTGTGTTGCTGCTTGTTGTAGACCGCAGTGTCTGTTGGGTTGTTGTAGTAAAGGCAGGACACACCTGTAGTTTGTTGTCCTGTGTGGGTGTGGCTGTGTAGGTTATATGGCTGTGTGACTCCAGCATGAATGTCAAACTGTGTATTCATTTGTCTTCTATCATTGGTTTCCTGCTGCTTCAGTCAGTCATACTTTTAGTCCCTTGTCTCTGTATTTTTCAAACTGCACAAAACATTCTGATAGGAAAAAGCCCATTTAAAGATCTCTAGCCGTGTAACTGAAAACCTCATAAATGGTACATTTCTAATGTTTAGAATCCATCACTAAATGCATTTTTCTCTCATCATCATGCAATAACAATAAGATGGTCTTTTTGATAAGCTGGACTCAAATTTTAGTCAGAAACATGTGCTTGTACTTCACTGATGGTCCTTGTACTTCCCTGAGGAAGGCAGCCAACTGCACTGATCAAATCCTTTCCCAGAGGACCTAAATTTACATTTTTTAGTGTACTTATTGGAGTATAATTTATTTTAGGAATAATGCATGACTGAAATTTCTGGGGAAAAAAGTAATGTAGCAGCTCTACAAAGTACCCCTAGGGGTACACAGGCCCCATATGAGAAATGCTGCTGACCAATAGCCTATCAGAAGATGTGCTGCTTGAATATCAGCAGGTTGCTGTTCAATGATAAATCCATGCCACTGTCCATGGTGCTGAACTAGCACACCACATTGTAATCTGCACTTCTCTCTGTTCCGCCCTTCCAGCCCATAGGCTGTATGTGGGCCCAATGCAGGTCCTTGCCCCCTCTGCAAATGTAGGTAGGTGAGTGTGTAGCTGTATCTTGATCTGTGTGTGTGTGTGTGTGTGTGTGTGTGTGTGTGTGAGAGAGAGTGTAATCAGATTTGTAAATGTGTAAAAGAAAATCTCCAAATCTTTATTAAGATTTGTAAATGTGTACATAACTCTGTAAATGTGTATATAGATCTTAAATGTGTGGATAAATCTTTAAATGCAGACATTTATATTAATGGCTGAGAAGTATTTGCTCCAAGAGCTGGACATACAGACATTAGTTACAACTCAGGCGGGACTCTTAATTTGCTCTTTTTACAGTGACCTTTGCTTCACTTCTGCTGTGGCAGAGATCTGCAAAATGTGTGTGGTGATGTGTGTGTGTGTGTGTGTGTGTGTGTGTGTGTGTGTGTGTGTGTGTGTGTGGAGAGATTTGTCTGTGTGCCTTAGTAGTTATACAGCCTACATACCACCACTCAGCGGTAACGTATCATTGCTGCACTGTCTATCGCTTTTCAACGTACTTTAGATGAAAACAGGAAAATAGGGGCACTGAATAAGAGAATAAGATATGTGAGGTGTACATAGCTGTATGGGATGTCAAAAAGTAAATAGTAATTACCTGAAAATACAGATCGTTGGGTTTTTGTTACCTTAGAATGAGCTGCATTAACGAGGGAGAGGGTCGGCGTCCATAGATGTTGAACCGACATGTTTCTACAGTAGTTCAGAAAGGCTCCAGACACTGGCTCCAGGTAGGGCCTTTCCCGTTTTCTTTTTTGCGAGTTCTGCAGCCAACGTAGTTTCTCCTACATGCTTGGAAGGCCCTCCAATGGAAAGAACATCTGAAATGAAGTCTATTTATTAACAACTTCCAGTATCAACATTTACAACAGCACTTTTAATGGCTCATTAGAATGTGAGTAAGTCACTAATAAAGGTTCCTCAGTTTACAATAAGCCGATTTGCAGTTAATGTCAGTAATCAATTAATAAAGGATTTTCCACTACAATAATCCATGTAAGTCTGCAGCCCAGAAACCAATCAGACACTACTGTATCTTAATGGTTGATCTGAGCCCTTACGGGCTCATTATGCGCTTGTAGTGGTAAATCTGTGAGAAATGTGGGGCAGCGCACACACACACACACACACACACACACACACACACAAAAACAGCACACATTCAACATCTACTGCTCTTTTCAGCTCTCCATCTCCAAATGTTTCATCCTGCTCTGCCCTCAGGTGTTAAAGGACTACCATGAAATCCTTAAGGAACTCAGCTTTCGCCTTATCTCTAAGAGAAACTATATGTTTTTGAAGGAAAAGGGGAGGTGCTAACCATCTGTGTGTTTGTACAGATCACAACTTCATCATACCCAAAACCTTTTGAGGATAAAACGTACCTGCTGTAGACCTGAAGTGGCTCTTGATATATATTTCATCACAGACAAGCCCCCAGGAAGAGCACCGGGGTTTTAAGGCAATCTGACATTGTGGCATAACATGTGTGATAACAGCAATGATGTCCGTCACGTGATACACACTGGCCCAAAAAGACTTTTTTCCATAAGGTTAGATTGTGAAAGAAGCGTCTATAAAACGGTGAATAAATAGTTTTTGAGTGTCACAACGCCTGGGAAATGACTTCAGTCTGATAACATTTCGAAAGTGTAGAAGATCACGATTAAATCATTTATCCCCATTTAAGTTAACAGAGGGCTAATCTGGAAGTTAGCTGTTCAGCCCACAGAAGTCTCTAGTCTCTAGAGCACATCCTCTATGGGCCACTGTGGCCCACTGTTCCCTGTCCTTTGAATGTTCAGTATGTTCCATGTAGAGAAGATTGGACGAGAAAGACTAAATCATTAAAGGAAAAGTTTGACATGTTGGGAAAATGGATGATACTGTCGTACAGTGCGCTTTGGAGAGAGAAAATAGAGAGGGGAAGAGAAGAGCCAGGTCAGAGAAAATGACACAAGGTGTCCAAAGTTTGGGATCATTTCAAGCAGAAACAAAAGGAAACCTCTGCACAGTGTGTCTGTTGTAAAACCGAACTAGCCTAGAACAACAGCTTGAGGTGCTTCACTGCGAAAAACTAGTTAGCTAGCAGATTCAAGTCACTGTTTACCACCTTCCAATTGTCTTTAACTTGATTCGTATCTGCTAGATAGCTAACTAACTGTCCACAGCCTGGACCAACACAGCGACTTTTTATTTCTTTTCTGTGGCAGCAATCACAACACACAGCCTTTCAGTAACTATTACACTGCAACTTTACGTTCCTAACCCTCACACTCACACATCGGGAAGGACTCACAACAAACTGGCACAGGACACCCTCAAGAGGCTCGGCTGGTAACACACAGGTGCAGTTAGGCTGTGGGAGGAGGAAGAATCAGATCATACTGAATCCAAAACTAACATACTAATATAAAGTACTAATATTCCACTTTTAAAATACTCCACTACCAGTACAGTGGGGGTACAACAGAAAGCTTTCCCCCGCTGCTGCAAATAATCCTAGAGGAAACTGTGAAACAAATTTCAAAGACCTCTCTTATTTTTCCAGTGTGTATTTACTATTGCTATATTGCTACTGTTGTTTTAATATAAAGAATTTCTTATCTGATAAAAATTGCGCCATTGCTTTTAACACTGTTGTATACATACAAAGTACAAGACAATCTGTACTCGGATGAAGTCTCCAGAACAGAAACAGTTCATCCACTAGGGACCATCAAGACCCACATTTTGCCCTGATGGTGCTAGACTAAAGCTCGGGGGGCCACCAAGAACATGAACCATCTAATGGGAAAGCCCATATCTGTTATCCAGTATCTGTGTCTACCTCGCTGGTATACACTGTTCTGGTGCTCCATTTTTAGAAGACTCCTAATGAGTTGAGTATTATATAACATGTCAAGTCAGGGGAGATTCACTATATTGCCCTCCCTCACTTTCTGCTTCCTCCAGTGTATCTCTGAGTTCCTCACTGCCCTCTATTACCATAATTCCCTCACATTCCTGTGATCCTCGGGCTAATACAATGCTGCCTGTGCATACTAAACGGCACGACCAGGGAATACGAAGGGCAGTATCAAGGAAAATGGCCCTTGTGGTCAGCACCTCTCTAGAGAGGTGATGGGCATGGGGACTATAAGATATCAGAAACTGCACATGTAAGCGCATTATTAGTACGCTTCTGCATGAGCGTGAGAGGAGCAGGAGAGAGAAAGGGGGGTACAATTTGGGGACACACAAGGACAGTGTCCAAGCAGTATTTTTCAACCTTTTTTGTGTCCATTCTGACTATGGGCCGCATTAACTTTTCTCTCACAACAAGATAGGAAACGCAACTCTGGGAAAGAAATAATCATATATCAGCCTCGTATAGAATTCTCTGTGTTTCCAGCATCTCTACAACAGCAAAGTTAGCATGACTCACTGTGCTGCAATTGTGAGAATAAGTCCAGATTTACCTTTAATTCTGTCACTTCAAGAATTGGGAGAGTTCAAGCAAGTTGTTCCCCTACTGTAGCTGCTCTAACTTTATAACAGTGAGGCATTTTATTAGCCCTGGAAAATCTCCTGTACAATGTACATCAGTTTCTCCATCCCCATCTCCACCAGCATGCTGCTCGATTATGGAAAAATCATAATCACGATCAAAACTGAAATCACGATTATTCAAACAATAATTCTTTTAAACTTCAGAAACATGCTGCATTTATTGGACATTTGTCAAAAACACTTTGCAAGGAAGTCCTCAGTTACTCTTTCCTTTCCCCATAAACATTTGTAAGTCGCCGCGTTACCTGTTCCAACGAAAACGACGTGACTGACTCATGTGCAGTGCATCCCTGAATTGGGACACAGCTTTTTTCTATACAACGTTGCACAACAGAAAATGAAAAAAGTTTTGAGATCATTTGGCCCCAAAATCGTAATCATGATCAAATTTTAATTAATTGAGCAGCCTTAACCAGCATGTAACACATTTCATCTATAGCCACACCAGAATTCCATTTTTACAGTATAATCACAAAGACCAACACAAAGGCAATGATTAATTGTCATATGGTGACACATATGTGGCACAGATTTGGCCCACATGCTTTCTACACAGCCGGTTGCCACATGTGGCCCAGAAAATCTTGCAGCCTTTCACACTGATGGGCAGTTTATAGCACCGAAGCATCCATAACTGAAAATACATATAGCAAACTTAAGCTTTGTTGTGCACTGGCTGCTCAGTGTGAAATGAATCAGAATCAGAATTTCAGGATGAACTAACAGCTGCCTATATGCTCCAGTGATGGAGCTCACAGGTGCTCAGTTGTAAGATGACCTCTAATCGCCTGTGTAGCTGTACAGTGGGCCTGTAGGAGCTTGAATTCTGCACAGGTGTGAGGCAGCTGGGTTTGTTGTAATAACTGCTGTTGTTCCTCCATCAGGTGTCGATGTCCTGCACATCAGTTTAGGAGGATACAAGTTTCATCAGAAATTAGCAGCCAAGTTCAGCTGTGTGGTAAAGTAAGAGTATACAAGGAGAAGTTCAGCATCTTACCATATAGGCCTTTTTCACAGCAGATATTTTGACATGTCAGAGTAGGAAAAGCACAGGTGGAAGTGGAAAATGAATGATGGCTGAATTCTATTTCGCTGCTTCAGTTTCAGGTTCATGCTGGCTCACCGTAACCCTGTCATGGTTTACTGGGACACTTGATGCAACAGAGCCATTGTTAATGTTATTAGTGATTCCTGTGTCGGGCTGTTGCTCAGGAGGTAGAGCAGGTTGTGCAGTAACAGCAGGTTGCCGATTTGATTACCAGGCTCCTAGTTGAAGTGTCCTTGAGCAAGATACTGAACCCCAAATTGCTCTCGATGCTGTGCCGTCAATGTATGAATGTGTGTGAATGGGTGAACGTGACTTGTAGTGTAAAGTGCTTTGAGTGGTTGGAAGACTATAAAGGTGCTTTTTGAGTGCAGTCCATTTACCATCTGCATTTCTCCTACTATGACCAGTCAAAATATCTGCTGTGAAAAAGTGTGTGTATGTGTTAACCTTTTTCTTCCTTTTTTTTTTTTTAACCTTTATTTATTCAGGGACATTTCTCTGACTTCTCTTATCCTGCAGGTCACAACCTCATTTCTCTAACCTTTAGGCCACCAGTGCCCTACAGTGAGTATTAGTGCACACAGAGGAAGAGGTTAATTCATGGACATTGTTCCTTTATTGTGTACAGATGTATAATCACAATTATTATTATTTTTTTATTCTTAGTATTTGGGGGGGGGTTATTGCCTTTAATCGATAGTTACTGAAGAGTGACAGGAAAGGGGGCAGAGAGAGGGGATGACATACACCAAAGGGCCACAGGTCCGATTTGTAACCATGGCCGCTGCATCAAGGACTGCGCACCAGCTCTACAGGGTGAGCTATCAGGACACCCCATCACAATTTTTATATAGAATAATCACAAATGTATTGGCCTATAATTGTAAGACAGAAAAATATGTATTATATATATATTTTTGAGGCAATTTAGAACCATTACATTGCATAGTTTGTCCACCAGAAAGTTTAACAAGTTTAATTTTCAAATGTCCCACTCAGTACTACATATCTTTGTCGCGATTATTTCATAACGAAACTAATGGGATCCTTGTCAAAAGTTATATATTGAAGTTCAAAATCCAGTATTGGTCAAACTCTGATTATCTAATTCTGTTCCAATAATATGGAAAATAATGATTTTATGGTAATTTTTTGTATTATTGGTTCACATTATTCAGCATTATCTGTAATCTGCCAACACCTTATTGTCTTGTGCTGCCTCAATTGCATGAAGCTCCAATGTCTTTGACCCTGTCCTCCCAGTTTTGCACCATGAGTGCCTGACAATACCAAAGAGACAGGCAAGAGGCAATGGAAGAATAGATTAATGGACAGATGGAGGACTGTGTAGCAGTGTAACAACACTTTACACTGTTACTCATTCTCTGCTTTAATTCCTTCCTGTGTTAGTGTGCCTGCTCATTGTGTTTTCCCTGTTTCTCCCGTGAAGACAATAAGACACTTGTTTGGCCCCCATGGAGAAACTGGGATATTGCAGCATCAATAGTAAGATGATACAGCAAAGAAGAAAATAGAACAGAAACTAAAAATAGAACATAAACATCCGAGGTTATGCAAGCTGATGCAGCTGATTCAACACTCTTGTGAGCACCCACTCAAAAATGATGGCAATTTTCTGTAAAGAGACAGTAAAACATTACTGACTGCACTTTTAATGAGTTTATATTACTCGCATGAATTGAGTTGCTCTTATTTTTCTGATGGCAGAATAACAAAAGTGAAAATGGATTCTAGTAGTACATTGATCTGATATGCCATATTGGTACCAGCACAGATTCTGGCTTTGTTAAATGGATTTAGTATCAGCCAAGACCTTTCTGAGATACATTAAAAACAGTTTCTTTGTCAATGTCATTTTAAAACTAAGTGTTTCTGTTATTTCTTGCATTTATTCTGTCACAGCCAGCACATTTTCTACTAATCCATGGTAGGGCCGACAATTACTTGAAATATTGTCTCAAAATTGCAATTTGGCCAAGTACCCAATATGCAAATCACAGAAGCTGCAATTTTTGGATAAATGTACAATGTGAGACAAACAGCATTCTAATGAAGTAGAGTAGTTCTGAAGACATGCCCTGGTCTACTACTCTTCTTCTTTTACAAAACATGTTTCTTTGATACAGACTCCAAAAAAACATGCTTACGGTGACAATGCTAGCATTTTTTTCACGTATGATGTTTACAGTCTTATTCTAGCACGTTAGCATGCTAAGATTTGCTAATTATCATAGTGACAAACAGCTCCTCTTGAGGTTGGCTGTGATTAGTGATAAGGCCCCATATTAATTGTAACTTTACAGCAGACATAAACATGTTTACAGCCTAGTAGCTATACAGCTAAATACAGATTTTTTAATATTTTATATTTATATATTATATATTTTACTCCTATGAGGAATGTGACTAGAAATTGCCCGTTTAAATTATATTAAGGCTTAAAGTTAGGTGTCATTAAGGACATGGCTGCTTTGAGTGACCGGTGGGTGCCGTCTTTCAGTAAACTGGGCTTCATTGAGTCTGTCTTAGCTCCACCCGCGCTCCACTTATTTGCTAACTTTTGGATTAGCCGTTAGCCAGCAGAGTCAGGTCTTCCCAGATGGCGACGGCCAGAGCCGACCACACTCTGAGCTTACGTCCATTTTTAATTATAAACAAAGTACAGCTGTGGCTAATGGGAATGTCATTAGTTTTTATAAACCAAAGAGGCTACTGTACATGATGATGTTGTAGATGAAAAGTTAAGAATTAATCCTGAGGGAAACCCTATGCCAAATGTATTGAATCCATTTAATAGTTGTTGAGACATCTAAAAAACACAAACATCAACCTGCCAGAGGCACTAGAGGAAAAGCCATTAGGATTCACCCTCTGGGGACCCTGAATGTCTGTAATGTGTGACAGGGATAAATGCAGTGATATCCAGTGCTTATCATCCATATTCATACTTCCAGCACAGTAAAATCCAATTAGTTAGCATTACTTAAAAAAAGCATGCAAACCGATTGCACTTAAAAAAAACAAGTAACGAGAACTAGGTATTTTAAGTTGAACTAACTAGTGCTTCCTTCGTTCATTCATCATTGCATGTGAAATTTACTCTGTGTTTAGTCAATATAACACACTTATCTAAGTTGGATCAACTTAGCATTTCTAAGTTATATTTACTTGAACAGCAATCTGACGTACTTGCTAAAAACATGCAAACCGATTGCATTGAAAAAAAGAAAGTAAGTGTTACTTCAGCAATCTAAGTGCCTCAAATATCTATACAGGAAAGAAAAACAGGTTCCAATCTCCTAAAATAATCTGAATAACAATTAAAGATACTAAATCAAGATCATAACACAGTTGAAAGTTCAATTTTTTTTTTCTTCCTTTTCAACTTTTTTTTTAAAGATTGCCTTTAATGACATCCAAACACAGCTGTAATATCAATAAAACACTAAACACAGCTTAAAAGTATTAAACATTTTTTAAAAAAAAACATGCCGACCAGTTTAAAGTGGCTTCAATAAGCGCAAAAACCTGAGAGGGTAATGACTGGCAATGGATCTCACATATGTGTGAATGAATATACGTACATCTACAGCCTCTAGTAACTTGCTGATGAACCCATGGGCTGACAATTTGAGTAGAGTGTCTTTATTTAGTGAACAATAAAAAACAACTGAATTCACTCATGAACAAGTGAGATTTGCCAAATGTCACCACTCGTACATCTGCATTCTAACTCAACAAGAGATTTTTAAGACTTTGCAGTTTTGGTGGTTTTGTTCTCTCCCAAGCCAAGCATCAGTCTTTGAATGAAGCCAAAAGTGTTTTTCATGGCTTTAGGGTAGTCCAAATGTAAAGCATATGACAGTCCAAACAAGAGGCAAAGTGCCTCGGGTAGGTTCTGGAGATCATCCATTACAATACCTCCCTCAACAATGATGGCAGTAGACACTGGGTGAAGGTGGAGCTGATTTGGAGTGAGTTGCACATCTTCACGGACAACAGTCAACACCCCAACAGATACTTGTGCCCAGGTCTCATCAGTGTCACAATCCCGTGATGAAACCAAACAAAAACATTACATTACAACAGGGAAATGTTGTAAATTGTCAAAATTGTCACCATTTCATCTGTCCTGCTGACACTGCCTTCCAGCCTTGTGCATTAAAGGAATACTCAGACGATTTGGGAGTTAACCCTTTCTCTATCATTTTCATAGTGAGACAACATGATCAATATCTTTTTTGTGTCTGTACGTCCAGTAGCTGGCTTTCAGCTCTTAACATCGTGGCTTAGCTCAGCGCAAACAATGGCAATGGATAGAGTCAGTGGCATACTCTGTAAAAGTGAACAAAATATTCATTGCCATGATTTGAGCTAAGTTGCGATGCTAACAGCTGGGACTATATCAATCTAGAAAACATTTAAGATTTTTTTTTTAGGCATTTCTGCTTTAGAGCGACAGAAAAGGGGGGGGGGTTCTACCGGGTGAACTACCAGACAAACCAAATGCATCTGCATTTAAAACATACTACTTTTTTTTCTCTTTTCTAAATCTTTAGTCAAATAGGAAAGGTCGGGAGGGCTCTGGCATCTCACCTCCAGTGCACTGGGCCCACGTTGAAAAAGCAGCTCTTCAGTAGCTCTGAGCACTTGTTCTGAAAAAGACAAAGAATTTTGTTGTTAAAAGGAAGTTCCACTGATATCGTGGTTTGTAGATTACTGACATGTTCCTTAATATGTGCATGCTTCACACAGGTATTACAAGAACGTGTTTTTAATAATAAAGTACAATTTCAGGCAAATACAACCTGGGGCTATAGTTCCCTAATATTTTTGATTAATTTTTTTCCCGCTCCTATTATGCAGCAGTTCTCTCTGCCCTCACATTGGCACAGCAGCTTAGAATGGGAGCAGATGGAAAAATATGAAAATGTGAAATGTAACATTTTAATTTCATTAGACCTTAAAGGTGGTCATGTAATTAATCAATCTTAATGTGTGTGTGTGTATATATATATATATATATATACATATAATAAAGATAGCATTATATAAATCAACTAATAATGGAGGCACCTTGCTTAAAATTCAGGCTAAAAAGATGTCTTAAGATTTCTTTTTAAATATCAGAGGTGGATGTTATGATTTAAAAATACTTTTGACAGTAAAATTGCACCTTGAAAAAACAACTTACACCCCAAAAAGTGACCAAAGTCCGACTGTGTTTTAAGTAAGTTGAGGAAACTGCAAAAATGAATATTAACAATTAACTATCATGGCACATGGAGCTCTGACAATGAACACATTTTCTTAAACTCCATGTGTGTCAAATGTTGGGATAATCTGTGTTTATATTTGAGTCACCTTCAAATCAAGAGAAGTTAAAACATGAAGAAGGGAACCCATAGAAGGATGCACGATTTGGATAGCAAGCATTTCTCAGCAAGCTGGCTCTTGTCATGCTTCCTGAGCAATTTACACAAGTCAAACAAGTTACCAACATCTGACAGTGAAACAAATGTTTGGTCGTACAGTAAACCTCCTGGAGATTAACAGAGGATTTTCCCTTTTTTCTTCCTTGCAAAATAAAGAATGAGCAGATATCTCACTCACTGTTGGTCACTGGCTGCTTAACGTGACTTACAGTTTATCATAGCGGGAGAGGGACAAGGAGAGGACTCGTTCATCGGCGCACTCTGTACAGACCGGTGTGCAACCACAGCTTCTCTGCAGACTCACTACTGGAGTCAAATGAACACGGAGCAAACGACTCCCCTAGTCCATGTAAATATAACTATGGCTGTGTGTTGAATTACTGCAGCCCTAAGGTTTAATGTACACGCCTCAACTGTTGCTTTCACTCGCGTGACGTATTTTTCCCTCACCCACACTGTATTAAAGGTAAAAAATATTGGCTACCGTTTAACGTTAAACCCAACACGTAAATGACGCAACTTCACAGCTAAGCAAGCTGCAGCCTCTTGCCAGCCTTCACCATTTCTCCAAGGAAAGACAGTGCCAGTGCATTACGAACCTCATTTAACCTTGGCTGTGTCTCATTCCGCCTACTTGCACACTTTAAACACTTAGTTTTAAGTGTATAGTGAAGGGGAAGGGACCATTGGGACGAGCACTTTCTAAATGTGAATCGTATAAATGTAAGTAACAGCGGTAATACGAAACGTTTTACTGTCGTCTAATGCATTACTTACATGTCCTCACTGACACTGACTGAAGCCAGACACAATCATTTGGCGAGTTAATTAGCGTAACGTTACATGTTAATGCTACCTAGCTACCCTAACCTGCGTTGGCGTCGGAGGCGACGTAGTTTCCACATGCTGTGAACTGAGCGGTAAATGAACGTGGAGAAAAATGTTTGTAAACAAAAGCCGGCATATATTTTTGGCGCGCTGAAAAATCACATTCACGTGTGTTGCGTTCGTCGCGTTCGTCACGCTCATCCCGCTCGTCATTTCCGGTAAGTGTTCTAACATAAGTGTTCCTTTTGGGACAATACTAACCATCGAAAGTGGGCACTACGGCAGTAAGTGGTCAGTGCACATTAGCAGTGTACTGACGGAACTAGGCGGAATGAGACACAGACCTCGTCTCTGCATCAAACACATTCATGCTGCGTTCGCTGAAAATCGTAATTTCCACGTTGCAAATTTGAAAGTCCAGCCAAAATGCCTTCGCTGTCAACTTGGGGAAAACGTAAAAAACTCATGCTTCAACATTTCAAATGTGGGACTTTCAAAGGCTTTGGAACTGTTAACGGGTTTTAAGATAATCACAAGACTATGGTGGGAAACCGCCCAAACTTGCCTTAACCTTGACCTGAACAGGCTAACGTTATGCCTGTTTGGTTTGTTAGCTAGCGAACGCTAACAGTCGTAGCAGTAACTAAAACATATTAACAGACAAACTTGCTTGATAACTTAAATTATTATTCTTCAAAAGAATAAAAAGAGAGCGCAAAAGTGGAGTCAGCAGGCTGCCCTCAGTGCCCCGGCCTGTGTGCTGGTGGGTTGCTGAGCGGGAGAGACTGAATGCTGCTACTGCACATGCACTCTTCTTCTTCTGCGCAGTGGGAGTGAGACTGTGACTACTTTTTGTTGTGAGTGAGTTTAACTCTTAATAAAGTCATCTTCACTCTAAACACTAAGTATTTTGCGTTTTTCCCCATGCAAGTAACTGTTACTTCATAAATACCAGCCATAAGTGCATATTGTTGATAACCTAGTAAAGTTAAATAATGTTTGTATGTCAGGGCAGCTATTGGATTTTACAGTGAGTAAGTAATTTCTCTTTGTCATTTAAAAACAGCAATATTTGGGAATGTTTAACCTTCTAACCTTTGTTGGGAAATTTTCCATGACAGCACCCTCATGCAGAGGTGGGACATGACCCTTTCAGCTGTTTAAGCCATGGAGCATTTGTAATCTAGCGCAGCTTTCAAGCAACTACTAACAAGTTTATGGGCTGCAGATTAAATAACATGTAAATCTGAACCACGATCCCCTGAGAAGATTATAGCACACACATATGTAAAATATGCAGCTCCTTGAACCTCTGGTGCTGCATCCCCCGGAGTCCCTGTTTTATTCAGGGGTTCCTTCCCAACATGCTCTCCGTCGTCAGTCAGCTGGTCCCTGTGGGCTCAGCTTTATCTAGCAGCTGAAAAGCAACTTGGAGCTCAAAGTCTAGAGAAGCTCTCTGATTTACCAGCAGATGTGAAATATTCATGATCTCATCTCAAGTCAATCTATTCTCAATGCTTTTTATGGCATGTTCTAAAAATATACATACATGCCACACACATCTGTGCTATTAGGTGCAAAAACATCCATGGAAGATGATTATAAATGAATAAATGATTATATTGCTCACATTGTGTGTTGAATGCCAATGTTCCTATGTTGAGTAGCAATGCATTTTTGTGTTCCTGTGTGTTATTTTAGTGCATCCACCTCATGTTTATGCATCTTTTCCACCCCAAGATCACAAACAAGTCAGTAACTCACTGCTCAGTGACAGGAAGAAGAGAATACATCTCCACAGTGGTACCATTAGCATGCCTGAGCCATTACATTATGTGTGTGAGTCTCTCTCTCTGTGTGTGTGTGTGTGTGTGTGTGTGTGTGTGTGTGTGTGTGTGTGTGCGGGGTGCATGCATGTTTGTGTGCATCATAGTTGGTGTTCATTGGAGTCCCATTGGTGGTGATGTGGTTGCAGACTAAATGATCTCATTTAAACTAAGTGCTTCTTTTTGGTGGGATGGTCTCCTAGTGTCTCCATTTAGATAAGATGGTGAAAATGGGGCAATGTGTCCTCCGAGCTCCTTAATAGAACATACAAATATTCACCCATTCATTCTCTCACTCACTGCCCCCATCTCCTCCTGTCATGCAAAAAGCCAATTACCTTCTGGTTTTACTGCTTTGGGTTAATTTGAGCTCGTATTTAAGCAACCAAGTTGACCATGAACACGTACTGACTTATACAGCTATAGCCTTGGGGATCACTTGAGAAAGGGTTACACACACACACACACTCAAAGAAACAAAAACCAACCTATTGAAAACCAGTAATTAAACTCAGCCCCTCTTTACGCGTATTCAAATATTTGAGTGGGAAAGTCTCTTAAGCAATTACAGGTTGATAGTGTTAAGTTTGCTACTTCTTGTAAATGACTGACTGAAAGATTTAAATAGGCCCCTCTGGTTGAATGTGGTATCCTTAGTGATCAGTTAAAATGGGAATGGGGAGATAAACAGAGCAAAGCAACAGTGTGTGGGAGTGTATTCAAATGAAGCCGTAGCTAAACACCTACACGTCTGCATAAGCAGATTTAACAACGAGCCTAACTGACAGCATTCATGATGAGGGCATGCACGTACTTCTCTGCAGCCCCCCCTTTCTATAACTCTAACACATCGATACATTATAAATAAATGTCTAGTTTGTGTCAGAAATATAGTCCCTCTTGGGTGTGCAAAGATCAGCTTAGAGAGGAAAGGTCCATGTTTACAGAGCAGAGGTCATCTGAGTGAGCTGATTTATTCATGTATCTATTTAACTTCTACTTAACCACAGAGGTCTGTTGACAATGAAATCTGCACAGAGTATGCATGAATACTAGGCTGGGACCCAGCTCAGAGTTTTGTCAGTCAATACAGACTTTCAGAGCCACACTAAACTTCTATAGTTCCTGTGGTGGAAACGCCACTATATGAGTCTCACGTTTTATTGCTGATCTTCGTCAGTTGGATATGAAAACATCAGATTTCCTCACAGTCAGGGAAAGTGAAAGTGTGTGTCCTGCTCATAGTCCGGTTATAAAATCCCACTGCCACCACGGAGCGTCTCTGCTGCCGGGCTGCTGCAGCACCGTCAGCCCTAGAGTCAGTCACAGTGGACGGCAGTAGTGGAGGTTGTATCACCGTCTGGTTTAAAAGCGGACTTCACTGACAGTCGGAGTGAGTGTCAGAGCAGCCGCTGCACTGCTGTCCGGCAGCATGCTGTCCTGCTTAATTATCACTCTTCTCCTCTTCCATCACAGTTAGTTTTGTGGACATTTTTTCGAATATTTTTGGGGGCTTTTTATGCCTTATATTTGATAGGACAGGTGAAGACAGGCAGGAAAGGGGGAATAAAGAGAGGGTGGGTGACATGCGGCAAAGGGCAGCAGGTTGGAATCAAACCCAGGCCGCTGCAGGAAGGACTCCTGCGTACCAGGTGAGCAATGTGCATCCCGTTGTGGTCATTTTGAGATTCTGCCACGCTGACACTGTGTGTACAATTACGCAGCTAAAAAACTAAAGATTCAACTGACAAAATGCAAGTGGACTCGTGCTTGACTGATGATTCAAATCATCGATTTTTAGGGGGCAGCCCTAATGTATACATGGCTATCTACAGTATAGACAGTGTGCACGATTAATATTTGACTGATTGATTGATGTACATTGTAAAAGTTGAATTTCTGTAATGCACCTTTTAAGATACTGTGCTGGCTTGTCAGATAGCATCCCACCTGTCTTGAGTTAGTTGAGCGGCATACCTGCTGTGAATGGATGCTTTTTTGCTGAGCTCCTCTTCTTCTTTTGCCTCCATGTTTTTGTTCATGTATGATTAAACAGTAGCCGTAAAACTGGGCTTGATAAGGTTGATGTGTTGGTAATAAACAACTGACGTTAGCTCACGCAAGAAACACGTATCCAAACTGTTACAACATGTTAATTACGTAACATGTTTTGTGTTTAAGACCGTAAATATTTAATTTCTAATTTGTAGGGAAGCAGATGTTATAGTGACAGATGTTAACTGTCGGTTGTATAGCGCTCTGTAGCGCCTACCAGTGGGGAGGAGTTGGAACATGTTGTATCTAGGGTGTGAGGATGTTTGCTGACTCTGGAGATGTATAAGTCCTCAATAGAGGATAGCATGGCACCAATGATTTTTTCTGAAGTCTCTTCCTGTCCGGCTGGGTGGCCAATCCAAACCAGACAGTGATGGATGATCAGCAGCTCCTGAGGCGGGTTGAACTTCCCTGCAGTCCTCCAGTGAACTCACAGGATTCTCTATCATTTTAATTCCCTCCTGCTTCTGGCATGTCATTACTTTGAGTTTGACTGCTGGCATCTTATTACACAATTTTATTGCATTATATACGGTACATATGGGGGATAAATTA
Organism: Dicentrarchus labrax; assembly: GCF_905237075.1. Classification (NCBI taxonomy): domain Eukaryota; kingdom Metazoa; phylum Chordata; class Actinopteri; family Moronidae; genus Dicentrarchus; species Dicentrarchus labrax. The sequence goes on from NW_026136720.1 coordinate 30,512,749, forward strand.
AAGGAAAAAAACAGCACAAGGCATTGGATCACCATGAGCCTCCAGAACAGCTTCAGTACTCCTTGTTGTAGAAAGTGTCTGAACCCTGCTGGCAGGAGGAAGATATTTCCACATTGTATGTTATGATGATGGTGGTGGAACGCACAAAACAAAAGATCGGATCAGGTCAGTGAATCTCAATATGGCCGATACCGATCAGTTAAAAAAGGCCTCAATCGAAGCAGATACCAATGTTGATATCGGATCAGAACATCCCTAATATTGTCTCTTTTGGGTTGAGGTCTCTTGAATGTTAAGGTCATAGCATATGATTTACATCATTTTCATATGATATGAATGATGATATATTCATCATCAGAGAAGGATCTACATTTGTTGTTTCTGTTCCTACACTCATCTTTTCCTTTAATTTTTCATCAGGCTGTAGTTGTTCTATGTATCCTTATGTGTTTTAATAAAATATGTAGGCCATATGTTCACTGCTGGTATTTTACAGGAGACATTTGTTAACAATGCTCTCAATTTGAGTTTGATTTAAAATGTTAATGTCATGAGCTTAAGCCTTTTATTGTAAGTAGTATAGGCCCAAACTGGATATTCACACTTTAAGGTGATGTTGCTTCACACTCCACTTAATTTATACGTTTGCTCCCTGCTGGTGAAGTCTGGGCATCATTTTCAGTACGTTGTCATTTATTTCCTCATGTCTCCCAGAGCTACTGATGTTGATGGTATCATCCCAGAAAGAGAGGTGGAAAAGCATATTTCCAGCAGATTTTCAGCTGTATTAGCTTAACTGTGGCTCTGTTTGTATGTCATTGTTGTTAATCACTGCACTGATCCCAGATGAAGGGACACCTTCCCTCATTATCATGCAGGAAATTGGAAAGGAGGCAATAAATTTGGAAGTAAATGTCTACATAAATATATGTGTAAATAAATGGCTCATGAATGTATGAATACAGAAATATATAATATTCTTCATTTATTCATTGATCGGTTTTATTTTTTCTTCCTTTATGTTATTCTGTGTTTCCTGCGGTTGCCATGGTCACGTGATGTGCTGCAGAAGCCAGTTGAAAAAAGTTAAACCATCATCAGCGCACATGGCAGAGGCAAACACCCCTGAGTTCACTCTCTGATTGCCACTGCCGCTACCACCGACCTTGACAGAGTAGTGAAGGGCCCTATTAAAGCATGAGAAACATGTCTGTAAAGTAAGCAGTAGGTTATTGAGGAACTAATATTCAACTGACAAAACACAGTATAGCCCGCAGCAAAGCTGCTCAACCTCTGCGAAGAGATTTTTGGGCTTTAGATGTTTTCAGGAAGCTCATCTCGCTCTGAGCGCCCACAGCAGCCATCACAAGAACAGTACAAAATATCCACACAGCAACACACACACCTCTCTAAAAGTGCTTTGCTGCCGCTTCCTGCAAATTGCCTTCGAGAGCACAAGAGGGATAAATTAGGTGGACAAATTGGCACCATATGCAGCCTGAAGGCGCCTCACTGTTGGATCATTTCTGGTGCCTGTTGATACGTTGAATTACATCCAAGATGCACTTTGTCTCCACTAATGCCCCTTAATTTTTAAACAGGGCCCAGATTCCTCAGTGATCTGTGTGATCTGTGGCTTGGAACTGTGAATCTAAATGACTGATAATGTTGTCACGATCAGCATAAATACTGTGTCAGCATTCCGTCTAGTTGGTTTTATCTATAGCAGTCTCATCATGGAAGCACTATTCAGTTCCCCTGGTGCCTTTGTACACGCTGAAATTGAAGTGTCATCCCATTGTATTTGTAACACAGGAAGCCTCAGACAGAATATTATCCCAAACATCACTCAGACTCCACATCACTGCTGCTTTATAGTCTGCGCTATCTCTCGCACAGAGTGAGCCTTGTTCCTCTCCTTTCAGCATTGTCATACTTTCAAACACAAGACAACGGGGGACATCTTGTTGAATGGCTAAAAAAATATTTCAGAACACTTTCTTTCAAGGGTACCACAGGGGCAAAACGGTGAGAGGGTTATTACAGGTCAAACAGCTGAGTGCCCCTTCAGCACGTCTCTCACAGGCTGTGACAACGAGAGACCTCGAACTCCACCCATTGTTGTAGGCTGTGTAGATAATTCACACCTACAGAAAACATATAGGCACCGCATGTTTCAGTGTGTGTCGCACAAATGAATTCAGGCTGTACATGCTCCCACACTTACATCTGCACCGTGATTGTAACCTTTTCCTGTGCTTTGTGCTGCACACTGTGGTTGTTATGCAGCGACTTCTCTGCATTCTGCTTTATTAAACTCAGTAAATTAGATGAAGCTCTCGCTACTGTTCCAGTGCGCCTTTCTTTGTCATACTGCAGATATCTTAGCAACAGAACACCATGTTCTGTTTAAGAAATACTTCATGTGTGGTAACGTTACAAATAACTGAAGACATGCCAGTACTGTAGGTGTTTGGAAAGCTATAAGGTCACACACTGTACAAAGTATTTTTTATGTTTTTTTTCTCTCAGTTTCACCAAGTATGCAAATGGCCTATGATTTGTCTACTGATATGATAGTCTCTACCTGTGTCAAAAAGACTGGTCAGATTTTGTATTTACCCTGTTGAAAAGCGACCATGTTTCCTATTTGTATTCCTGACCAATTGACCACTCTAAATCTCTGGTAAGAGTCAATGTGTCAGCTGAAATGACAACTGTTGCTTGCAGATTTTATCAGGTGTAGCTAGCTCAGTAATGCTAATTCTATGAATTTGTAAAGTAAATTTCCAGGTGGCCTTTCGATGTTTAAAGGAGCAGCGTTGCTCCTGTACTGCAGAGTAGCTATTTAGTTAGTCGCATTATTATGGTACAGTATTATAAATAAGAATATAATTACAATGTTATTTTGTTCTAACATAACCCTGTTCAGATGCCATACTTGGACAAGCAACACAAAGGTTAGATTTTGGTCATATTCTTTTGTGTCAGACTCCATACTATCTCTGCTGTGGCTGGGGCCCAAAATCCAATAAAGAGCAAGGCTAATGTTAAGTAACAGTTAACGTTATATGTCATCCATCGCATTTATACTTGTGCGATGTTGAAATCAATTAACACTCATTCATGCTTTTGCCGTTAGCATTTAAGGCGGCTGATAAAATATAGATATACATAATAATTTAATTAATATCATAAACGTGCAACAACTAGTTGAATCGGTTTTATCTGACGACTAATAGTTGACTAGGAACATTTTTTATCCGGGACAGCCCTGAGTAATCAGTCCAAAATGTTTCATGGTCTTGAAGAACACTATCAGGTCGAATAAAGATAGATATTTGTCAAAATGCAGTCATCCCAGGAAGGTGTGGGTGTATGAGTGAACTTGTGTGCGGCACTAATGATCTGTAACTCAGTTAGTTCAGGTTGCTTTCGGCTGCAGCGGTCCGTGAAGCTCAGACTACTAATCAGATTGGGCTGAAAACAAATGGCTGCCATTGGTCAGACCACGCAGTTTACCTGTAAGTAGGGAGCGCTTGGTTGGATGCAGCAGAGCAGACCGTCTAGAAGTAGAGATTCATGATTGCAAGATAAGATTGTGATTGCTGTTGTGATTAATTGTGCAGCCCTGAGTTAACTGAGAACTTTGAAAGTGACATCACCAGAAAAGGACAGCATCAGATGTTTTTTCTTCCTCGTGTGGTCTGATGACTAATGGTTGTCCTCTGTCACAAGAAAAATCTGACTGATATTAGAAACGGAAATGTGCTTCCTGGAACAGTGATGGTTCCTGTTAACCATGACATTGACCTTTCCCTAACCCTAACAGAGCAGTGAGAGTATACGTTATAGTCCATTAAAGTGACTGTTGTTGATCTCAGCTGCATCCAGAGTGTTTGTAGCTGTTCTGAACTCTAAGGTGGGGCATAGAGAGGGGTGAAATGCAATAATCAGTACATAGTCTTTTCCACTAAAGCATTAATAGTATTTGTACCTGCGAAAAGTGACAGTGAAGTTAAAAACCTATATACTAATTATATTTTTATCGCTGCGTGAAGTGGGCGTGCTCATTTTGTAAAGTTACAAAAGTTGTTGTAGTTTGGCAAATTCTGATGTCAGAAAAATGTGAGTACCAGTGTGTGTAACATTTAGGAGGATCTATTGGCAGAAATGGAATTTAATTTGCGCAACTATGTTTTCATTAATGTGTCATCACCTGAAAATAAGAATTTGGTGTTTTTCGTGAACTTAGAATGAGCTGTTTATATCTACAGAGATAGTGGGCCCTCTTCCATAGAGTCTGCCATGTTTCTACAGAAGCCCAGAGGGGACAAACCAAACACTTGCTATGGATAGGCCCTTTCATATTTCTGTGTGTTTTGTGACCACCATAGTTTCTCCATCACACTTGGAAGGGGAGGGTGAAGTGGGGGTCTGCAACTACACACAGACCTTTTTAAAGCTGGGGCACGTGGGCCTGCAGGGAAATGTTCCCCTTACTGATGTGGCCATAAGTTGGAAAACCTGAGGCCAAAATAGGTAGACAAAAGCCTCACCACCAGGAGCCACACATGGAGAAAGATACCCAAAAAAAGTTCACTAACTCACCTTTAGTTGCTGTGGAAAACAGGTTACTGTTATAGAAAATGTGAACGCTGCCTGGAGAAAATTGATGATGATATGGTTGTAACCTCCAGATTGTGCTGTGCAATAGATCTGAGAGACTAGAAATGAGACACCTGCAAAGGCACACGAGTCCAGGAGTGACAGAGGCAGGTGCAGAAGTTCGAGGACATGAGGAGTGTATTGCAGAAAGCAAAATAACCACCACCTAAATACATTTTGCTAACCACTAGGGGTTGAGGGATCTTTATAAAGTCAGGGTTGAGAAATGTCAGGCTTAAAGCTGTTCTAATCAATGGTATTACATAAAGAATGGATCAAATGATTATGTGTAATGTGAAAGGGATTGCTTCTAGTGATGAATACACAGACCTGACCTGACCGCTGTACAGAGTATTTTTAGCTAGGGATGTCAAGATACCAGATATTTAGTAGTCGATACTAATACCAGTGAAATTCCTAGATTCTCGATACCAATTCGATACCATGTCCCCAATCAAATTTTTTTTGCCCCTCATCCCCATTTAATATCTGCTGATACCAAATCCTAAACCAAAACTTAATATTAATATAGTATTTTCCTTAATAATACAAGTGAATAGCTCTGCATTGCATTGAGAAAAAATTGCCTGCCATTTCATGTGCCACAACTTTTCTGTTTATCACCACTCTCATTATTGGTGTTTCCAGCTGCAGCAGGCACCCACAGAGCAAAATTGCTCTGCCCCAAATACAGAAATGAACTACAGTCCATATGTAGGAGATCAGGTAGCCCATGATATAGCCATATCTCAGCCAACTGTATGACCATAGCTGGCCCTGTTCTGGCCCTGTGTTGGACCAGACAAGTTTCAGCACTCTCTTTCGTTTACAAAGCTTCAGTATTCAGTTCTAGTGGTTACTGGCTAACTTGCCTCATTTAACGATATGTCTACACATTACTAATGACATTTTAGAGTTTTGCAAACGGCGTGATGTGAAAAATCAATAATATATTTATTCAATATACTGTTGTGGAAGCATTTTTCAAGTGTCTGTGTTAATGAAGTGTCTTGGTTAAGTTTTAGTCGAAGCTGACAACAAGAACCAGTCCTGAAACTCTCATCTGACATAAGGCCAGAACAGCAACCATATGTCACGGCCTGTAAGTGGCTACCAGAGCTTGCCGAAATGGACCGAAATTCATTGCCATATCTGGGCCAAGTGTAGGCCGTCAATCGGCCAGAACAGGCCTGATGTTTTTTATAGGTGATGGGGGAAAACCCAAGGGACATCATCCACATACACACTCACAGACAGGTGGACATTTTGCCTTTCAGCATCTCAGCCACCATGAGGTCTTACCTCTGTGTTGGCCTCAGTGAAGGTGTGTGTGTGTGTGTGTGTGTGTGTGTGTGTGTGTGTGTGTGTGCGTGTGTGTGTGTGTGTGTGTGTGTGTGTGTCACAGAAAGTGTGCGTGTGTGTTGTCAGAAGCTCTTCATAGGTCTTTCAATCACAGCGGTCTTTTGGGAGGGCTCACAGCATAGGTGTGAGGTGGGGGGGTGAAAGCCTGAGGGGTGTATGGGTGTGTTTATGTCTGTCTCATTCAATCCCTCTGACTCTCTCTGAAACATTTTCCTTGTGTAGCTTACAATACCCATAAATCAATCCATGCTATATATATATCTATATATATAGAAATATTTATTAATAACATCTGAATGGACAATTTACACACTCTGCTTTAGCTTCATAATACATCTTGTGTTTACAGTTTGATTAGTATCTCACAACAGAGGAGAGATTTAAAAATGACTCACAGAAAAATGATGCATGCATTGTACCTACAAACACATAAGAAATTGTTATTTGTGACAGTGTCCAATACAAAGACATAAACAATACTGGTATTAATTTGAATTTCAAAAAACAAACACTGGCTTATTAAAACAACCACAGGGTGTGGTCTAAAATTGAAGGAAAAAAACATGTAAGTCCGATTACAGTAGATAGGGCTGCTGCAAGTGTGTCAGTATAGAAACAATCAAGATATTAATTTCATGGCAAAGCTAATAGTAATCACTAATGAGTTATCATCTGTATTATTAATTAGACTTTTTTCTAAATGGGAGCCTTTTACAGTGACAAGCCCCCATCAAAAAGGCACCAGTACTTACTACTATTATCAGCCTGACCAATTATTGGATCCAATATTCAACATTTTTCAGAATATCAGAATCATTATTTATTTTATTCCATACAAATAAATTCATTTAAAAATGCGCTACTTTCGTTCTGATGTAGCCTGTCTGTCTGTCTGTCTGTAGTCTCACTCAATATCTGATTGGTCACACTTTACAAGTAATAGCCTATCGACACTGCAGGCTGCTGTACCACATACGGGGAAATGGAAATACTCAAGTAAGTGCAACTTACTAATCAATATTTGTATCGCCACTTAAACTATCATATAGTTTTGTCCATCACATAAATTTGTTATCAGAATAAGAATCCGAATCAGAAATACTGTCAGGGGGGAAATTTCTTAATGATGTGATATGATAACAGTGTATTCCCCAAAATACTTGCTGAGATCTGGAAACATGTCGACATTGCAAAAAATCAAGCAGTCAGACTAATGAGCCGACGGTTTATCCAGAATATCTAAACCACTTTATTTGGAGTGGAGTGGAGCATTTAGCCACTAAAGAGCTACAGGCGTCCCTTAAGAATTGGCAAAGACCAAAGACAGAGCTAGAAAGAGAGCGAATACTGGACTTTCATTCATCAGATGGCCAGAAATACGACTGCAAATGAATGCTTATGCTCCCTGTCTGCTGGATGTGTAAATAGGCAATCGTTGCTAGACCTAAGGCTGCTTTAAGTAGAAAATCCACCATATTTTGGCCCTGTCCTGCAGAGGGGCACTGTTTCAAAATCTTAATTATTATAAGCTTATTTTGTGTAAGCATGGTACATATTCCAAACACTGTGTTTATTCAAATTGCCTAAACTAAAAAACATAAAACTTGGTGCCAGGTAGACCGGCAGCATAAGAGGACTGGTTGTTTCTGGGTCTCTTCATTTACTGAGAATCTATTTGAATAGAAATGATGGCCAAAACTACAAATATACAGGGATGGAAGTACTTTTACTCTCGTGACTGTTTTTAAGTTACTAACTTTTGTTTTGTGTGTAGTTTTTTAAAGTATTTATAAAGATCTGTCATTTTGCTTGCAGGTGTGTGTGGGGGGTACAATCATGTAGCCCTACTTGCTTTATGTCAGCACATTTGAAATATAATAATCACTTAATGACATACATCAAAAATAGCCTCATTTTACACACAATCCATAATCATAAAGATACAGAAGAAGAGAAATGCAGAGCAAAAATGGCACATTGTCAATATTTTAGAGACCCCCCAAATTTCATAAATCATGTCTTATTATCATGTCTTAATAGCCCCTGTAGTTCACACCCTGTTAGTGATGCTTCTGCTGCTAATTCAAAAAGAAGTGTCCACAGTGGAGTCCACAGTCCATGTATTGTGTATGATTGGTGTTTGAGTTTATTCCTCTTTTTGCTTAAGTCTAGTAAGATTAAACTGAGGAAGGAAGTTCTTTACTTTAACTGATAATCTGAGGTTCTCACTATTTTTACACAATAATTTTACTTTCACGAAAGTAAGATGTCTTTAAAGTAACAGTACTTTTACTATTTTCCAGCATCTTTCCATCCCTGCAAATATAATGCTCACATTGTAACAAACCAATAATACAATTAGTAATGACACTACGTTGGAGACTGATCAGCGTTTTCGGTATTTTGACCACACCCTGTTAACAAAGTATGACAATTTAACATGCAGTAAATAAAACACTTTATGTGTCATCTGTCAGCTGCTTTACACATTCTTGGAGCAAATCCTCTTCAGGTATCATCTTTCCAGGAAGTTTTCTGTGAGAAAGTCGCCCATCGAAGTAAAACTAAGGTTTACACTACGAAAATCTCTTACGCTCAGTTCTGCTGTGGCTGCCACAGAGTTCAGGCATCGCTCAGCCTATGCAGTTTGAATGTCTGACAGCCAAACAAGTGTTCAAAAGAGCAGAGACTTTGTTGATCTGAAATGCCCTCTCTGTCTGTAACTTCACCTGTCTAACTCGTACTTTTTCTATGATAGCTGATCACTCACATCAATTACAAGTCACAGCTTCACACATTGGACTAAAAACTTATGATTTTGGTGGTCCTCAAACTGTAATTTGCTAAAATAAACAAACAAACAAAAAAAAGCTTGGCCTGTTAGATAACCTCAACCTCTCAGCCTGTTAGTACAACCTGTTAATATAAAATAATGAATGAAAGTACTGTAGTAGTTCAGTTGGAATGTAGTTAAGTGTTTTTTTGGTTGTGAAGACAGAGGAAGTAAAAGGTGTGGATTAGCCTTTGTGGCAGCTTTAGCACACTAAAGCCTTGTTCAATCTAGTGACACACCAGTGTGTGTGTAATGGCTTTTAGCTGATGTTACTACTGCAGTCGCTTGTTAGTTACACCTTGTACTCTATGTTTTAACATTTCAGTCTGCAGTTCCATCATCCATCATTCTTCCACCCTGAGGCTCTGTGCATGTGTTTGGGTGTGTGTGTGTGTGTGTGTGTGTGTGTGTGTGTGTGTGTTGTGTGTGTGTGTGTGTGTGTGTGTCTGTGTGCGTTTGTGGTTATGGCGATGGAGGTGTCTTCAGGGAATTGGTGGATCCTCCTTGGCTTCCACTGCCGACCGCTCCCTGTCCGACCCACTGGACCACAACAGTGAGAGAAAGGAGAGAGGGAGAGAAAGACAATCAGTTAGTTGCCAATAAAAGACAAACAAAAGGAATGGTTTTTTTACGTCGTATTAGCGTGCTCTTAAAATGTGTCAGTCATGTGAAATCAAATTGAACCTGCTGCAGAACTAAAAGTAAATATAAACTACGCTTGAATATATAGAAGCAGCTTACTGTGGCTAAAAGGGGGTGAACCTGTCAGAGCAATTACACACACGGTCCAGGTGTCATGTCAGCCATTTAGGATTTTTCTCTAAATACATCAGTGTCAAAGCAGCAGTGATGGCAGCTTGTTCCAGTGACCGTACATAGCTGTATACACAGTATAATGTCATTAAGTCAGCAGATGACCTCAGAGTCGGATGAGACCTGTCTACAGGCCTAAGGGCCGACTCAGACCAACACAGGTGCTGCAGTGAAAAACACCCTTCCTCCTGTTCATTTTCAGTGGGGGCAGTGCTTCAAGGCTTTTGTGTAGTGAGCTTTGAATCAGAGAAATACATTTTTTGTTTGTTTTTTGTTTGTTTCACAGCGGTTAAATCCTAAAGCACAAACAGGTACACCCATTTTCTCCGCACTGTCCAGTTTACACTCCCTTTTGGCACTTTGTTCTCTGGACTGTATGTCATTTCATTCAGTAAAGAGTTTTATTCAAGATGGAAAAGAAGGCTCTCTGAGCTATTGATCTTGCTAAGGGTTTGTTAATTTGTTAGTTAGCAAGGTTGTTAGCTCAGGTGTCAATGGGACAATAAATTCACAGTACATTCAAAAAACGTATTTGTACAATTGGCTCCTGTCTCATAACTGCAACCCTGATGCGACACAGCAAATAATTCCTCCATCTTGGACTTTCCTTTGTTCTCTCAAAGGTCAGCTCTGTCAATATGGCAAGTATTGCTATTAGTCAGCAGTTTGCTATCAGCTCAAGTTTGCAGGGCAAAATTCACCAGTTAAACTGAAAGTATGAATTTATTTTGCTGGGAAATTTCAGTCTTTAATTCTGGTGTGGCAAGTTAAAATATCTGCTGTGAAAAAGGCCCAGGAGCCATACTGAAATTCTAAATAATAAAAATAATTCAGGGTGGATTCTGTTGATGTAATCATTTCTGAGAGTTGATTGGCGATTTTCATTTGATCCTGTCTGATCTGTCTTTAACCTGCCCTGAAGCAGGCTGACCGAGAAGGTTACCATGGCGATGAGCTAACCCTGTGAGACCGAAAGTCCGGGAATATACAAGCTCAAAGTTGGCTTGGAACACACTACCTTGCTTCATGAGAGCGGGCCCTGCAGTGTGCCTTTCTGGTCAGTCACTCATTCATGTGACAAAGTGGAAGCAACTGAGCTTTCTGCTTTCTTCATCTCCTTTGCTTTCCGCTCAATAGCATCAGAACAGGGCTTGAAATGACTCTGGGGAATTCAAGAGCATTTTGTGCATGTGCGTGTGTGTGTGTGTGTGTGTGTGTGTTTTTTTTACAGTCCTGGCTGAAGACATCAAGTTGGTGAATTATTAATGCTCTCAAACAGTGGTCAGAGGGTCAGAGAGGCTTACTCTAACACTTCAGAAAAGCCATAAAAGACTAAAGTGGGTATAAGAAAACTGTGAGGGTCTGTGTGTCAGCAATTTGTGTGTGTGTCAGCAAGGGTGTGTGTGTGTGTGTGTGTGTGTGTGTGTACAAGAGACAACATCTAGATGTGTTTCAAATGAACTAAATTGTCTAGTGTGAATACATGAATGAATGTGTGAATACTTGCAAATCACTGTATGTACTGTACTGTAGTTACTGTACATATGTGGCATATGTGGGCATGATTTTGTGTGTGTGCGTGTGTGTGTGTGTGTTTGCATGTGTGACATAACCAGTAGGCCTGGTCCCCTCAGGACTTCTGTGTGGATCTTTTAAGGAAACACAAATAAGCCATTAGTCTAGAGCCCTGGCCCCTCTGCTGTAGTCCAGTGCTGCTGCTAATGGCCTCAGATAAGACACAGCTAGTGGAGAGTGAACACAGTGTGTGTGTGTGTGTGTGTGTGTGTGTGTGTGTGTGTGTGTGTGTGTGTGTGTGTGTGTGTGTGTGTGTCACACAAACGGCCCTAGAGACAGAAGAGAGCTCTTCTAGCTTCAGCACTGTTGGCAATATCAGGGTCACCAACCTCCCACCAATACTGCAACTCCTCCAGTTGACACAGTGTGACAGCTAGCGCTTCATTTACTTCTACATCTTGATGCAATGCTCAATAAAACACTGAGTGGTTAACTGGGAGAAGTGGGAATAATCCTGCTGTCAGGTGGCAACTAAATAAAATAACTATGTGAACATGTGGTGTGAAAAGAGCTCTGCCTGCACAACCCTTACTGAAACGCAAGAAAACTCAGCCGAATAATTTTTCTTCCTGCAGCTCCTCTCACTCACGCACATCAACACACAGGCTCAACTGGGACTGACCATTCTCAAGCAATAACTACTCTGGCTCCAGCTTTCCCATCGACATGAGGAAAAATATTTTAAGAGGAGGCTCGGGCTGGATCCACAATACTACGTTTTTAAAGTTTTAAAACTAAAACAGAGAAAGTTCACCGTTTCAGAAATGATCTCCGTCTATATTAACACACCTGAAAAAGCATACCACATGACCATTCCTGTACACTGGGCGTGCACGTGCCAGTATAAACAGGAAACGGACAAAAATAAGGAGACAGAAACGTGACTGCTCTTCACAGAATCCTACTAGATACTGCCGTTTTTATTCAAACATTGTCCTTGTCATTGTCAGGGTTCACATGCGTCCTGGAAAACCTTACAATTACAATTACCTTACAGAAAGTAGTTTTCCAGTCATGTAAACACCTGGAAATGAAAGATTTAAAATGATCAAATATCCGGTAAAATAATCTTTGTTTTCCTGGAACATTTTAATCGTATTTCAGCCTGTGCTGAATGAATGTCACAGTTAGAGGAAAACTATTCAATAGACCTTTTTCACAACAGGCATGAGTTGCTGATGCCGTCTGATTTCTTCTGGAGAAGGGTAACATGACGAATCAGAGGATGACACACAACTGATACAATTTCCAAAAGTCTTCTTTTGTTTTCTGTTTGTCCAGATTGAAACGCAACCCCAGATTTGTAAAACTGAAACTGGGCCAGCGTTTCCAAACGACTCTATTGTAGTTGCTTAAAAAACGCAGAAGTAGTGTGGACGCTAGGTGCAAACTTAGCAAAACTGCATATTAAAACAAATACGTAGTCCAGTGGATGTGGCCCTAAACAGCCTTAACAACAGTTCACATGGTGTTATATTATTTTTTTCAATCTACTGTGTTCAGGATCAAGAATGAACTCAAGATATTGTTCTAATTTGGGTCAATATAAGGGCACTTAACTGCCATTCTCTTAAAAATCAATTGGTCCCAAATGGAAGCTCAGTTTAATGAAGCTCAAAATGTTGCTAACTTCCTCTTAAATATTACATGATATTAATGTTGTGGGTGCTAAATTATATAAATGCAGCTACATAATCCTTTTAAGTTCTGAATTCTAAAAAAATGAATTGGAAAAACAAGATGACCCATCTCAAGGGGCTTGTCCTCAATAAGTTGATTTGCATAAAAACTGGGTTAGTTGGTAAAGACCAGACTTGTAGCAGCCATCATTGTCAAGCATTCGATGCCTATCACTTAGGGGAAGCCACACATGACTGAAGTCAGTCATCTGGATGGTAAAAGAATCTAAATATACACATTATACATTAGTTGGTCTGCTTTTAGATGGAAATGTCAGACTTATTCATTAGAGAATAAATAATATTCCTGGGGTCCTTAGACAGCAGACCTCCTCTGGTAAAGATAATGATGTCTAGAGAGGGCTCACATCAACAGTCCTCATGACGACCAATGGTAATAGCTAACAAGCTAGCTTCCAGCAAGCCAGGGTCCATTCAATTCAGTAAGGAATGTTAAACCTGCCGAAACATCTCTTAGTAAAGCTTAAATGAATTTTGAAAATCCTTCAAAATAGAGAAAACACACATATGAGCTTGACAGATGCTAATGCGTGTCATAGCCGATGCCAGGCGTTACATATACCCGGACAGTGATCCCTTCTGAAGCGTTTTATCTTCTGACCCCTTCAGCTGAATACCAATGGATGTAGCTTTGACAACTCCACATGAATTTACATGAATCAGTCCAGCATCTGTTTTAGCATGCTCTGTTTTTTTAATGAGTGTGGGCTGGAAATTCAGAAATAGAAACAGCTCAGTGGATGTAGCCACCTCTCTGTGTCTCTCTCTGGAAGCTAGGTGCCTCTGTTGTGGCAATCACAGCAAAACAAGTCAAGTATACATGAGGGTTATGCAGTATTTTTGTTATGTAATTGTTTTATTTCTTTTTTGACTGTACCTCAAAATGAAATACGCAACATGGAATATAACTCATTTAGGTTGTATTTATTTGATTCTGAAGTTATTTGTTTTGAATTAAGAATCTTTTTTTAGTGTAGAGAAGCGTTTGTACACTCTTTTTACATATTGATTCTTTAAATATTCTAACACAAGCATGGTTTTAATTGAATATTCTTCTTTTTTTGGCCTGATAATCAGTCTGAATGGCCATTCTGTTTCATTTCATTCATCTGTTTCAGTGGATGAATAAATCAGCTGTGTGGGTGGTGATTCTGAGTTTTGTGACCAGCCTACTGATATGAAATCAAACCCATTACAGAGTGCACATCAAAGGCTGTTTATCTGTACTTCATTAAAAGTTAGGCAGTTTTTAATTGTGCCAACATTATCAGTGACCGGTCATTCAATTCTCAACAACTACCGGATTTTGTACCGACATTGTTCTCTAGAGAATGGAGATTGACAACTACTGACTTTGGTGACCGCCTGAATTTTTCTCTAGCGCCACCATGAGGTTGACATTTTTGGCTTTTGGTGAACTGTCTTGACAACTATTGGATGGATTGGCACAAGGCTTTGTACAGGCATTCAAAGTCAAAGTACAGCCTCACAAAGATGCTAGCATGGCTGTTAATTAGTCTCATTTCAACTCTTTTCTCCAGTCCTTGCATTAAAAAGATCATCGTGTAAGAATGTTTACTTTGTAAGCGTGTTACTAAGAAAGTCAAGTTTAAAACCTCTACAAAAATGTATTGTACCAACACACAAAGCGGCACATACCTCTATGAGAGGGTGCCAGTGTGCAATGGGTTTCCGTGGGTATGTCAGCATCTCACTCCAGTGGTCTCGCCCCAGACTCTCCGCCTCATTGCCCACCCTGCACACCCCGATCACTTCGTTATGTCCAACCCTGCAGGACAGAAAAAACAACACATGGAGACTCCAAAATGTTGCATCAGTTAAAGCACTGTAGATGAGACTGATATAGGTATAGCTGACTTACCGATCATAGTCCATGACAGCTATGAGCAGGCTGATCTGGTCGATGTTCTCAGGAGGAACATCAAACACGATGGCTTCGTTGTACACCGGGTTCAGAGTGTTACGCTTGGTTGACGTCTTCCTCTTCTTTAGCCTCCGGCCATCGCACATCAGGGACACTTTCACATATGGATCTGGAGAAAGGTGTGGTGAGGTCAGTAAGGATGCCAAAATGTATGGGCAAGGAAAGCCACGAAACAAAATATTATACTGACTCACAACAAAGCACTATAAAGCTTATGTGTATATTTGACTACACCACCTCTCAGTGGAAACATTGCATTGTCAGTCAGCACCCACCTGAGGCTCCAGTGATGTCCATGGCTTTGAGATTTCTGGCTTTGATCATGGTGATGGTGAGCCTGCCAGCCGTGGGGAGATAGCACAACGAGAACATCAGCTCTCCCAGGTCCACATTGTCCTGAAAAGAAATGTATTACATTTTTATATTAGTATTGTCCATGCTCCTTTTATTAAGATTTTAAAGACAACCACGACTGGGACTGGTAGGGGAAGAATGACATCTGAGGTCTGAGTGATCCCCAGGCAAAGCATCACATCAGAAGCATGAATTTCACCAGGGGAAATATTTCAGAACATAATGATACATCAGTTTTGACAATTGACAGTGTATAATTAGTAGACAGATCTTCTGTGAAGTGAAGCCAGTGTCTTAAAGCTGGATTATTTCGTATTGCCAGCAGGGGGCAGCTTCATGGATTGCAAAATATAAGTCTGATAGAAATGAGTTTTATGGGGAAATTACCCTACTTCTAGATTTATGAGCTCAGTAAACAGTTTCCTAATGAGTTTATGGTCTTATGTATTCTTCCATACAGCATGATGTTCATTTAGTAAATTATGGTCCCATTTAGAGTAACATAGGCGATAAAGCAGGGTGTGCTTTAGGGCGTGGCTACCTTGTGATTGACAGGTCATTCTCAGTAAGTGCATCAGTGCAATGTACGAAACTCGGATCAAACTGTCAAACTAGGCAGTGCTGATAAATATGAAGCAAGATTCTATTATTGCGTTGCCTATTTCTTGCTTAGAATCTCTTCAAAAACATATTTTAGTGTACTGTGTATCTCTCATATGAGAACGTGTGTGACCAGGCTAGCTGCCATTGTTTCCTGCTAAGGACGAGTTGCAGCCAATGAGCACAGCTCAACTTGCAGTACGTCACCGCTGCTGGCTTCAAATAACTGACATAATGCCAGCGATAATGCCAAACTCGAGGCTTCAAAACGGGTCTCATCAAACCAGTGGGTGATGTCACGATAGGTTCACACTTGGTTTTGACAGTCATTAGTCATAACTGACACATAATGGAATCTCTTTAGTCTCAGTTTTTTTCACCAAACTGAGGGCTGTCTGATGGCAAGGTAAAGTAAAATGTTCTTAATATACCATACACTTATATAGCATTATTGATTTTTTTTTTAAAGTGGGATTTTCTTTATGTGGCTAAAGTACATTTTTCTGCCAACCCTGTATTCAGCAGTGCATTTTTCTGCTTTCCATGCCGGAACTCCTGTCCACCGGGGACCCGCTGACCTCCGTCCACTGCAGGTAATACATTGACTATGGATAAGAACACCACTTCAAAAAACCCAAATTATCCCTGTAGGGTTAAATAAGTAACAGTTGAGTCAAATCCCAGAAAACCAATGGGTAGAATCAACAGAAGGCACATTATAATGTTACACAAGTCTTTGCACCTCAGATATGGATCACGTCTGTGACACCTCATGTACAAAAAAACATGGAAACCTTTTCAATCACATCTGCAGCGTGCAGCAACACCATGACTCATCGTAATCAGCATGTTTGGTGTTACAGGAATGTCATGTGCTGAGCATTTAAATGATATGCAACCTGGTTTTGGATATGTGGATTAACTTGTGTAATCTGCCATTACATTTAACTACTGCTGTTTTCCTCTGAGAATATTCCTGCTTTCACAACTTATCCACAGTCACGCATATGCCAATCTCTTTTCCCAATTAACACGTCTGAAAATAACGTGTGATTGTGTGAGAATGAGTGCTGTGCTTATGAGACACAAACACTCACAAGCTTTCTTACAGGGGAAACTCTGATTTCTAGTTTTACACTTTATCCCACACATCGGGCTGACACAGAGCTCCCTGTTACAAAACCTAAAATAGGAAGTGAAAAGAGCAAAACGTGTACAAAATCTTGAATACTTTACCACAACAAGGGATTTAAAAAGAAAATAGCAGTCGGCAGATGTGGTTCCAGCTGTTTCAGCATCTACAATCCAAGTCAGTGAATCCCATTACAGTTCTTCTAATACAACAAAAACGCTCTCTTGATACTCAGGATTCAGCCGCTTTATGTTTCAATGGACACAGTTGCAAAGCAGGTTAACACAACTATTTGATGTGTCTTAATGCATTCTGTCCAATCCTTGATTAATACACAGGATGTTAGTGATTTTGCACTTAGTCTTTGTCAGAAGCAACCAAGCCTAAGATCAGAAGTAGCGGTTATACTGGAAAATCATGGTGTTACTAAGACATCAATGTGTCCTCCTTCTGATGCTGATTAAGAATAATTGGAGTAATTTCTACACAGACACAGAGATCACACACACACACACACACACACACACACACACACACACACACACACATTAGGATGCTACTGCTGTGGGTCTTTTGCTCAAAATCAAATTGAACAAATTGAGTTGCTTCATCACGGATGTCACTACCTACACGCCTGCAAGCCTGTAAACACACACATGCTCGCTCTCTCTCACACACACACCACCACACACACACACACACACACACACACACACACACACACACTAGTTGTCCAGGATGCATGACATTCTGACTGTGTGATGAGTTGATTCGTCACACGACTTGCTGAGGCAGAATCCACCAGTGACACCGACTGCATTATCATTGTTACTTTGAGCCTCGGGCGTTAATGATGTAAAGCTTATGATGTCTCCGAGGTGTAAGACACACACACATTTTGCAGGAATTCACTAACTGATATACACAAACAGGCAGGCACTCACTCAAACGGTGGATCGGCAAACCCTTCAGCTCTCCACTGCTAATGTGATCAATCTCTCATCACACACACACACTCTCAATCAGCACACTTAAGTTTTCAGACTATAGAGTGCCGCTCGCTACTCTTATGAGCACTCAAATCAAGCCTGCGGTCAGGATTATGGTCACTTGTGCTCAGCCAATGAAATTAGACCTGTGCTCTTAAGCGCTCCAATAAAGCAGAGACAGAGTGTGGGCAGTCCATCTTCTCCAATTATAATACTAGCACCTTCTGTCCCTCAGGAGCAGCCAGGTTCTATCCACAAGCCTCTCTTTTGCTGTGTCTTTAATAATCACAGGCTCAGTCTAACTCGATCTATCTCATTTCTTTCTCAGTCCCCCCCCTTTTTTTGTAGCTCCCTCTGTTTGTGTGTGTGTGTATGCCTGTGCAGGGCTTCTTAAAAGTCCAGTGTGTAACATTTAGGAGGCTCTATTGGGAGAAACAGAATGTAATACTCATAGGGATGTTTTAATTAGTGTATCATCACCTGAATATAAGAATCATTGTGTTTTTGTTACCTTAGAATTTTTAGCTACAGAGGGAGTGAATCCTCTTCTACAGAGTCCGCCATGTTGAACCACCTTTTTTTTTTCTTTTTTTTTACAGTAACCCAGAATGGACAACCAATCACTGGCTGTAGGGGCATTTGCATTTTGTCCCAGGTTGTTTAATAGTTTTAAGTTTTTAACAAAGACTAACTGACGTTTTTATTACAAAATGTTCTTGCTAAAATCCATAATTAATTTTTGTTTATTAATTTCTGTGCTCATTTAACCCCTGTGGTAGATGTGTGGAAATTAACTCTTATTATTTGTTCTTTATTATTTTATGCATAAAATTGGCCCTCGATGTAAAACTTTGCTGGCCCCTTGGCCACCGTTGAAAAAGAGATTTTATCTCAAATGGGTTTTATCTGGTTAAATAAAGCTGAAGTAAAATTAGACACATTGTGACAGTGACGCTTCCCAATAATCCTGACTATTTATCTTGAAGGTGTGGAGCTCTGAGACACAGGCATTACTGCAACAAAGGTCCCACTATGCTATGCACATAGATTGGTACGATAATCTGAAGCCATATGGTGTTGCCATCAATGGTTGTATTGATAGTTTTAGTCACTAAGTAATCGCAGACTACTTTATCACATCCATTGTGCCCGAAGCATCCTCCAGGACGACTGCACACTGATAGATGCATGGAAAATGGTCACACAGATAGTTCAAGTTCAAGAGACGAAGGAGTTGACTTTATTCCTCGACATTTCAATCTTATTCTCAAAATGCAAAATACATTTAAAGAAATCTTCCTTCTCTATTTTTTTTCCTATGTCTGGTCTTAATACTAGGTGGGGCACCAGCATGATGCCTTTATGGTGAAACGGTTTCAAAACCTGGTTCATATTAACCTCTGTTCTAAAACACACAGGGAACTATTAACTATTTAACCATTTAGAGGCATATAGAGGCTACCTAATTTCAATTCATGTAGAGAAGCTAATAGAAGCGCACCCTATAGGGCACTTAATCACATTTTCTTGCACATTAGTGCCATTGTCAAGAGGAACTTAACCTTTTTTTTTCTACAACTGGTGCAGAGGGCACTTCCACCAGTTCCCACCAATATAAATGTGAGAGGTATTAGAGGGATCTACAATCTACAAAGTTGTTGGAATAATAAAAGAACTGAAATGAGTTGACTCAGTAGAACAGTAAAAGGACAAAAAGCAGGCACAAGATTTTGTTCATCTCACTTTAACACTGGAGATCCTGTTACACAATGGCCAATCAACAGTACAGTATATCCGCCTGGTTGAACATGGTGGAAGTAAATAAATCACTGCCAAGGCTGAACTTTAGCTGTTTAGATGAATGTACTGTGGCAGAATCAGGTTAGGCTACAGGATCCATCATAACTCTACTCTATAGTGAGACAGTTACTCACAAAACGGTGTGAGTAGCTGACTTGTAGCAAGTACAGTTTAAAGACATCAGACTGAATATGTTTCAGCATTTCAATGTAATGTTTAAATACTCCAAATATAAAAGTCTACCTCATATGAAGCAAGTTGCACTGTATTGTGAATGTGCATTTATTATTTTGCACACTCTTTATTGACATTTGTTGGTAAGAAAAGCAAAAGTTATGTTAAAAACCAACAAAAAACTATGAAATTACTGTGAACAACCCAATCCACTGTTGAGAAGTGTCGACTATTATCACTGACATGATAAACCCGATCAAACCACCTTATTGATTTCACTTGGAAATCTCTTGGATTGTTTTGTGTCATAAAAACAGAAAGCTAAATGTTTCTGAGTTTTTCACTAAGTGCTAAATGGCGGGAGAAAGGTGAAAGGTCATGGGAAAAATGTTGAAACATTGAACAGCCTGTCTATATCGATTTATATCTTAAGGTAAAGGTTGATATTTGTTACTTATTCACAAGTGAAAAACAAGTGAAAAATGTGAAAGGCAGTATCTACAGCCAGTGCTTCGTTTGTCTGTTGGGGGCAAACATGGCAGACTCCATGGAAGGCGACCCACGACTCTAGATAAAAACAGCTAATTTTAAGGTAACAAAAATATAATTCCTGTTTTCAGGGGATTATACACTAATGAAAACATACCTATGAATATTATATTCCATTTCTGATGATAGAGCCTCCTAAATTTGACACACATAACCTTTAAGCAACCTTTTACTATGAGATGAGAGAAGTAGAAAAGGCCGGTTTTAGCTCCTCTTCCTACATTACGTTATGCGGTTTACAAGGTTCATTACTAAAAGATAGGTCAGCACAATTTATGTGTAAGTTTAAATTGTGGACAGACTGTTAAACCAAACTCAATGTAAAAAGCATGTGTTTTATGGTAGGGCCATATTTTTTCACAGTAAAAACTTCACTTACACCATCACTAAGAGTGATTTCTGATTTGCATTGATCTACAGGCACAATCGGCATGCAGGTAATTTACTCAGTGACATGATTAACTAATTTATGTTGCCACAGACATACACGTATTGACGTGTCCGGGTCTCGCAGTTTACCATTTTCATCTTCTCTGCCTGAAGCCACAGATCTCTTTTATTGTCCTTTGTTTGGGGAAGTAAAAGAAAACAGTAATTGTTTGATACGACACATCAGGTTTTAGACATGGTGCCACTAGTTTTTTCAATTTGGCAGCAGCACTTTTACAGCGCTGGTTTATGCCTTGATTGTGGCATGGTCGTTCTCAAAACAAGAAAGGTATATATGCCTCTTCTAATCTATCAAGCCAGCTGACGGAGGGGTTGTACATTGCAGCAGGCAGAGAAGATCTCCTATAGAGCTCCTTATAGTGCAACGTAGTTGTAAAGGAGGTTCTCTGCTATGCCACAGTGTCATGTGGGGGGTAGGAGATGTTGTCCATGATGGCTAGGAATTGGGTTGTCAACCTCCTATTGGCCACCTCTTCTCTTAGTGCAAGTTAGAGGTGCTGGTACACTGTAAAATTGGATTTAGCCTTTTAGTTTTTTTTAGCATATTAATCTATATCAGTATGACAAAAGATTGCTGAAGTTATTGTGAAAACACAAAATTATCAGGTTAACAAAGTCTGAAACTACAAAACAAATGTTAACTTCAAAACCCATGTCCAACTGATAGACAAACATGACAAACATGTTGAATTTTAACACAATAACTTAACCTTAATTTAAGCTAACATAGGGGTAAGTGACTGTCCTTATTCCAAATTAACCTAAGTTCAGGCAATGTAAAGAAAAAAGAGACAATGTTTCTATTAAAGCTATTTATCAGTTAGATGCTAAAATTATATTTATCAATCATCATGATTCTTTATATATCATGACAGCTAGTTCGATTTGTATTGTCCTCCTCTCTTGTACAAATGTGTAGCCTTGAGTCATTTTCCTGGTGTTTTTATTTTTTGTTTTACAAAAGATTTATGTATATGAGAGATAAATATATTTTTTTACTTTGAAAGGTTACCTCTTTCCATGGGCTTCCAGTGATGCTAAGCTAATCACCTCCTGGGTTCGGCTTCATACAGTAGCCTATTTAATTCACAGACATGAGAACAGTATCAATCTCTGCCAAAAAGTGAACAAAATGTTGAACTATTGAAACGCTGTATATTTACTTTGTCTGTGCATAGGTTCTACATATGCATGTGTGCCCCTGTAATATGTTCAGGATCTCCCACTGACTCAGTTGACCGTAAGCATCTAGAGAATAATATTTCTCACTTAGTGAATAAGGGCAAATGGGAGGACAAGTGCTTGGTGTATGGTACCATTTATCATGGTTGGGAAATAGGAACCTCCTTCACTGAATTATCCACACACACACACACACACACACACACACACACACACACACACACACACACACACACACACACACACACACACACACACACACACACATACGCACATACACGCTGACCCCATTTATCATGGCCCTGATTACAGGCCAACCAGACTGCAGTCAATAGTATTGACTGGCCCTGCAGGAGCTGCAGGTTACAGTGTCTCTGAGCTCTTCATTGTCTTGGGCTCAAAAAAGGCAAGAAAATGCATGTAACAATATAATAGATATCTAAAAGCAAACAGAGTCTATTAAATAAACAAGCTGGGAAGTCTCTTGACACTCCAAATTCCATTAAATTCACTATATCTGCATGATAGAGTAAGCAATGAGAGAACTCTCTATTGGCATATATGCAATATACTAACATGAACATGTCAGGAAACGGTGTATTTAAGTGTTCGGTTATTATTGACTGCACACTGAGTCAGACAGATTACTGGATAGTTCAGACCTTAACAAGGTAAAGACTGAGGAGTGAGAATTTCCTCTGAATATGCTGCCTCATTTTCCCATTGAGATCCAAAGTACGAACTACTGCTAAACCTTTAAACTTTACTTTGCTGACCTCAAGCAAATCCATTGGGGCAATCCATTGAAATGAATCAATTTTTCCACAAGATTTCGCAGTTTTAAATGCTAGTGTGACCAGGCCCAACAAGGAACTTTGATACCCTACAAGTTCTTTGTCTACGAGTTTATAAAAGCTGCTTTGATATGGCAGTGATATTGGTGATTCATAATGGCTTTATTATCACTGTGTAAACACAGACTCCGTAGCAACAATAAAGCCAATGTGAGCCAGAGAACTAAGATCCATTAATATACTAGAATAGAATCAGAATAGAAGCTACTTAACTGTCACAATCACACACAGTACAATGTATTGTGAAATTTGTCCTCTGCATTTAACCCATCCTTCATATTGGGAGCAGTTGGCAGCCACTGCAGCGCCTGGTGACAAACTCCAGATCTGAGCCTGTGACACTGACTGGAGGATTAACCTACATACATGTTTATGATGGTGGAGGAAACCCACACAAACACAGGGAGAACATGCAAACTCCACACAAAAGGGCTCCGCCCCAGCCGGGAATCAACCTTCTTGTTGTGAGGCGAAGTGCTAAACACTGATCCACCATTTCCCAATGAGTAATTAGAATTACCAACCACTCAACTTGCAGTTTACATCCATGTCTGTTCAGGCTCATAATATATGAAGTGAAGATTTTGAAAGGTATAAAGTGTATTTTTAAGTTTTCTCTCTAATGATGATACATATGTATAACTCCAGTGAACATACATTAAAAATGTACTTGATTACTATGTAAAAATGGATTCTTAGAGTATAGCTGTTCAAAACGTGGTGTGTCGCGTTTTTAACGCTCGAAAGTCAGAATGAGGCAGGAAGATTTGATGAGATTGAAAGATGAAAGTCTGTACTGTGCTAGTTACTGTGTCATCCCAGTCAACATGTCTGGAGTCGACTCAACTCATTCTTAAATTATGGGTAAAACCTATTTTGAGGTTACAATGACCTTTTACCTTTGAGCTAAAAGTGTTAATTCATTGCCTGACCAACTGTGCAATATGGTCACAATCTTCCCATGTGTTTTTCTGGGACATTATGTTGTCACAGTGAAGTTTATCTTTGACCCCTTGGCTAAAAAGTATCATTACTTGTTTTATGTCACATTGACCGTTGACCTTTGAGTCAAGTTTCAGTTCATCCTTGAGTCCAAGTGGACTTTTTGTGTAAAATGTAATGAAATTCCCTGGAGGCTATCCTGGGATATCACATTCACTAGAATGAGACAACCCAAAAACACAATACCTCCGGCTAGGGGATGTCGATGGCGTGGAGGCGTACAAATAATCATTGGTCTATTTGTTAATGCCACAGAAGCATCATGGGACTGAAGAGTGATGGATGAATCCAGCACAGGGTTGAGCAGGATTCGTTCCTGTACCAGCAGAGGTATATGTGGTTTCCACAGGAGGATTTTAATTACTGTTTTGGTGATTAATGGTGTGTGGATTAACAGTGAGGTGCTATGGTTTCAGCATGAATCCACACAGAAGAAGAGTCTTGCCATGGCAAGCTGGAGGTTGGAGTTAATTAAAACTCATAAAAATTGATGTGCCAGTTTTTAACTGTAAACACTCATCAATGTGTCTAAGTATACAGTAACAAGTTCAGGCACTACAGTGGGACTGTGTCAGTGCTCCAGTGTCTGACCCTATAATGTACACCCCCCAGGAAGAACCTTATTTTTCTATAAGCATTTTACAAGTTACATTACAGTGCAATGCATATGTCCAGGGATGGCTAGAGGCAGCCATGATTAATGCACGCAGACTGGAGACTTGACCAGCACAGGGTCCCTCCCTGTAATCCCAAGGGAGGTAACCTACTTCTGCAGGGGACGGTGAGAGAGGGAGAGAGCAGACACTTCACATTTATTTCCTTAGACCTCCCCTACAGATATAAAAATGCTGGGACATAAATATAAACAGAAACTAGTGATGTGTTGTTCTCGTTTGAAAGCCAATTTCTTTCTTCTTTTCTTTTTGACATAAATTAATACAAGACTATAATATAATAGGATGATCATAGAAAATACAGTACTTTGTTAAATACCATCCAGAAACGTCTCACTTTGGTAATAACGTTACAGAGCATGGTGAGACTTTTCTATGCTGCGCCAGTCACCAACATACCAAACATAGTTCAATATAAATAAAAGTTCACACCACTTATTTGTCAAAGCAACATTTGGCTATAGGCTAAATTGTGTTAAATTATAAAAGGCAGAAGTGGAGCAAAGGGCCACAGGCCTCAGACTCAATCCCATTCTGCAAGGACTCAGCTTTTGATACATGGGACTCCAGCTCCACCAGGTGAGCTACCAGGGCACCCCCCGATTTTCTATTTGGGGTTTTGCATTCATTCTCTCATAGAGAGAACCTATGGACAACCAACCATGTCCCTCCATTTTCTCTTAGTTTAAGCATTATGTAATTATCACTTCACGTAAATGGCTTCATCAAACAATTTATCATACTATTATTTTATATATTCCCAGTAAAAGTAATTGTATCAGGCTGAAAGACTGAGGGGAATTTGGGTACCCAGGAATGAAGATTGGAAGGTTTGGCCACAATTTAATAATGTTTAACCAACAACATGACTGTGTGTGTGTGTGTGTGTGTGTGTGTGTGTGTGTGTGTGTGTGTGTGTGTGTATCTGAGCTAACCCTTGTGGGAGAAGAATCAAATAATGACTCTCTTCTCTCTACTCTGTCTACTCAGAGGACATGTTCAACTTCGTAATAAACATAATCTGTTACAAATAACAGAAAATAACAAATTTGTAGTTGTAAAGGAAAGTAAAAGGTGTAAATGAAAATGCCTTTTTACATGAATTGAAACCTTCTTGCTTTGGAAGTATCCAATAGATCCTCAATATTAAAATAGTATGTAGTATGTAGTGTGTTGGGCAAATTGATGATTAATAAGGGATTATATTTAGAAAGTGGAGTCCTAAGGCTTGGACACAGGAAACAGGACAGCTATAGTTCACAAGTTGGATGCCTCAGAGGAGGTTCTAACCCATTTATACTGACCTTATTTAGCTGGGAATGCTATTGGAAGGTGTTAAAACAATATTTTAGTGTGTGTGTGTGTGTGTGTGTGTGTGTGTGTGTGTGTGTGTGTGTGTGTGTGTGTGTGTGTTTGTGTTTGTGTGTGTGTTAAGAGGTTGGAGCATTATCCCACCGGATCTTTGCATGGCTGTAGTTAGCAATGCAATAACAGGTCTGAACTGGCGGACCCAGCTTACAATCATTTCTGGCTTTGAACTTAATTACTTGATGAGGAGCAGCTGTGTTGTCAGTGTAAGTTTCAAAGTCTCTGCCAAAAAAATAAAATAAAATAAATAAATCAGGCTGAGTAGCCACACAACAGACACCAGGGTAGGTCCCTGAAACACTCTTTCTAAAATGCCTTATTTCTAGTCCTTTGATACAATTTTCATGGGTTTCATAGCAAAAAGCAAGTGACATAACCTCATACAAATGATAATATATGTTTCATAGGATGCATTGATTCGTGTCCAACTGCTATAGCGAGCTTTATATTGTAAAGGCACAACTGATACAGTAGCTACAAGCTAATTCACAGTACGTTAATACCAGTGGGAGCTGGTGATAATTTCTGTTATAGTAGCACATTAACCCTCCAGTAGTAGTACCAGTGCTGATAGCAAAAGATGAACAATTGGACATAAAAGTGATGCCAATGAAGCTTTAAAACTTTATCCTCTGGGATCTAAAGTAAACACACAAAAATGCAGTCTTATAATCTAATTAAATCCAAGCCTAGTGCTACATTTGCGAAATGTATAGGCAGAATGGCAAGAAACCTCCCATTATTCTGAGTTACTAACTCCTACTGCTAGTCTCATACTCTTAGCATATAACAGCCTATATTAGTGATAGTATTTGATTTTATTTAGATGTAGCTACCAGTAATGGTAAGTTTGCAGTCACTTTACTGCCAGTTTGTTGTAGTTTCACCAAGCGGGAGCTATTGTAGCTGTCAAAAATATATATCTGAACCACAATTTCAAGTTGTTGTTTTTTCTGACTTTGCTTCTACTCTGATCTAAATAATGTGCTGTGAATGTGACTGCTAAATGCTAATATCAGCATGCAAACATGCTTACAATTATAAACATGTGGATGGTATGGAGTGAATGGTGACCATGGTCGACTGACCTGTGCTTATTAGTATTACACACAAAGTACCATTGAGGCCGATGGAATTGTCATTAGTTTTACAGGTATTTGGTCATAAACCCCAAAGTATTGGACAAATTAAAATTTCTGAAATTTGACCTGGTGGTGGCAGTGCCTTAAGGAGGCATACCAAATTTGCCCGTCATGCTGTAAAACCAGGTAGGTTCATTTAACAAAAACATTTTTTAAAACTCATCAAATGGGAAATTTTATGTAGAACCCACCTCAATTTTGTGAGACAAAAACATTCTTCATCTTGTAGTTTTAGTCATTTTAGGTGAAACTGACTTAATTTTGTCATTTTTATTTGTACTGTGAAAGCAAAATACCTAGAAATAGGTGCTTAATCTGTAACTTACAAAATTGAGTTTGTGTTACTTAAAATTTTGTATGTAATCCGTTTCAGCAATTCCTTTGAGTTAAAATAACTTATAATCACATTACAGTCTATGCTGTCTTATAATTTTGAGAGATTTTACTAGAAAAATGTCAACTTGCTGGTGGAGATAGGAGATCAAGAAAGTCGATATGACCAAATGTCATGGCAATGCATCCAGCGTGGACCAAAGTGAGTGACTGGCATTGCCATCTCTAGAGCCACAAAGCCTATAGACTCTACCTATAGATTTAAATGCACATGCAACTTCCACAACAAGTCACAATCACAACAACTGAAATGAAAAATCAAGACAAGACAAATATAGCTGTTTTCATTCCTCAGTCCAAGCAGTACAACAAAGAAAGACGAAAATGATTAAATTAACAGTCGAGAGGGTTGGCCTTGTTTTTTTTAATGTTAATTGGTTATAGCCACAAAATTCCACTAAACCTTAAATCTGTTGTCTGCCTGACTTCAGCATCTGTTCTTTCTAAAGGTCTTGTCATGTTCAGTACATTTTGTAATAATTGAATGAGACACAAGTAATCAAATATCTATCACATTACTAGCACAAAATAACACATAATTGCACAAATACGTAGACACAAGGTGGAAATAGTTCTAATTTCTCCGAGAGAGCCAAGAGCTCTGAGGAAATTACAGGTACAAAATGAACACCTTAAAAGTGCTAAAGAGAAACATAAGTGAATATGAAGCTCTCTGCTGACGTTAAGTGATGCAATCATCTGGTGTTTTGATTGTGGTAAATCTATTTGAAGCAGTGCCATCAGCTCTCTGCTGTTACTTCCATAACTGCTTAACTCCACAAATTTGATTATGGACTAGATTACAGGTTATTGTGAACATTTGTTATGATTTCTGCCGAACCTATTCAAAGTATCACTACTGAAGTTCTAAAATTTGTCCTCTACACAATGGAGCAATGCTTGGATTTGGTAGGGGTATCTTAGTAGGTATGTATACAAAAACACTGAAAATTTGCTAACAGGTTAGGAGAGCTTGAAATCTGAACAGTCCCTCTCAGTCATCACTTCTGACCCACTAGAAATGGCAGTGTCTGTATCTGCAGACACCCTGCACTCTGCCTGTATTTTCTTACTATTTTTGCTGTGTTCAGGAAGTTTGTGGGCATCAACCTTTGGGCAGTGTGCGGGGTGTGAAGTTGGAAGTCTGTAAAAACTTAGCTACCAAGTTACAATGCTGTCTCATTCTCTTTCCTGCTACACTCAGTTGCTGGTCCTTCCGTGTGTGTGCTTCTGTATGCACAGCTGCATTGACACTAAATCCAGCAATGTGGCACCTACCCACAGGGTAACACCGCTCCCTCTCTTCATTCACTCTCAAGCTTAATTGACCGCCGCTGCTCTCTCTCTCTCTCTCTCTCTCTCTCTCTCTCTCTCTCTAGCTTGTTGCGCTGGCAACTTTGAATCATGTCTTAACAAAAAGCAACTGACAAATCGTACTCATTATGCATTTAAAAAATAACAGCAAGAGAATGGACTGCAGTTTAGCCATACGACAGACCTGAAGCGTAAAAACATGTTTCAGGATCGTGGTTCAGTGCTTTTGCTAGTTATGTACTGAACTAAACATGACAGCTTGGACTAGCAGACTGAAGGGGATTTAATCAGTGAAGGGATTTGTGATTTCTACCTCTGATTGATATCTCTAGCTAGTTTTAGGTTGGTAAATACCCCTGCCCAGAGGTGTGCATACACTGTGTACCTGCATTCCACAAACCAGTACACTGCTGATGATATCTATTTATGTTCTATTTCAGTGTGTGCAAGCTTTATAAAAGACTGTCACTGTGTACTGTTGACAAAATAGTTACAATGTGAATTCTCTGGTCCGAATGTACAGAGTAGTTTCCGTTAATCCTAGCCTAGGTTTTTATCCCAGTCTAGTCCTGTTTTATAGCTGAAAGTGTTGATGAGTTATGTATTAAGGGTGAAATCTTGCACATAGTACCCATAAACTATACATTTTAAATATAGTGTCATTCTCATTCCATTAACTGATTATAGCCTATGCAATGATGCTGAGAAGCACTGTATACTGTCCACTTACACTGTTTGCCCATAAACCAGACTGCAATCCTCACTCAACAAGACAGGCGAGCCATGAGGAATTCCCTGGCAGGAGGATCTGACTTCCTTCCTGAGTTACTCAGTGTACCAACGCTGTCGATTTATCTGAGTGAATAATGTAATATAGACAGTGTCGCTGTATCTCTGTCAAATCAACCCCAGTCTTATGTCAGTGTAGATCTGGGTCACTACCCCCAAGTGTTTCCCACTGCTTTCATTAAACATTAAGTGTGTCTAAGTATATTTCTATGTATCTGCCTCTTGAAACCACAGATGAGTTCCACTTGGAGGGGAAATGAGATACGTCCATTAACATATCTACTTCCCTCTGCTGTTGTAACAGGGTTTTTTGCTCTTTTTTGGTTGTTCAAGCAGATTCTGGCTGGACTGAGGAAAATACATGGGATTTAGGCTGGTATGGATACTACTGGTCTGACAGACTTTCAAATGTATCCAACCACAAACATGCTGCAACATTCTGGTCAGTTGGTAGCTACGAACAACCTACCATGGTGCTGCTGACTAACAAATGCAAAGCTATACTTAGAAATGATATATCAGTGGTGAAAAGAAGAAGACAAAGTCAGATAGTGATAGAATTTTGAAAGATGAATAAAAGTTGGTATCTCACCGAGGTTACATATTGTATGTCCCGGCACAGTTTAGTCTCCCGAGGAAAGTCGGCAAGATCCAAGAAGTTGTCCACCACCACTTGGCCAATCAAATCATGGCGAGAGAACCTGTCAAAGTCGTAGACACTGAAGTGTAGCTTACGGCTCGACAGCTCGGTGTACGCCACAGGGAAGAGGAACACCTCATCAAACACAGGGTTGAGTGTCTTGCGGTGCACCTTGGTCTGGTGCTTGGTTTTGCGGTCAGGTAGCAGGTAGATCTTGACATAAGGATCGGAGGTCCCTGAGAAGTCCTTGGCGGGAAGGTCCTGGGCCTTGTGGATCTTCACAATCAGCTGCTCAAGGTCAAAGTCAAACTTCAGGACGAAGTGGAGACGCCCGCAGCTATCGGTGCGACGAGCGTCTTCTGCGTCCACAGAGCGCTGCTTGTAGAGTTCTGGTTTGATTCGGCCCAAACCAGACAGAGACTCCTGACGCTGGAACTGAGCAGGGTTGAAGTCCGGATTGGACAAGTTCATCTGACGACGGATGGAGTTGTGCCTGTAACAAAGTGTAAAATGTGGCTATATAAGATCATTCAAACCACTTTCATTGAGCACATATTCTTTGTCTTTGTTGCTGTAAGGCAACTGCTAGAGCTACTGTGTTCCCTTAACCCTGATGTTTTATATGCAGTCAACATTGTGATAGAGTATCTCTGAGCCCTGAGGTCTAGGGTTAGTCTAACTGTCTAACTGTGTGTGTCCATCTATGTTTAACCTGCCAACACCTAAAGTTGGACAGTAGCTTCAGGGATTGATGTGTACTGACCGTACAGATGAGGTAGGCTCAGTAATCTGTCTCTGGACCCTGTCCCTGGCCAGAGTGTGGACCTGGTTTTTCTCCACCTTGGTCTGGGTCTCCAGTGGGATGTCAGGCGAGGTATGGCTTATCTTTAGGGCTGACTCTGGGACAGCCACAGCTGAGGGGAGCCCGGAAGGCTCTTTCACACAGCCATCTTCGCTGTACTCCCTTTCCTCCCCGTCCACCTGCACAGCAGACATCAGTGTTTACAGTGTCAGTGAATCCTTCTGTAGTATTGCTAATGTGGGAAGGATAAATTAGGTTGGGGGCCTTGACGATTTGTAGTGATAGAAAATTGGTGTACTTTTAATCAAAAGTAATGCAATGCTTTGTTAAAGCAGTTCATCTTTATTTAGGAGAGTTGTTTGGTTAACAGTCTGACTCTCTGGTTGCCATACTGAAAAGTACTTAGGCTGAACACGAAACTGAGCTGTCAAAACAAGAACTTAATAATGTCACGTCTGAGTATTGTTTGGCAGCTTATCATCTGGCCACTGATATACTCATTACTATATAAATACAATATGAATATAAGCTTGAAAGCTACCTTTTCTGGTTAGTTATCATGTGCTGTTGCAGGCACATCTAATATGCAAGGTAGTTAATATATCAAGTAGAAGCTAACATCATTATACTTATTACATTAACATTTGTGACGTTGTTACATGTACAACATGTATGTTTTGAAGTTGTGACATGGATTAAAGGCACTTTTCACTGTCACGGTAATCTAAATTTGGTCCACAAGGGCAGGCATTGTCTATGCACCAGCTTTTTAATACTTAACACACTCCCTTTTCTTTTATCATCTTAAATTAAAGAAGAGATTTGAAATGTACTCATATATGAAACATTTTATGCTGCAGGCTTGTTCCTGTAGCACCACAGCCAAACATCCAGGATAACAGTTCTGTGTTGTGCAACTCCATTCTAGGAAACAAACTGTGAACAGTAACTACTATATAGTTATTATGGGTCAGATGTAACATTACTCAAAGAGTAGTTCAACATTGGGAAACAGGCTTTTTTTCTTAACTGCAGAGAATTAGAAGATCAATGTCACTCTCACTGTAAGCCTTAGAGCTTAATTCGGATTTATTGCTCAGATTTCTTTTTTTGGTTGTTCACTTTCATTATGTGTCCAATATCAGATTCCAGTGTGAACTGGTCTCAGTCCTGAACTGACCTGCATGCGTACAAGAATGTGGCACACTTTTTTGTCTTCTGTCCCCTGTGTGGCAGGATCAGGAGGAAACTAGTGCTGAATTAGTGTGTATTGTAGCTGGCACAGCATCCATTAGGAATACAATACAGACTAATTTGTGTGGTTTAATTTCATTTTGTATATCCTCAGTAGAAGTCACATTATAATGATTAGAAATATCAAGGTGTGTAAACTAACTAATAAATGGCAAAATGGAAAGAAAAATATTTGAAAAAATAAAAGAAAATATAAGAGAGTCATCAGGCAGACTAAATGTTGCTTCCTCTCCTCCTTACCTCTGTGAGGACAGGCTGTTGGTCTCCTCCCAGGAAGTGCGCCCCCTTGAGGACATCTGGGAGGAAACGGCCACTCAGTGGCACCCAGCACAGCTTCCATGAGACAAAGAGGGAGACGCTGAAGAGAGCCAGACCACAGGTGGTCACCAGCAGGGACAACAGGCTCACCGATACATCTAGAGACAGAAGAGAGAGCGAGGGACTCAGCTTTTCCAGTGAAAAACGTTGGCACAGACCACCCTGGCTCCCCAGGGTGGACAGAATGTGTTTATTCAGAATGCTAAATGAGACGGAAAAACTATTACATTTCCTCACTGTAGGCAAAAGTTGAAGAAAAAATGAATTACTCCCATGAAGTATCCAAATATATGAAACATTTATGATGATGAGGTGCTAAAATGCAACATAGATGCACGGAAATTCAGAAGAGCCTTCACAACCAAAGAATAATCACTGAAGACCAACAGTGATTTGGCCAATTATGAATTCATATTTACAGGCATGTCCATTTTTTCTTTTCATCATGCTTTGTAACTATTCAGAGGCAGAAAGAAAAGGTTGATAACAACATGTTATCTCAAGCTTTATTGGGTTTCTTACTTTACTTTGTGTCTGCCATGTTTAAAACATCCACTTCTGTTTGATTCATAGTCTGAGGGGAATCCAGGAAGACATTCAGAAAAAGGGGGGCATTTATGTATCTTTAGCAGACAAATTATCAACCAGACCTTTGACAAGGAAACCACTTTGTTTGGATTTTTCTTATATGTATGTTTCAACTTCAGTAAATTTGATTTGATGCATATGATACACAACAGAGACTACTTCTGCTACTACTACTACTACTACTGCTCCCAGCTAACTGTGTAGGAAGATGACATCCCCATTCTCAACCCCTCCCACTACGCTCTGCTTGGTTGATTGTTTCTCTAACCAGCCATCAATGGGCAGAGCACCAGACCTACTTGAATTGCTAAACAAATCAGAGATGTGGGCAGTGATTCAGAGCTCTGGTTTGGACTATGTCAAATCTAAGTAACATTCTTTGAAACCCAGAAGCTGACAGATCAACTGACCATATACTTGTTACTGGTTGCAGATCAGATAGGTAGGATGTAACTAGTGCTCACAAAAAAAAGCATACATTAGATATGGGCTTGTTTCTCTCTTTCTTTTGCCTTTAGAGAGAAACAGTTACAGACTGTTCTGTATCTTTCTCCACCACCTATTTATTCATCAGTTCT
The DNA here is from genome assembly GCF_905237075.1 of Dicentrarchus labrax. Lineage (NCBI taxonomy): Eukaryota > Metazoa > Chordata > Actinopteri > Moronidae > Dicentrarchus > Dicentrarchus labrax. Next base: position 30,546,591 of record NW_026136720.1, read on the forward strand.
CTTTTTCCTTGTCACTCTGAATTTGACTCAACAGAGAAAACGAATGTCAGAATTTTATTTAAGCCACCAGACTGAGTTTCTGTTTAGTATGTTGCCCTACAGACTCCAAGATACACTGACAGTATCAGTGATACACTCAGTATCTAACATCCAAGGTAGGTTATTCACTTATGACATGGTGTTACATCAGATGGACAGCCATTAGTGGCACATTTATATTGCATTTAACTCGCTTGAGCAGCGCTTACCTTTTACTATTTGTTTTTCCTCCTAACAGAGCAGAGAGCATCTACTAATGAGAGGGTGGAAAGTACGTATAGAGTTCATTCCACATACAAACACGCATAATGACAAAAACACATTTTTTTTGCAAATTAACTTAAAGATCCCCTCCAGAAATATATAAAAATAGTATGCGTGGAACAATAATGTGTGTCTGATATGTTTTTTCTGCAAAAAAATATAAATAAAAAATATAATTTTCACATTAAAACACTTAACATCTACTCCTTCTACCTCATTAACCCATACTCAGTGGATGTGCGTTGGTGGCTTCAAGTTTCTACATCACACTTGTATATGTTGCATACTGAACCAGGATTGACTTCCATACTATATACAAATCACAAATCATGCTGGGAGGCCCCGCCATTTAAAATCCAACTTTCAATCAGCACAGACAAATTTTCCACTTTCAGCAGATGAATGTGAAAACATCCTTAGTGTCAAACTCTGCACAGACAGCATTCAAACAGCACACTGTAGGGACAGATTTTTGACTGGAGGTAGTAAAAAAAATTCATCTCTAAATGTATTAAGTATATAGACTCCCAATCCCACTCATTTCCAAAATTAAATACATTTTAATTGCTGAGAATGTAATTCTAATCCATATAAAAGTTGATATTAGTAATAGTACAACAAAGTGTGCGAAATGGAGAGGGTCTTAATACTTTCTAAAGCCCCAGTATACTGATATTACTTCAGGTCATCATTTATATATGTATATACGGTATACATATGCCACATACCACACCACCTACATCGAGTCAAGGTATAGGACTAGATCATGTAATTAAATGGCACAAGATGAGGCAATTATAGTGTTGAATTGTATCCATAGCAACAACTATCAGTAGCTTCTCCAGCAAAGCAGGTGGCTGTGAACATGGATGTAGGGTGCTCAGGATCTATTATATGTCCATTTAATTCATGTTTTCATTCATGTTGCTCTTCTGGCCATAGTGATGTCATTGCACAGCGTTCATCAGATGTCAAAGGCTGAAGACCTGCTGTGACATCCCTAATTAGTATGCAGCTAACATGGTTTATCAGCCCACAGAACCTGCTCTGTGACTCAATGTTGATTTACCCTTTTCTACAGGAACGCCTGTTATACATCTGAGGTGGTGCAGGTCAAACCATCTGCAGCTGAACACCTCCAAGACCAAGGAGATGGTGGTGGACTTCAGAAGGAAGAAACCACATCTCCAACCCGTGTCCATCGAGGGGGTCGATGTGGAGGTGGTCAGGACCTATAAATATCTGGGGCTGCAGCTGGACGACAGGCTGGACTGGACAGCAAACATGGACACTTTACACAGGAAAGGGCAGAGCCGTCTGTACTTCCTGAGAAGGCTGGGGTCCTTCAACATCTGCAAAAAACTGCTGCAGATGTTTTACCAGTCTGTGGTGGCCAGCGTCCTCTTTTATGCCGTGGTTTGCTGGGGAGGAAGCAGCAAGAAGAGAGACACCGGTCGACTGGACAGACTGGTGAGGAGAGCTGGCTCAGTGGCGGGCACAGAGCTGGACTCTCTGGTGACAGTGGCAGAGAGAAGGACCCTGGACAAACTGCTGTCCATACTGGACAACACCCACCACCCTCTGCACAACACCTTCACCAGGCAGAGGAGTGTGTTCAGTGGCAGACTGCTGTCCCAGTCCAGCTCCACCAACAGACTCAAAAATGTACAAAAACACAAAAGGCAGGGAGGACAATCAGTGTTCATTTTGACAGCAAATTCTGATTTAGTCTTAGTCTTAGTCTTTTGAATAACACACCATTTAGTTTTAGTCATATTTTAGTCATCTGAAATCTTTTAGTCTTAGTCTAGTTTTAGTAGACCAAATATTAGCAGATTTTAGTCGACTAAATCACGGTGGTTTATCTGATAAAATAACTTCCGCGTGTATTTCTGGATGACTCGTCTGTAAATGTCACTTCAAGTTGGTGGTGTTTTTCCCAGTGATTTTTGCTCCACACGGTTTACAGACGGTCTTGTTGTCCTTGTTGTCATATGTGAAGTGTGACCAGATGTCAATTTTTTTCAACTGATCAGCCAAAGCTCTGCATTTGCAACTAAACAAACTAAAAGAGTTGCCGAAGCTTTTAAGTTGTATTTTTTTTTTTTTAAAATGCCTCTGCTGCTTCTGCATAGATCAACCTACCCTCAAAGATTTGCTCTGATTGGATTTCTTCCCAACTTGTCCCACAAGAATTGTAGTTCTGATTGGATCTCTTCTCCATTCGTCCCTCCCTAACATTTTCGTCTCATTTTTATTCGCTGACTTAAATGTCAGTTATATTTCGTCACAGTCTTCGTCATCATATCTGACTTTCTATTTAGTTTTTATTTTAGTTTTCGTCAGTGAAAAAGGTTCGTTGACGAATATTTTTCGTCAGTCTTCGTCAACGAAATTAACACTGAGGACAATAGACAATGGACAATTTCTACCTCCATTTGCACTGATTTACTTCCATTTGCACTGTTTACTGTTTGCACTGTTTACTGTAGCTACTGTTATATAATATATATATATATAATATATATATATAATATTTTATATTTTATTTTATTTTTAATGTATGTTTTAGTATTTTGTATGCTACTGGATACTTGAATTTCCCTCGGGATAAATAAAGTATCTATCTATCTATCTATCTATCTATCTATCTATCTATCTATCTATCTATCTATCGAAAATGCACATTTATAGTAAATGGATCTACTTAATATTCAGAGTTAAAATAATAATAAAATAAACCAATCAAATCAAATTAAATGTATAATAGTAATAATAATTCAAAGGAGGACAATATTATATTAATATATTAATATATAAACAATTGCACACTGATGTGAAGTGATTTGAGATCATCGTCCTTAAGTTGTCCAGGGGTAGTGAGAGTGTCACTTTTGAGAATATGTTGTAGATAATTCCATGTGTTTGATGCACAAAAGCTGAAGGCAGATTTTCCAAGTTCAGAATAAACCTGCAGGACTTGAAGCATGACACAGTTAGTAGAGCGAGTTTGATAGGGTCCTGTGGTACAGTGCAGAATAGATGTTATATAGGATGGCAAATGTCCAATAAGGCCTTTATGGATGAAAAGATACAAGTGCTTGTCACGGTTTTGTGTCATGGAGGACCAACCAACTTTATTATACAGAGTGCAATGGTAGATGACACAGGGACCTCTGGTAATGAATCTGAGGGCAGAATGATAAACTGAGTCTAGGGATTTGAAAGTGGAAACAGCAGTGTGTCTGTAGATTATATCACAATAATCCAGGACTGATAGACTGCCTCAACTGTAGTTTTTGTACTATTTAAAGAGAAGCTGGATCAGTTTCTGTACAAAAATCTGTTTTTGCGGCAGTTTTATTTTTATTTTTATGACGTTTAAATGTAAATGATTCATCAAGCCAAATACTTAAATATTCATAGTCTCTCAATATTGCTACCATTCAGTGTGGATAGATGCAGACTGTTTCAATCAATATCTTTTGCTCTAGAAAAAAAGCATAAACTCTGTTGCTTGCATTTAGTATTTGCTTACATTTGACAAGAGCATCTTGAAGTGCACTAGAAGAAAGTTGTAGGTTTTCAACAGTCGGACGGAGGATCCAGTACAATATAGAACGGTATTAACCACATAGAGATGGACATTACAGTTGGAAGAGAAAACCTTATTAATATAAATTGTAAACAAGACAGGGCCGATAACTTATTGTTGTGGAACACCTTTTGTTAATGGTAAAAATTGATTGGATATTTCCAGATTTGACACACTGAATTCTTTCAGTAAGGTAATTCTAGAGCCATCTACAAGCAATTGAATCAAACCTGTATCAACTGTATCTTCTGAAAAGTCAGTGAAACAGCAGCACAATGCTTCCTTTTGTCCATACAAGAAACTATATCATTTACAACTAATGTAAATCTGCTAGTTGGCTCTCACCGTTTCCAAGTATCAAAGCTCAAGATGAAAACTTTAAATGAAACTAAAGTGTTGCTGGAGCTTAAGACTAGCTCCTTCTCCACACACTTTGTAAGTAGTTATTACTGCTCCTTACTGTTTCATCAACTTTTAAATGTGATGAAAATTGCACCATTTGAACAACTCTCTCTGAGATGCCATTCTAGGGTCTGAATCAGGTCCGTGTACCCATAGATGGGGTCCTGAAGAAAGACTGTCAAAGAAATCAAAGGCAATCAAAGTAACTGCTCAAGCAATACTGCAGCTGGTTGTTAAAGCTGCAATAAGGGTCCAGTGTGTAACATTTTTGGCAGAAATGGAATACAATATTTGTAGGTATGTATTAGTGTATAACTGCATAAAAATAAGAATTGCTGTGTTTTTGTTACCTTAGAATGAGCTGTTTTATCTACATTTCTGTCCGTCTGATAAATGAAACTTCCACTATTCACTCTCCTTGTAGCTCTGCTTTGTTCTCTATGAACTCCAGAGAAAGATATCTGGCCTTTTAGATGTTAAATGCTCAACTGTCTTCACGAGCTAGTTGCTAAATTGGTCTGTCTCTGTTTGCTGATGGGCTGACATTGTACAGTGAGTTTTTGGGGGGCTGAAAAGTGTTGCCTGCTGCACCTGAAAACTAAGTTAATTAGAGCAGAGTTTGCTGGCCCAAAAATCAAAACAATACACTTAAAGACACTAAAACAATCGGGAGAGCTGAGGAGAACTGCAGAGTCAGGTGATGATTCACTGCAGGTTCCTCACTACTTTGTTTCATTTATTAACAGGAAGATTTACATGAAAACATCCTTAATAAATATATTTCGCTATATTTTAATAGGACAATAACATTTGCAAATCCTAAAGGAGTCTGAATGTGTTTGCAAAGCACTGTGTTATACAGTATGCTCATTAGAATTAGAGCACAGTCAGCGCTAAGATTTGTGAAATGAGGCAGGTAGAACACAGCCAGCCCTCTTGTGTGCAGCTCCGCACTGGGCACCAGCTGGGATGAATTGAAAGCAGTAGAGAGATGATATACAGTGTGTGTCCCGACACAGTGCAGGTTTTATGTTCTCAGCTGGCACAGATAGAGAGCACGTGGCTTGTTCCACCGTGCTCTGGCTTTGATGTGCCAAACAGTTGATGCATTTGTTTCATGAAAATTTGAAATATTTCATAACCAAAATTCCACTTTTCTCTATCAAAATGAAATTACAGCTCAGAATATCTGTCAGTTCTCCTCATATACAGTTGAAACCAGAAGTTCACATACACTGTCTAAAAAGACACATACGCTTTTTCTGACATGAAATCAGACAATCACTTTTCCTGTTTTAGGTCCGTTAGGATTACCAAAATTATTTCTATTTGCTAAATGCCAGAATAATGAGAGAAGGATGTTTTTTTTGACAATTTTTTATTACTTTCTTCAAAGTCAGAAGTTTACATACACTAAGATTACTATGCCTTTAAACAAAGCCCAGATGATGATGTCATGTTTTTGGAAGCTTTTGATTTATTGACAACATTTGAGTTAATTAGAGACACACCTGTGGATGTATTTTAAGGCACACCTGAAACACACTGCTTCTTGTCTAACATCATGGGAAAGTCAAGAAATCAGCCAAGATATCAGGAAGAGAATTGTGGACACAAGTCTGGTTCATCCTTGGGTGCAATTTCCAGATGCCTGAAGGTGCCACGTTCATCTGATCAAACAATTATACACATTATTATGCGTATAATTCCCATGGTGTTTATATAAGTATAAACACCATGGGAATCTCCAGCCATCATACCACTCAGGAAGGAGACGGGTTCTGTGTCCCAGAGTTGAACGTGCTTTGGTCCGAAATGTGCATATCAACCCAAGAACAAAAGCAAAAGACCTTGTGAAGATGCTGGCTGAAGCTGGTAAGAGTGTGTCATTATCCACAGTGAAACGAGTACTGTACCGACATGGGCTGAAAGGCCACTCTGCCAGGAAGAAGCCATTACTCCAAAAGAAACATAAAAAAGCCAGATTACAGTTTGCAAATGCACACAGGGACAAAGACCTTAATTTTTGGAGACATGTCCTGTGGTCTGACAAAACTAAAATCGAACTGTTTGGCCAGAATGACCATCGTTATGTTTGGAGGAAAAAGGGGGAAGCTTGCCAGCCTAGGAACACCATCCCAATTATGAAATACGCGGGTGGCAGCATCATGTTGTGGGGTTGTTTTGCTGCAGGAGGGACTGGTGCACTTCACAGAATAGATGGCATCATGAGGAAAGAACATTATGTGGAAATACTGAAGCAACATCTCAAGACATCAGCCAGGAAGTTAAAGCTTGGGCGCAAATGGGTCTTCCAAATGGACAATGACTCCAAGCATACTGCCAAACTGGTTCCAAAGTGGCTTTAGGACAACAAAGTCAATGTTTTGGAGTGGCCATCACAAAGCCCTGATCTCAATCCTATTGAACATTTATGGGCAGAGCTGAAATGGCATGTGCGAGCAAGGCGGCCTGCAAACTTGGCTCAGTTACACCAGTTCTGTCAGGAGGAATGGGCCAAAATTCCTGCCAACTATTGTGTGAAGCTTGTGGAAGGATATCTAAAACATTTGACCCAAGTCATACAGTTTAAAGACAATGGTACCAAATACTAATGAAATGTATGTAAACTTCTGACTTTCAAGAAAGTAATAAAAACATTGTCTAAAAAAGTCTTTCATTATTCTGGCATTTAGCAATCCAATCCAATCCACTTTATTTATATAGCACAATTTTAACAAACACAAGGTTTCCAAAGTGCTGCACAAAAAGATTCAATGTTCAATTCACTGAATAGAAATAATTTTGGTAATCCTAATTGACCTAAAACAGGAAAAGTTTAATCTGATTTAATGTCAGACAGAGAGAAAAGAGATTATGTGTCTTTTTATACAGGGTATGTAAACTTCTGGTTTCAACTGTACATGTTGTTTCTGTCCCAGGCTGACCAGTTATATTTCAAACCACCTCAAATATTTAAGTTAAAAAATTAAATACTGAAAACATTGTTGCTCCTTGTTGGATAAGTTTGGCTTTTAAAATGAGTAAAACAGCCCAGACAACCCTGTGGCTTCATTCAATTACCTTTGTTAGAGCCTTTTCTAAAGCCACAGGGTGTCTCCGCTTTTCAAGTCCCCTTGTGGGGCGCAATCAAGGCACTGAGGCCTAAACCCCGTACAGCTGGTGGTGGCTAATTGGATTCAGGAGCTCCAATAATCAATAAGCTCCCTCCTCTCTAAAGGAAGTCGACAATTATAATTAAAAAAGGTTAGAGAGGTTTTGATTAGTGTAATTGTCTGTGCTGGGGTTGCTTGAGTTTATGTGAATATGCATGGAGGAATAACTGGTACAAGAAAAAAGTGTCTAATACTCACTGACGTATTAGTGCTGGCCTATGAAAGTGACCAATAAGTAAAAACCCTTAATGAGTTCTAATTTGGCACTTTAGGTACAAAGACCATACATATCCTTCATAACCATAATTTAACTGGCACTTTTTACTTGTACCTTTACTTTACTTTATCTCCATATAGAAAATTCTGTCTTTCACTTTCGCTTTGACTCTGCCAACATTTATGCAGTGCTGTATATTGTATAATTAGAAATGGACAAAGTCTCTGTGATGTCACCCATAGGTTTGTGAAGAGCTGCTCTGCCCGTCGCCATTTTGGCAGTCCTGACTCCGCCGGCTCCCAGCTAATCTAAAAATGGGTAAGAGAATGAAGCCTGAAAACAGCCACCTGTGACGGCACCCACTTGTCACTCAAAGCAGCCATGGCCTTAATTATGCAAAACTTTAAGCCTTGATATAATTTAAACAGGTAAGTTATATAAACATTCATGCTATAGAGACCAAAACAAGGCTTTTTTTTTGGTACCAGGCTGTAAACATGTTTATTACTGCTGTAAAGTTGAGCATTTTAATATGGGACCTTATGAAGCAAAACTCAAGTGGCCATTCAAGGAACTGCAGCTTTTGTTACTTCCGTGTTGGCTTCATTTGCCAGCCACAGAGGTTGCTGCTTGGCCAGTGCCTCTCATGTGTTGGAAGTACATATGGATTATCAACTGGGAAGCAGGTTTCAAGACAGGGCGTAGCCAGTGCGGTTGACCAGCGGAGGACAGTGCTAAAAACCATAATCAACAAGCATCATGTTTGAAGTTTGAAAAAAAGTTCTGTTCTGGATAAGGGATGCTGGGAGTCAGTCACAGTTGGCTTTGCTGAGAGAAAGTCAGTCTATATGGTGGCGACATACTAAATGCTTTGCGACGTTCATGCTTTTTGTATTAACTACTATTTTATTTTTCATATCTAATAGTTGTTGAGAACATTTTACACAAATTTCAGGACATTTTCACACTCCAGTTGAGAGCAAATTTGAACAACAACATACTTTGGGTAAAAGCAGCCACAGCAACCACACAGTCAGGGACACTGAAGTCAAGCATGAAAACTGTAGGGAGATGAAGATGGAGTGAGACATTGCGTGAGAGACGTGGCCTATGACTAGTTAATCTTACAGTAATTTATAATAATGCAGGGCAGTGAGGACACAGCCATTTCATACAAGAGACGAGAGCACCGGACCTGCTCACTGCTAGCTGAGAGAGAGTTACATCAGGCTCACGATCAAAGAAAGTTTTTTTCCTTGTGTCTCCACTTCTGTCAATATTCACACGCTACCTCTCTCTCACTCGTCCATATGAGCTCTCTATTTCCATTTTTCTGTCTCTCTCCGGGGAAACAGTTAGGTGACATTTAAAAATGATTAAATTAATAATCACCCAAACCTCCAAATTTTAGAGCAAACTCTAGTTACCAGATCTATTTTACTGTATAATCAGGAGTTATAACCAAACCACATATCCACAGTGTGAATATAATTACAGTTCACTTACACACTCTGATTGGACTGAACTCTCTGGGTCTGTGTGACAAAACGATCAGTGCCCTGACGTCAATGTGTTGACGAGCGATGGGAAAGCTGCGACCTGCTGCGAGTCACATCACTTTGCAGGAATTATTATAAATAGACTAATACATGTTCATAATTAACAGATCAGAAACAAAGTAACCCTCTTTCTCTTACAAATACCAGTGTGCTACAACTGAATACAGCCCAGTAAAAAGGGGGAAAAACATAGGATTTCTATAAATGATGGCCTACATCAAATCTATTATTGTGAGATCCTAGTACAGGGCTGATTGCAACGTGTGTGTTGCCACTAAAACTATGGCTTATTGTTTTATATGTTTTGTGCTGGTGGCTTCTGTGTTGGCCTGTTGTCAGATTTGTTGTTTTCTTTGAGAAAGCATTTCTAAGCTAGCATAAAACTTTTAACGAAGAAATAACATTATTTTTGGGTCAAGTCTGCACGAGCACAGGTCAGGTTCAGGACTTAGTTTTAGGCCTGTGTAGAACTCGAGTCCTCATCCTCAATGCCTTTTCTCTGGTAATGTTAAAAGTTAAAACATACACCTTGCAAACACGATCAGTAAAGCTGAATCTAATCTCTGTCTTGTTTGTCCAAGTATGTAAACATGTCTAAGAATTTGCAATGCGAGAAAAGAAACCTTGAAGGTGTAGAAATAACAGCTAAGGGAAGCAGGCTAAGCGAATAGTCAATTCTGCAAAGATCATAGGTTCTGAGCTGGACTGCAGGAAGTTCAGGTGTGAGAACAACATTGTAGACAAGCAATTTTCATAAATGCTATCAACAAATTGTTTTTAATTTACAATAGAACACATGATAAAAGCAATACATTTAAGATTTTGAAGCCGCTTGGCCGGCAACAGAGAGAATGTCTCACAACCAGGAAGCACATCAGTGGAAGAGATCAGAGTCTGATTTTCATTGTCCAACAATGCGAATGGATTTTACTGATAGAAGCCTTGGCAGAGGCGTTCTCCTGCCTCTGAAGTGAATCAAGCTTAAAACCCCAAAGTGAACAGACACACAGATGGCTGCTTTTATTGATTTGGACTAAATCTCCCTTTGATGAGGCGTTGTGTAAATCAACAACCCGCTCTAGGTTGGCTGCTGCTTGGTATGCTGCAGAAAGGGCTTATTTGTATTGAACTTCAGAATAGGTAGCAAGTGAAGCAGAAAGACAGCCAGCAGCGCCAACTTTGAAACTTAAACTTCCCCGCCAGGTCTGCATGATTAATTTAGCATGTGGGTTGTTGTGACACGCACTCACTCTCACACATGCAGACACACTAGGAGCTAGGAGAGTTTAAAAGCAGGAATAAGGATTTATTCATTAACCTTTGGAGTGTTTAACCATCTGTGTTGTGCATGTGTGCAATCTTTATTCTGTATTCAAAGTGTCTACAGGTTTGGAACAGTTTAAAGGTCCAATGCAACTCTCAGCACCCAAATGAAAAGTAGAATATATTAACTCTAGTCTCTATTATAAACCTATTACAAACATTTAAGACCTTAAATGTTGCGTGTTACAGACATGAGGATTATGAGTCAATAACCAAAAGTCAACAAGCACACATGCACACACACCATTGTCCCTAGGCATGTTTTAAGTTGTGATGTGTTCCCACTGATAGGTAGGGAATACATGTCAGCTCACTGACTGCTGAATATTTTGTGTCCTGTGATTTCATATTCCCTGCTCTCTCCCTTCCTACCTCTCTCTGTCATAACTCTGTCTCATTCATTTTGTACTCTCCATCAAGAGTGAGAATGCTTTTCCCTGGAACACAAGCCCGGTTCTGCAAATAGCTGTTTGAGGAATGTTTGGTGAATGCAATCAAAGGCAAAGGACATGTGAAACACCCACAAATCCTTACAACTATACCAAAAATTTCTAAACTATTTCTAAAATGCTGCATGTCCATCTCAACAAAGCCATTTAGTCTGAAATTTAGTTTTAATTTCTCAATTTCTCAATCAATTTCATATCATAAACGTTCAACAGTATGACTGACTGAAAGCAAATCCCTAGAATTTTTTCACTTGTTTAAAAAAAAACACAAGATCTGAAGAACCAACATTGAACCAGTTGAAAGACAAGGGAAGAGTTACACATTTGGCCCTCTGCAAGCAAGATGGGGTTAAAAAATGTGACCAGAAGTTGAACTGAATGCAGTCACTAAAAATCAATTCAAAACGAGTGCTGGCCAGTGGAGGAAACAGGCATAATACAATTCCAAAGATGTGTCTCCAGTCTTCGTCCATAACCTGGCAACAGTTGTACTCCACTGTTACACGTGGAACGCAATGACGGATTACATCCGACAGACAGTGATTGGAGAAGCGTGGATGTGATTCAAAGGTATCAACTGTGTGTACATTTTTCTGTCAGCTTTCTCAGTGGCTCATCAAGACACACAAGACAACTTCAATTATAAACGGGGGAAAAAACAAGCAGCAATCTACACAACAATGATCATCCTACTGGACTCCAAGCTGGCAGATGCCACACTACTGCTCATACTCCAACTGGCTTCAGAGTATAAACAGTGAGAGAATTCAAAAACTTAAAAATATGTCATCAGAATAATTCCTCGGCTGTAATGGAAGATGAGGGGATTAGGGATGTCACGATACCAGAAATGTGGTAGTTGATTCCAATACCAGTGAAATTTCACCATTCTCGATACCTAATTTGATATTGTCCCAATACAATACTTTTCAACAATAATAGATTTGATTAAATTAGATCAACTCTGAGAGTTGCATTGGACCTTTAAACTGTTCCAAACCTGTAGACACTTTGAACACAGAATAAAGATTACACGCATTCACGAGACAGATGGGTAAACATTCCAAAGGTTAATGAATAAATCCTTATCCTTCTCCTATCTATAGATAACAGTGGTGAATAGCTCTGCATTGCATTAAGAAAAAAACTGAGGTAAGTTCCTTTGATTTTTTTTATACTTTACTAAATAGAAGATTCCTAAAAAAAAGAGTTTGGATCTAAAATGTGTATCTGTTCAACCAAATTATCCGTATTGGTATCTGTACTCGTGAGCAGGGCTTAAACCGGACATGGGTTGTGCTTAAACCTGAAATGGGCAGTGCTAAATCAAACGTGTTTATTTAAGCCTGAAATTGATATGGGTTGATAAAAGTTGCTATATTTATTTGATAACTATTTTAAACTAAGTTTTTTTTAAATAAAAGTTGGTATATTACAGATATTGGCACATTATACTTGTTTGGTACTCATACGAAAAATAGCACATTATCTTCTGGATATTCATTTCAGCCAAGTACTCACACAATCCTACCAGCTACCCAGCTACATTAGGGAAAACTAGTGACAAGGAAATGGAAACAAAAACAATGACATATGTAAATGAGATTAACACAGCCATACAGCTTTATTTACCGAAAAACATCCTTTTTAATTAACATATTTCTTTGATTGTCTTGAAAACATTAACTGATGGTTTTCTGCTACCATAGTGGGACACAAACATCACATGCTACTAATTGGTTCGAGCAAAAAAAATTAAATAACCCTCCGCCAAGCAGAAATGGGCTAGCACCATATCAGGCTAAATGAGTGAATTAAAACAAAATGGCAATTCAGTCTGACAATCAGTTTAACCAATGGTGTAAAAAGTTCACCCTATCCATGCAGAGAAAGTTGATAATGGAAAAGTCTGCAAAACCCAGCTTTGGAATGAAAGTCAGTATTTTAGAAATCTCTTATTGTCACAATATCTGCGAATGACAACTACTGTATGGTTAATGTGAAGGAATGATTGTGGTTGACATTGGTAAAGTTGGTTTACAAAAACCCTAATTAATAGCAGCATTAATGTAACATTAATGTCACATGAGTCATAAACTGTGTTCTACAGCATGAACTTGCCACTCGCCCATCCACCACCCAGATCTCCACACCGTCCCTTTATGCCTTCCTACACGTAGGCCACACTACCTGCACTGACACTCAACGTTCACGAATCATGGGCTGTTGATTTATCCAGTATGAATTCCTATGGATACTGGGAGGTATAAACACTCTGCACGTCCCTTTGTTTCTTATTATCAACTCTATAGGTCATAATAAAAATCATGAGCTCTATAATTACTGACTTCAGGCAGTTAGGGAGATACAAGTTTGGCCTATTTTATAGCTGGTTTTATTTTTGTTATTTCAATGCAGTATCATCTCTGTGGTTGCAAGCATTAGTGGTGATGAGTGGATACAGAGGCCCCTGTGCCTCTGAGGAAGGTTCATTATAGGCCCATCACACCCTATGTTTAGTCCCTGAGCAGGGCAGTCACTGATCAGAGACATGCAACATACACGCAATGATGTAACTTTATGGCTGTTTACTATCCAGCACACCCACACATATAATATCCTGCAATTAAATTACTGTACTGATGTAAACATCACAGTTGAATGGGTGATTCAATGGGACAACAGCTCTCATTATTTTTCCTTCCTACACATAAGTGTTGTATTTCCATTTATGACTACGACTGACAAAATCACTCTAAAAGATATAGGTGTCCTGTGTGATGTAAAATGTACACTTTTAGTGCTTTTTAAGCTTTTAATTTTTTTGCCACACTAACTGCTTGGCTCTAGGAATGACAATTATAGGTCGGTCAATCTATCACTGTGATCCAAATTAAAATATCTCAACAACTACTGAATAGATTGACATCAATTTCAGTAAAAAATAATCAGACGCCCTTTTTTATAACTTTAGTGATCCCCTAAAGGTCCAGTGTGTAACATTTTGGAGGATCTATATTCTATCTGTATTAATAGGTCCATTAGTGTATAATCACCTGAAAATGAGAATCATTGGGTTTTGTTTACCTTAGAATGAGCAGTTTTTATCTACAGAGGGAGCGGAACCTCTTCCATGGAGTCCACCATGTTGAACCGCCATGTTTCTACAGTAACCCTGAACAGACCAACCAAATGCTGGCTCTTGATAGGGCCTACCACATTTTTAATGCTTTTGCAAGTTTCACAGTGATCGTAGTTTCTCTTACACATGTGGAAGGCTGAGTGGTATTCAAACGGTTGCAATCTGCAGCTTCACCACTAGATGTCACTGAATGCTACAAACTGGTCCTTTAAGTGTTCATCTAGCAGTATCATCAGGTCAAAATTTTAATTGTTCAATAATTAATTACCAATATGACATTCCACTTAGCCTCAGCTGTGCTTTAGGTTCAGTGCAAATTAGTGAATGTTAGCATGCTAACACATTAAACTAATATGGTGAACATTAGCTCAAAGCTCCAGAGCAGCTAGCATGGCTGTAGACTCTTAGTCATGTTGTAGGTTCACTTTTGGCCTTATAAGGAAACCCCACTGGACCATTTAAAAGTAGCCTAGATGGCAGTCAAACTAAAAACATGGTCACTTTGTCCAGTTGAATCTTGTCACTTATATCATTTAAAAAGTCAAAATAACACATAAATCATAGGAAAACTCAACTGTATTGACATCACATTCCTGGGAAGTATACCGTTTAATATTACAAGGTAATATAGTTATTAAGAGCAGAGCACAGAAAGCCTATGATCATGACCAATTTATTGTTTTCTGAGGAGTCTAATGCGTGCTGCTGTCAGAGAGCAGGCCTCAGGCTACAGACATCTCATTAAACTGCAGTCCTTCCTCTGGGGAGCCCAGCACTGAGTACAGTTCAATAAGCTGCAACAGCCAAGTCAGCAGTGAGTCAATAAGAGACAATAGCTGAGGTGAAAGGGCATGGGAGTGTGGTTCTAAAGGGAGGCATAGGGATAATGTCCTGGAAACAACTTGTACAATGCCATGTGGGAAAAAAAGGAGGATAGCTCTGCATGGATAAACCTGGAGGAATGTATTTATATGTAGGGGATTCAAGAGAATGATGTGGAGAGGTGGATTTCAAATTAAGAGAAGTGAAGGGAAGACGAGAGCCATTAACTTTATTGAGCTCATTTAAGAATAACACCAGAGGCTCAAAGATATCTAAACCAAATATCCAATGTTATGTTGCCTGGCAACAATACCTGGAAAATGCAATCAAGAGTGTAATGAAACCCAACCTATTTCCCCCAACATTTAATCAATCCCTCGTCTTGGAGACCAAGAAATTGTTTTCTGCATTTCACTATCCAATGCATCATTGTTGACTTCTGCTTCTGCTTTTGAGTGCAAGAACATGAAAATCATGTTCCATTCAGAGGTAAACTCTGTTGTCATAATAAGTCCCTGTATGCTGTCAGCTACCAGTCTAAGAATGAGGGGATTAGACAGACAGGTGGAAATTTCATAAAACTTTGTGACCAGGATCCCGTTGCACCAGCTGTGCTCTAAGTTCGAACTCAGCCTAGTCACTGTATATTGTGTAACATTTATGCATTATTAAATGAGTTCTTATATAGATATTAATTGGTGATAATTATTTACACCCAGCAAAGAGAGCTGTTGTGCAGCTAACTAAGCTAACTAACAAAACTAATGTCAGCCTGCTTATATATGACCTGGTAAAGGTAATGTAATATATGGCTGACATATTTAACATGACACAACATGTTGTTTAATAGTGATGTAACACTAAAGATTTTAAATTATGCATCACAAAAAAATACTTCAAACTACGAAACTTTATGCCAGAAATGTTTTGGTAAATAATCGATAAGGTTGGTTAGTCTAGCATGATCGGATATTTCCCTGTCACTCTAAATGCTACTGACTATGAAACACTTACTTCTCCATGTATGCATATATACATTTAAAAAGTCATACCTATATTTACAAAGTAGAAGTTAAGTTTAATAAACATCACTTGAATCCCTAAATTGTTATTTTTGGAGGTTGTGTTAAGCCTCAGAAGCTTCATGGTTACATGGTTGATTGTTTTTGCGAATGTTTTAACCAGTAAAGACTTGGTAATGTTTAAAATGGGTCCTGTATCAGCTGCTCAGATCAATCAAAGTTGTAATGGTGCAACTTGTATATGTGAACAATTAGTTAGTAGTTACTAAGAACTTAAGAAGGACTTTACATGCAAATGTAGTGATGGGTTTACAGATAGTCGGTGCAACCCAACCCCGGCAAAAGTATCCGAATTAGCCAAAATCTGACCTTCGTGTTCTTTGGAAAAATGAATGAATGTGAAATACATATACGCTAACTGAAGCTGCACTGTGCATGGAAGCCCTGAGATGACCAGATAGTCAAGCCAGCACTTCAGTGTAGTAAAACTGTTTTGTATGAAAGCAGTGAGGGAGCATAGCTGGAAAACACCCAGAGAAACACTGGGGCAAACGGGGAAGCTTTACAATACATTACAATAATTTTGCATACCACTAGCATGAACCAAGAAAGGTTCATCACCTAGTTTTCACTGACTACTATCGGCATGTGGCCCAATCTGTGTGAAAACATATTCGACAGATATGTGCATTGTGTTTGTCTCACAGGTAGGAAGGTGAAGTTTGGGTGAATCACACAAATGAGGACAAGGAATAGGCTTTGCGATTGCGTCACCGATCTAGCACCTACAGCTGGGTGCCATCGTGGAGGTCCACTGAGGAAAAGGCTGCACATTCAAAAACAGAGGTACAAGAGGAGTACATTTTTCACAAAGGTACTATAATAAGCACATAATGGGACCTGCATAGCATGTAGGTGATTTGATTCAAAGTTACAAAGATAGTTTAGGGTAGAAATAAAAGCTCTTCAATTTAGTTTCAGATTTCAAGAAAGTTCAGTCTGTTGCTGGTTTGAACTGTTTTTTTGAAATGAGCTACTGAAGGAGGACTGATTAAGTACACTCAGTTCAACACAAATATTTAGTGTTAAAGATTTGTTTATTCATGTACTGAATGTGCAAAAAAAGAAAACACTTCACCACCGTCACAGACCTCTTCCAATATCCCCATCACGTACATTAAGCAGTGTTGGTGGTGGGAAGCTGCTAAGGGATCAGGTCCTTGTCCTTGTCATACTCTAGCAAAAGTCCATGACAGGTGAAAAATACAATACTTAGTGTAGTCTAGTCTTTGTCGTGTTACCAGTGATCAGCCAGGTGATCTTGATTGAGCCTAGCCTGAAAACGATTGCTTATTGCACCTCATTCATAATAAAGGTTCTTAGTGAGGAAGCACCACCCAGTCACTTTTGTGATTACACACACATACAGTTAGTGTTTGGCATTTAGATTCAAGGTTCAGCTTTATTGTCATTACAGTACAAGACTGCACAATGAAATGCAGCCACCTCCATGCTAACCTGACTGCGCCAGATGGTTTGATACACTCAACTGAAACTAGAAAAGGGCAGGCACTTTCAAGAAATACTCAGCATCCATCACTGTCTGTCACAGCTGAACTTAAACCAATCATGGGTGCATGTGTTTTAATGGGAATCCATGGGTGCATGTGTTGTAATATACTCATATACACATTGTTAAATATGTATGATGTTTATTGCCTTTCTGTACATTTTGTGGAAGCGTACTGAGCCATAGCGACGTGCTGCTTGTTAATATTTAAGGATGTGGATTCTCTGGAATTGTTACATAATGTTAATATCATAATTGCTTATTTGTGCATTTGCTAAAGAATCATGATGAAGTTATCAGTGAGGAGACACCACCTTGTGGCTCTCATGATTGTGTCTTTCTGTTTCTTACGGGTGTCACACAGACGCCCCAACCACTAGCAACTACTTCCTAGAGCAGCTTTAAGGACATGATCCCTCACTGGCTTCCCTCCTGCGGACAGTGGCAATTTCACCGAACTGAAATCATGTTAAAACTTGCCTTTCCATTCAGTGGAAAATGTGATCTGTACAAAGTTTTTAAGGCAGATTTTTCAGAAACCTATTTCTTCTGTATCCAATAATTAAAATAAGAATGGCAGCAAATATTCATTGGTAATGGTGTAACACCCGCTGCATCTTGGGAAGATGCTGCTGTACATTTAATGCTGGATGGACTGGTGCTTGTGTGTACCTGAAATGATCAAGAACTATTTTGTCCATTTGCAGTGGATCACAAAGTACACATCCTGGTCTTGTGTGGTCCCATTATGTGTCTGTTATGGTGCAAGTAGAAACATTGACTCCTCTTGTGTTTGTGCGTCTCGGTGCACCTCCCAAAACTTTGAGTGTCGGAGAGCAGCCACGCTCCGGTCTCTCCCCTCTTGAGTCTGTTTGTTGTGGATCAAACTGGTGTGTGTGTGTGTGTGTGTGTGTGTGTGTGTGTGTGTGTGTGTGTGTGCATTTAGAGCAGTCTAATACAAGAGGAAGTGGGTCACAGATCCTCAGGGGACCTCTATGGTAGCTTGAACTTCCTCTTCATCATACATGTTTAATGATGGATTGTAACATGTTTTTAAGGCAGCGGCCCAGCCACAAACAACATACAGTACATGTAAACACACACAAACACACACACACACACACACACACACACACACACACACACACACACACACACACACAGAGGAGGAGAGAAATTAATTCACAATCATGCTTACTGCATCGTATGTATACTGCAGATGTGCATGGGAAATATAATCTTATAGCCTACAAGCTCTGATATACAGTACGCCACACATGCACTCATACTGTACTAGACATTTCATCATAGTACAGTAGAGATGACCGGTTTTGTGGAATATTCCCTGAAGAAAATAAATCAAATGTTCGGTGCTATCCCAGTAACGCTCTATCTATAATATCTATACGGCCTAAAACTGTAATGTCATTTTTTATAGTATGGATGGAGCCTTTTTAAAGTTTAAAAAGTGTACCAGAATGTTTTTCAGACCGGTTTCTTTCCAGCAAACTGCTCCAGACTGATCAGAGTATTGTTTTGAATGCCAGTATTGCAGAAATTCCAGCCAACTACTCCAGACTGGGAGTCTAAAATAACTGGATTAGATCACTGGTCTTCTTTGTTTTGCTAGACCCACGTCTGCAAAGTGCTAGGAGCTATGGGGAATATCGGGTGGGGCTCTCTCTCTCTCTCTCCCTCTCTCTCTCTCTCTCTCTCTCTCTCCTGCCCGCCAGAGTAAAAGAGAAACCCAACCAACACTCGAGCCTGTTGGCGGAGGAGGATGGATGCTGTGGTGGACTTGCAAACAAACAAACAAACAAACAAACAAACAAACACACAGACATACTGTACAGGTGGGAAATGCTTTGTAGATGCTGCTGGTGCTAATGGATGCAAGCAACAAGTTCACAGATCACACTCTTCTCGCCTTCAGTGAACTGGGAACATAGTGGTGGCTCACAGTGTGGTATGGCACTTGTTATTTGCAGAACAGCAGGGTTTTCTCCTTCTCAGGCTGACCACTGAGGGAGGAAAAAACCCATCTTTTAATACATGCACACACACCCTCAATGTAAGGATCCCTTAAATGTATAAATTATTGTGTCAAAGCAAGAGGTTGGATTGCATGTAAGACAGAATAAAGAGTGTAGGTAACATTTAGTGATTGAATTTGGTCTATTAAATTCCACATTTCTTTTTATCTTGGATCCCATGTTGGAAAGTTTAATAGAAGCTGCATATGAAAGGAAACATGTCTGTTAGAGATTAAAGTATCCCTAATGCTCTTCTAAAAATAGAAATTAATTTTTGATCAGCCCTGGAGCTCACGATGTACTCAAACTCTCAATTTGACCATAAAATCGCACATTTCATTTTTTTTTTTAAGGCAGCTGTAGATTCATCAGCCCCATAATAAAACTCCAGTCTACTTTAAACTCAAAAAGAAGCTGACCTGAGTCCGTGTAACGCGGTCTGGCCAAGTCCCTGAAGTAGTAAATGAAATCCAGGCAGTTGTCGTCCTGCACCTCTCCCTTGGAGCACAGGTCGGAGAGCAGTTCCAGCGCCTTTCGACAAATCTCATCCTCTCTTTCTGCAGGCATTGCCCTCCAGCATCCTTCTGACTGGTCGGCCACTCCGGCTGATCCTCCACCAGCTCTGTCACACACACACACGCTCACACACACAGCCTCTACCGGCGCAAAGACGCACGAGAAGCACCACGGCTACACCCCTGGATAGGTCCGGTGCGCTCGACGCATCCGCGAAATCCCGTGAAATCCGAATTTGCTGGAGTTTAGGTGAATTCTGAGTGAGAGCTGAAGGCTTTAGGTGAGTGAGGAGAAGTTTCCACCGGTTTGAAAAATCCTCCTTTGCATGGTTTTGTTGTTCAGCGATAAAATAACGGCTCCAACCCAGCGCGCAGCTCACGCTCTTCTCCACCTCTTCTTTTTTCTTCTTCTATTCTTTCCTTCTTTCTCTCCTTCTTTGTTCCTCCTCTATCTCCTGTCGGCTGCTCCGCGGTGCTGCTGAATCACTACTGAGCCTCCAGGCTTCAGCAGCGCCAGTCAAGGTCCTTGAATGAATGCTCGCCTTTCACTGCGCTCAGTTATTTCTCAGTGCGCTGGGATGCAGCGAGACACAGAGGAAGCTCTGCCTCCATCAGCCCCCCACCTCCACCTCCACCACCATCACCATCATCATCGCCCTGCCATTCAAGAAGCAACCTTCCCACCTCACAGAGAAGTCTTGTGTGGAAAAGCCATTAGAGACTTATGTGCGCCTCTCTCTGCAAATGTCATGAAATCCCTCTGTTCCTCCTTTTTTCTTTTGCCTAATGAGGAAAGTCAGATCTGATTCCTCTCAGCAGGTAAACACATGAGTAATGAAGTAATAGCCCCATGTGCTCATGGGTAGCAGATGTTTAAACAGGGTATGGGGCCCAAACACCTGGACCCACATGCACGAGCCTGACCTTTACTGATGGAAGTAATGAAGGGCAAGAACGACAGATAAATGTCACAATAAAGCCCTGGCGGAGGAGCTAATAAAGGCCTCCCTATCTCAGTCTCTCTGTCTCTTTCTGTGAAGTATTAGGAGAGGACCTTTTAAGTGTATCAACAAATACCTCCAAGCAACAAAAATAACTTGACTGTGAAGCTTTTGCTATATTGGTTTTCAGTGTTTCAGCTGCACGTGTATGAGGCTGCTGGCCAAACTGATGTCAAATAACAGTGACAGGGACCCACTGGATAACCAATGGAAAGCCGGCAGCCTCCGGAGAAGTGAGGAGTGTTATATTTTAGCACTTTATTATCCTGTAAAAACTTCTAAAGCTGCACCAGTCTATATTTACATATAAACAATTGATCAAATTATGGGTGTTATATGAAATAGGTTGACAAACCCACAGAGAATTATTAACCACTGCAGTTCTCCTCAGCTCTACACAGCTGTATAGATTCTTTCATCTCATGAAACTTAAAACATTATGTAACTTTGATACCTTAAAATAACCACTTCAGAATAGTTTTGCTTGTAATAGGGTTCCTCTGTCATTCTGTCTGGAAATAAAAGGCTGCAGACAGACGGCAAGACAGATAGCTGGCTTGCTGTGTCTTGTGTTGCACTTGATGTTTGGCTATGTCAGCAAGTTGTCATCTCACTAGTTTTTGGTATTGCACTCCGAAAGTGGGGGTGCCAGAAAAATAAAAAATTTGCCAAATCTTACATAGTGTTGTTTTAACCACTTTTATTCACTCTCATAGCTCTCATTTGCAGAAGCAATAGGCAGAGTTAATGAATAGCTAACATAGTGGAACATGTAGCAGCTCACAGGGTAGAGCACTCGCCATGTGTCAAGGCTGACTTCCTACCGCTGCGGCACAGGTTCGAGTCCAGTTTTGCTGCATACAATCCCCTTTCCTATCTCTATCCACTTTCCTTCAATAAAGTAACATGCTGAAAAATGCCGAGCTAGTTTTCTCAAGAGTTGGTAGAGAGTGAAACTGAACTTTTTTTTTAATGAAGCTTTTATTGCAGAGTGCATAAACACAGAAACAGAGAACAAAGGTAGACACATTAAGTGAGAAGATAATATAACATCAAGACATTACCCAACAATATCCTGAAACAAACCAGAAAAAAACAACCAAACAGAACAGAGCTTAAAGTTCTGAAAGATAATATTGAACTATTTATCAAATGGCCAGAAAATACAGGCTTTTCTCACTGCAGAAACTAAGGTTTTTGTTACACTGACTGTATACATTTGATGAATTAGTTTTGGTTTCACGTTGCAATTCTGAGAACGCACTAAAGAACTATACATGATGCACCCTCATCCTGTCATCATCCCTTACGTGAGCTGTGTCTCCCTATACTTTCAAACCTTGACTGGTTTGTTAACAGGCATGCATCTGATGTTCATGTTGTCAGTTCAGTTGTGAGTGTTTTCCACTTGACAGACCAAATGTTTAATTGACATTTGGTCTCCTCCTCCCCCCTTTTGTTGTTTTTCCTTTTTCTGGTTCTGACAATAGCCTGCCAGAACTTCCTGTAATTGGTCTGAAAGTCCAAACCATCCAAAAACTTCTTTTAACTCTAGAAACAAACTCAACCATGATTCAATTTGATCCGGGCTCGAAGTCCACCTTTTTCCATCATACCCAGGTTCGTCACTTTGGATCGGACCATGGGGAGGTTTCACTCATAACGTGCAGTTCAAAGTCCGGATCAAAAGAGGAAAGTCTGAAAGGGCCATAATAGATGCTCTGTGTCGGTTGGAAGTGTGTTGTTGTTGTTACAGTTTGTTCCACTGCACCATGTGCTCAAAAAACATCTAATGCTGCTTTAACAACAGATTCAAATGTTCAAATGTTGCTCCTTGTGTGCTAGCTGAAATATTGGGCTAAATAAGTTAAATAATCTAAAATAAAAATACCATTTAGACTGCTAGTGCAAGAAGTATTAGCCTATGTTAGTCAAGGACTACAAAACCACAGCAGGCATATGTCTCACACATTATAATACAGTATATCATCTGAAATAAAACAAAAATTTTCAGCATGTGTTCAAAACTCAGAATGAGAAGATAACGGTCTGTTACTTTGGTGATGCACACAATATCGCCTTATGCAACATCTTTAATGGCACCCAGCTGACTAACATTTAAAGTTAGCTTTAAGTTGTATGCTACTATTGCCTGCCAATATTGGAATGCTAACAGTATTACCACACACAGATGTTTGAGTAAACATTGTAGTGTTTCAAAATTGCCTCTCAACACTGTTCAAACAGCAATAGACAGGTAGGTGGATGGATAGATAGAGAAGACAGTGAATAAGTGAGTTACAGTCATGCATTGAAAGTTGTTGTTGTTGTTGTTATTTAGTCAACAACTGACCCAGAAAACACCAAGACAGCTATCAATACTGCTCTTTGTGTGAAAGAGTAAAATTTAAATAATAGAGTATAGAATGCAGTGAAAACAGGCATACATTGTGTAAGTGCCACGGAAAAAGCTTCAGAGCTTATTTTTTCAAACGCTGTACGCTTGATAAAGTAGATCAATTCTTCTAGTAACTGACACAAAAGAATCAAATACTGTCACTGAGAATCTGACAATTTGCACATGGTCACAGGATTTTCCTCTGTGATGTAAATCAACTGCTCAGTTTCACTTTGTACTTTATGGCAGTGATCTTGTTTTACTTTACTGAACATTTATATACTATATATACTTCATGCGTTCATGGACCAAACTTGCGTAAAATAATTTTAAAAATGTAATTTATTTAATTAATTGATTGAAATAACCAAATATTGTGGAAATAATCTATGAATTCCTGGAAAATGTTAATTGTATTTTAGCCCCTCACATCACCGACGTAAACCTGGGTTTGAGGAAAACTGTAGTCAAATCAGCAAAGGCAGAGAGTGAGCTCTTGCTGGCTGCCCACCCACTAGTAAAGCACCTGCGTCATTTCATCATAAAGGACGAATACAACTGGGAAAAATGTGTAAACTAGTCGAGCTAATTCTGTAAATTACATGACTGTTTGTGAGCAAGTGTTGTCCTGGATTGTCAAGAAATGTCCTGGAAAGATCCTGGAAAATTCCTTAAAAAGAACCCTGATAACAAATGAATTAATCTGAACAAGAAATATCTTGTTATGGGAACATGTCACTTAAATATCCTGAAATGTTCCTGTTATAACACCTTATCACTGTATCTCGTCAAAACAAGAAACGCTTCCCATAGCTGATGAGTTAAGTCTATCACAGGACTGATTTGTATATCAGTGTGTAACAGGATGATAATGTCTGACCCCAGGCATGAAACAAAACCAGTTAAACCACTGTTCACCTGTCATTTTTAGTTAATGTAGGTTTCTTCTCTTTAGGCATTGACCAGAAGTTTGTTCTCATTGTAACAACATACCGACCAAACATTGGATTGGTGTGATAATGAGAACATTCTGATATAAGGCCGCCATGTTCAGACTGCAGGCCAAAGTGACTCAAATCAGATTTTTTTTGCTACATGTTCTTCATGACAGTGTGAACAGCACAAATCACATGGAATCAGATTTTTTCCGTTCTGATTTGGTACACTTTCATACAGAGTTACATTCATCATGTGGGTCACTTCAGGGCCGTGACTGGAAACTGAAACAATATGAACAGCCAAGCAAAAAAAAATCTGATTTGAACAATAAATCAGATTTGAGCGCTACAGCTTGCAGCGTGAAGTTTCTTGTAAAAACAGATTTTTTTTTAGGTGTCTAGTAGTAAGAAAAAAACATTTTAATAACCTGAAAATATCATGTTTTAACATGAAAAGTGAAAAAAAAAAAAAATTGGCATTGCAGCGGCCATAAATATAATTCCATATGAGCATGGATTTTTCTCAATGTCTGCATGGGTGTTCTCCAGGTGCTGCAGTGTCCTGTCCCAGTCCACACTCATGCAGACTCTGTGAATTGGTGACGCTCTCTGTCATTCTGACTGGTTATGTGTCTATCAGCTGTATTTTTCTGAAAAATCTTTTTGTGACCACAGGCGTTAGCGCAAACCAGGCACAGCGTGGAAGAGAGGCTCCCCTCATCCTCTTTAAAAGTAGCAACAGGAGGAGGAGGGAGAAATAAAGTTAATCTCCATCAGGCATCGGAAGTTCCAAAATAACAAAATACACCCCAAATATTAATTTACCGTTGTACAGAGTTTGCACAGGATTGCAAACTGGACTCATGATCCTCACCTCATCAGGGTGTTTCCTAGCTCATGCAGCTGATATAATACTGAGAGTTTAGAGGTGAAACACCCCTGTTAGATCAGACAAAGTGCACAGAGCGGCTCACTGGGGATATAACTGACACTGCCAGCTAAATTCACTGATGTAATACCCATCACAGCCTCATACAGGTCAGACAAGGGTCAGAGGTGAGCTCTGCTCCACTCCAGGTAACCATGACAACAGAATGAAGTTGGATTTTCAGTTCAGTTCAGCAAATAGATTTTTTGACCGAGGTAAAACTCTCATAATGTTTCAGGTGCCAAAGATTTGGTTGAGGATTGACCTGCAATCTCTACACCAGTGTATCAGCAGCATCATGCATTAAAGCCAGTGATCCTCAAACTGGGGTCCCGCGACCAGCAGAGGTTCTTGAGTGGCTTGTAGGGGTCCCCAGCAAAAAGGAGGAAGAGAATATTTTAACTTTTTATGCCATTTTTTGGAAGTTGGAACAACAAGGGAACCCCCCACAAGAGCTGCAGTTCTGGAGATACTCTGACCCAGTCGTCTAGCCATCACAATTTGGTCCTTGTCAAAGTTGCTCAAATCCTCACGCTGCCCATGTCTCCTGCTTCTAACACATCAACTGGAGGACAAAATGTTCACTTGCTGCCTGATATATCCCACCCACTGACAGGAGCCATGATAACCAGATAATCAGTGTTATTCACTTCACCTGTCAGTGCTCATAATGTTATGATGATCGGTGTAAATGAAGAAAATAATAAATATATTTTCACGCACACACACTTTTGAAACCAAACTTACACCCTTGGCCTGACCTGAATTGCATGCAGTAATAATAGCATCAGTGAAATGTGATTTCAGCATTTAGCAGCTCTCTGTAGCAGATCCACGAAAAACTCATCAGATCAGATGTGATTGATTCTTAACTCTGAATGAAGCTCACCAAATGAGGAAGTCTTCATAATGAAACAGAATTGTTTTCACTGTTTGAGAGAGATCAATTGATCATGTTAAAAGACAGGATGCACCATTATCTAATGTACACATGATGTTGTCGATGCTGACAGAGGCGATGAGAGTCCAGCCGCTTTTTAAACTGCTCCCATGTGACACCACTGAGCCTTTGATTTTCTGCAAACAAACAGGGGTCACGGGGAGTTTTTTTCTATATTGAATGCTTCAGCATGAAGACATTTAGTGTTACACGCTGCCAGCATACACACACTACTGACATTGCTGGTGAGATCTGGCCAGGCATAGTGTGCAATAAAACTGCTCTTTCACAGAAGTGGTCACTCAAGATTCAACCTGCTTTTGAGTCAGATGATGTAATCCGCTCTAGTGGTCAGCAGATCCAAAATATCAGTACATCATCAAAAAGCAAGTGCTGTGCATGGTAATGTGGAGTTTGATTTATATGTGTGTGTGTGTGTGTGTGTGTGTGTGTGTGTGTGTGTGTGGGTGGGTGGGTGGGTGTGTGTGTGGGTGTGTGTGTGGGGGGCCTCTGCCTTTGTGTTTGTTTGCATTTCTTTACACATGTGCATGTTTATTTGTTAATTTCCAAGTGTGCGACTGACTGTATTCAAGTTTGCACACGCACACATTGGTGCATCTGTGTGTGTGCGTCACTCTGGGATGTGTCTGTGTGTCTTTTGAATGTGGGTGAGTTTGATTTCGCATTATTTGGGAGGATTCGGCCAGGCTCAGAGCCAGCCCAGCTGCCTCGGAGGAACAGAGGGCATCTGTTCAGCCTCCACACCAGTCGCTTCTTTAACACTTCTCAGAAAGCAGCATCCACATAAAAACTCCTAACTGAGGTTAAAGTGCTAATCGCTTTGATTTTCACTATGCTGTGGCTCAAAATGGAACTCATGATGTATTAGCTGCGGGTTTATTTGTGATACCACTGACTTCATGATTACTTTATATGTGCTGGAGATTTCTGGCTTTCTGTGCTTACGGTAAAGGACATGCTTTGAGCAGCCTCCAATCATTAGATTAAAGGTTCAGTGTGTAACATTTAGGAAGATCTATTGGCAAAAAATATAATAATAGGTATGTTTTTATTATTGTATAATCACCTGAATATAAGAACTGTCCGCCATGTTGAACTGCCATGTTTCTTTAGTAGCCCAGAATGAACAAACCAAACACTGACTGTAAATAGGTCCTTTCCCGTTTTTCAAAAGTATGCTTGGAACCAATATTCAGTTGGTTGCAATCTGCAACTTGACTGCTAGATGCCACTGAATGCTGCACACTGGCAGGGTTCCCACTCTCTTAAAGAAATAATTTTCCAGGAGTTTTTATTGACATGTCATTTGCTCCCAAACAGTCATATAATTTACCACTAGGCCTAGTACTGACTTCATTTTTAACAGTGCAGGGTTCATAACGTGTCTCAGGTGGTCAGCCTTTTATGACCACAGCCGATTTTTCTGCTGCTGCCATTCGAACCCGAGCCACTGCAGCAACTCTGTATATGGGTCACCAGCTCTACCGACTGAGTTAACCTGGTGCCCCAATTCTTGCACATTTAACATAAAAACTTAGAGATGTTGTGACATTAGCAGTACATGTTTTTCTACATCTGGCTTCACCTATGTCAGTGGGTGGAGCCTGGAAATCCTATTTTGGCCAGCAGGGAGGAGCTGACTGTATTGGTCTCTCCTTCACTCACCTTTGTTTGGTAATGGCAAATGTGCAATTTAAGTGGTGTGACATATTGCAGGAAATGAACAACTGTGTCCAAATGGCCATTAAGACTGTGAGTGTGTGGAGGATTTTCCGAGCACACTGGGACACACCTGAATAAATGAGGTCATCCGTCTGCTCAATTAAATGGATGGCATGAGCTATGGGATTTAGTTTGATTTGTCCCAGTATTGAGATACCTGCTGAGACATTTACTGCCTTATTAGAGGTAGACAGAATTTTATTATTGGTGCTCAAATAATTGAAAAATCACATTAAAAACAGACAAATTGAAATTCAATTTAGTCAAATTAGTTTCTTTCAATATAATCCACATACTGTGGACAGGTTTAAGTGTCTTTCATTTCAAAGGCAATATCCAATTAACAGTCAACAGCAAGGTCTAACCCAGGTCTGAAAACTAATCCCATTCACCCCTCTTCATTGGGCTGTTTGGGAGATGTCCCAGCAGCAGATCACAGCTTTATCTGGCTTTTAGTTTTCATTTATTTTTTTGCTCTGTTTTTTTCCCTGCTGCCAACTACCAGCAACTGCCCCCTGCTTTGCAGCAACCCCTTTTTCACCCATCCACTCATCTGCTTCGCATTTCCCCTAATCAGCCTTGCCGTATATGTACTGGTCCATCTCCACTCATTCCCAGCCAGATTGTCTATAGTTTGCATCCACATTCCAGCTTTTGTTTTTGCCTCCCTGCTTCTTCCTTTTGCCTGATCATTCTGTCTGACCCCAATATGGATGCCTGTTCTTGTCGACCTGGTTTTAATTTCAATAAATGTAAACTTTCATCTTACTCTGACTGTCTTTGTGTCCACCTTTTGAAAGGAGCATGCAAACCAGAGTTGGGCAAGCAGCCTCCCAGGAACCGCAGCTGGGACTGAACGCAGCCTCCAACACCACTGGAGGCTGGATGATTTACAGCAGCTCTGACCAGGACAAAGACACGATGAAACACGCCCACTATGAATGTCACATGTATCCCTTTTGGAGTATGTGATAGCAGACAGCAGACTGCAGTAAGGTAGGCTGACTGCTTATTCAAAGTTGAAACTGCTGAAACTCCTGGTCGGTTCTGTCCACTAAAGTTTTGACCCTCCTGAATGATTATACACCTACATAGCGCTGATTTGTTATATTACATTTTGTCTTCTAGGTAATAATTACTGTGGTCCAGACCTTGGTGGCCTCATAGCTGGCTACGACCACGGACTTGGGTCTAAATTAGTCCCAAGACAGCAGTTCTTCACCTAGATACTTAATGAACACACAAAACCTGGAAACAGACAGAGAAGGTAAACAGTGTAAGCTGTCTTGCAGCTCTTTGTGTGTGTGTGTGTGTGTGTGTGTGTGTGTGTGTGTGTGTGTGTGTGTGTGTGTGTGTGTGTGTGTGTGTATGTGTGTGTGTGTATGTATTTGCTTCATATCACCTCCCATAAAGAAAATCAATGAAACACATCTGCGGGCACAATGCTCTGCCCAATCTGCATACTAAATGAATCGAACAGTGCAGCACTATAGTCTCAAACACCCTATAATAAGATATAATAATTTATAAAAAACCTCTCAATCAGATCAATTCAAGGATATGGAAGGGTTTGAAAAAGTGCCAATGAAAGTGCCAAGTAGAGTTCTCTGTATTATATATCATTGTGTATCTGTATATCATTTGCTGATTTTCTTAATTTTATGTATTCATCCTGGGGTATAGCAAGGAAAATCAAGTACGGGCCAAAGGGAGAGGAGAAAACAGGAAGAAGAGGCAGCCGCTGGGGAAAGCAGGGAGGAGAAAGGACTGAAGAGGAGAACAGTGAGGTAGTATTAAGAGGAGGGCAGGAGTCGAGGCACTCAGTGAACAAACAAGTGAGTCTTTGAAGGCTTTGGCATTTGACAGCAGGATGTGAGATAGGAGGGAGAAAGATGCGAGGGAAAAAGTAAATTTGTTTTTTACAATGGAGATAGAGTAGTCTGAGAGGACCCTTGGATCCGTCCTAAGCATCCATCAGTCTGGAGCTTGCACCAGAGTCAGACCAAACATCAACAAACTCTTCTTTAAAATCAGTCCTGCTGACAAATTTCTGGGCAAAAATAAAATAATACAACAAACCTAAAATAATAATAAGATCAGTTCGTCATAGGGGCCAATGTCATGCTAACAGACTTCTATTAAAGATATGAGCATATATAAAGATGGATGATATGACAGCTCTCCAAAAGTAAAGCCAAAACATCTTGATCGCTCCCTGGTGGCTGGTTGTAGTATATCCCAGCAGTTACATTGTAAAGCTCCTCCGCACAATCCTGTGGAAAATGTGCATTCCAGGATTTTGTGCCAAAGCTGCTGTGTCTGCTGTGTGTAGCTCAGCTCTGGTTTCAGTGCTGTGCCTACACTGGAGAGCAGAAGACAACAATATGCTCGCAACGTCCCGACCTTAGACCCTGCAAGCTGCCCAACGTACTAGACATGGAACTTCAAACCCCGGCAAGTTTTGCAGTGCATGTTCAAGCTACCCAGTGAGATTAGAGTTTATGAGGAATGTTAAACCAGACATTACAAAACGTTTTCTGACCTAAAGTGGCTGCTGAAGTTTCTGCCTTTCTGGGGGACATACTCCCAACTCACTAAACAGCCTCAACCTATCTATCCAAGGAGGTTACACAGCCATCCTTGATCGTCAGTGACAAAATCGCAGCATTTATTAAAAAAAAGCTGAGCTATGGAGAAGAAGAATGGAAGAGTGAGTTACTGACTAATGTTTTCCCAGCTGACGGAAGCAGTGTACTTATACTATATATACTAATATAGATGTTGGGACGGTTAGGAGGGCATATTTTGAAACACGTCTCCCCTGTAAGGGGTCTGTGGTCTGATATAGAACCCCTGCCCTACAGGTCCCCATAGCAGGTTAATCAGGCCTCAGACCAGGCTCTCTATGAGAAGTTCCTCTTTGAATTTCTTTTTTAACCAAAATCACTACTCTGTTGAAGATTGAAACATGAACAACTAATTTTAATGTGTCAGACTTGAACCAGCAAGGTACATGATAGACTGATTTTTTTTTAAATCAAACTATGTTTCCCAAAGAAAGGAAGAAAATCTGAGAACTTCTGCTCTGCTGGTGTCTGGTAGCTCTTTCTTAAGAAATTCCTCTGCTCTCTCTAAGAAAGGATCGGTTTTACATTAATGTACATTAAGAATTCTCAAGAAGAGTCATTTGCCCTCCCGGGTAGTTAGCATTGGCAGAAGCATCAGCAACTCTGACTGAGCAGGCCATGAATACAGTGCTATAGACACTGGATTTTACAGGTTAAACTCTTATAAAGAAACAGTACTCTAAATACATCTCATTCTCATTGTGGTTTAAATATTTGAGGATGGAGTTTGAGTAAAAGCCACTACATAAGTTTGTAGTGCCAGTCTTTTGGAGACTTATATAACTTTGAGACAGACTTCAGAATATTTGCAATTGAAAGGCTGCTCTATAGAGACAAGGGTGTGCTCCTGTCCAACAGGCAGACCGCGTTGTCGTCCATTAAACATAACTTGGCGGAATAGCATCTCGCAGGAACTCAGATGAACCGAGTAGAGACTGAGACAGAGCTGCTTGTTTTGGGTTTTTTATAGGCTTCATGGGAGTGCGTGCCTGTCGACTGTAACAACTTAACAAAATAAGTTGTGTTGTTGTGCACCTTGACATAAGCATGGAAACGTGCACGCTGTAGTAGAGAAGGATAAAGCTTTTAATGAGCCTCTTACCACTTCCTCTTTTTGTTTCCTCTCTTTTTCCGTGTATGATGGATTAAAATGCCTTTGGCTATTTCAAATAAATTTAGCTTGATCTTAATAGCAACTATGTAGCTTTGGAAGTGTGGTAATTTCAGAACAAAGCATTGCTCAACTTTAAGCTGTGGATTTTAAAAGAAGATGTCATTAAGCTTTTATTAAGGGTGTAAAGATTTACTGATATGAGTCGGAAATCAGTTTTAACATTAAAGATGCAACTACATTGCAGTGCACCATCAAATCTAAAGTTTGGAAGACATTTGGATTCTATAAGGAGAAGGAAAGTTGGACAAAAGTCTGTCCCTTTGTAAGATCTATTAGACTGCATTTAAGTCCAGCAGTAGAAGGACAAATCTTAACATTGACCTGCTGAGGCGGCATGGCGACACCTATGCAGGCGACAAGGAGTCTGTTGAAGCTAGTACAGCCAGCACGAGCAAGAATAAGCAAGATTTTAAACAAAGCCACAACTTAGCTACTACTCAGCAAGGTCTAAGGTAATCACAGGTTTCACAGTCTTTTTTTGTCTGTGTCTTTTGGAAAAGCAATAAAACCAACATATTTTATAACATATATGTATTTGAAGGTAAGCAATGTCACTGTTATAGAATTGACTTATTTCAATTAAGAAGGAAAAGAAATGTCTACATTAAACACATAAGAACTGTATCAGACTGTATCATATTGCATCAAATGGTTCCATATTAAAATGCATCATGCCTGGATTGTATTATAGCCCATGTATCTAGATACGTATCTGTTTGTCTTAGAAGGGAGAGATACAAGCCTCTAGCTTTTAAGTTATTTAGGTATGAAGGCTCCTGATCCAGATTTTATCCTCCAGCAGATTACATTCATTAACTACATTAATGGATTTGTTTTTGTGTTGTTTGGGTTGTTTTGGCTATTATGGCAAACATGTAAGTTGCCTATTTACATATCCAGCCGAAATGGAGCAACATTAGTGTTCATAAGGAGTCATGTTTCAGGTCTAATATTACCTTTTGCTTTGGTCTCCACTGACACCTGAGGGAAATAACTGGCTCTTTTAGCTGTTCAAGGTGCCCTATGGAGTTTTCTTGTAAACAAACAAAAGTCATGTTTACATTCAGTTTTACTCACACAGTGCATTATGGGGGTCATTGGGGCCTGTAAATGGGTTGAATGCATGCAAAGTACATTTTTTAAATATTAAATTTTTATTTGAAATCCTGCATTGTTAACCTCCGTCTTTACTAGCTGGTATTCTTCCCTGCCTTTAAAGGCATAATGTGAAACTGGCAGCAGGATTGTGTGTCAGGTCACTCATGTGCTTGCATGCACATCCTCACGCACATACACCATGCAAACAAAACGGGGACCCACTCATAAAAGCAATGCTCCATAAGACTAGCGGTGGTCGAAAACTCCACGGGGTATCTTTCAATGTACTACTATGACCGCCATTTAGTTGCCTGTCAGTCTGCCATTTGGTGCTGGGCAGGTAGCGTACAGTGGATTTATTGCAGCTTTTCGCTGAAAATAGCTGCAGCTTAAAAACAGGTCAATGAGAGTGGTGAGACTGTGAAGTTGCAGCTGTAGAAGCAAAAGCGCTGAAAGATCCATTTCATGCATTGTTCATTTGAAAGTCTTGAATAGAGCAGCTTTATGCTCTTGTAAATTCTATTTAACTTAAAATAAAATAAAGTCAACCTATAGTTACAATCTCCATTGAACTAATTATTGTATTTTTAAACTGCAAAAACCTCTCACCTTTTTCTTAGCACTGTCACTCCTCTGTGTCAGAGCTAGTTTTCGTCACAGTGTAATGGCTGGCCTTTAGTGAATGATGTGAACTGTGTGTATGAAGTCTCAGGTGAACTTTTGTCCAGCCAGCCATCTAAATGTCAAGTGATAACTTCTTAAACTTTTGGTCCTAGAACTTAGGAAATCAAAGACCTTTCAAGACTAAGTTGAACTGAGTGCTCACTTTAGTTGCTTTTTTAGCTTTGTGACCCTCGCGTAAATTCAGCTGTTAGCCCTTTTTCCTGCAAGCACAGTAGATGGGATTTACAACTGACCATAAGATTGCAAACAGATTGTTCAGCCAGCTCTTCCTCATAAAGGTATCAGCTCCACATGTCTCCCAATGCAGCAGCCACTTCCTACAGCAGACATCATTGAGCATGTGGTTCCTCACTGAGGAAGACAGTCAATACATTGACCATACATACATATACACAGCTGCAATGTGCCATCCTCCTCTTCAGTTCCTGGGTTAGTATTACAGTAAAGTGCAGTATACCACATTAATGCTCTTGGTCAGCAATGGAGCATTAAATTATTAAAGGGTAAATCAACAGCAAATGACAATCTGTTGCTCTACATGGATGAAGACTAGCATGTTTTGTTTTCTATCATTTCCATGCAGGTTTTCTTTGAGCAGCGACAGAGTACCTCCTGTGACGTTATACATTTTAACACTGACAATATGGCAGCTTAAAAAGAGTAAGTAAGAAAAATAAAAAACTAAGTGCTATGGTGCTGGTTTGTTTATTACATTGATTTAGTATCAGTTCGGCAGCTTGATAGAAGTTAGGACGAACGATAACTTAAGTCTGTTTGATTTGCACTTTGGCACACAGAGTCTTCTTCCTGATGGCAGAGGTTTGTATTCAGAGAAGAGGGGATGTTGAGGGTCCACAATTATTCTTGCCGCTTGTTTCATGACTGTGTGCTCATATAGGCTCTGTGTAGCTATTTTGTGCATGCTGGCAAGCCTTTAAGCTGCACTGTTAAGTTGACAAACCATGCTGTGATTTCATATCTAAGGATGCTGGCTACTCACTCCATACAGTCTCAGACGCCTTAAGAAGTAAAGTCTCTGCTGCAGTGGATTGCACAGGTTATCATTGTGTGTTTTCCAGCAAAGAACATTGTCTATGTGGACACCTAAATATTTATAAGTGGACATCTGGGTAATTTTCTGTTTTTTCACTTGCCTCGAGTCAAGGACTATCTCCTGTGTTTTGGTGACATTTAGAATAAGATAGTTGGTGTCACACCACTTAATAAAGGTGGCTATCTCATCATGGTACACAAAATGATCCATGTCCTTGTGGAGAAGGCTCAAGATCACAGTATCATCAGCAGATTGTATAATATTATTATTGGGGTGTACTTTCCTGCAGTCATTAGTGTACAGTGTAAATGTATAAGTGATACCACACAACCTGTGGGACTCTTGTATCGCTATGTTTGGTCTTTGACAGTGTCCCATTGACTTTCACTTGTTGTGTCCTATTAGTTAAAAAAAGAATAAACTCATTTGATCAGGGAAGGTTTAACACTCATATCCTTCAGTCAATAAATAAATAAAATTCTAACGTAGACTGTTGTGTGCTCAAAGTGCTTAGAGATAAAGTGTGAAATGCAGAGGATGGCATCTTCAGTGCTGCGTTTATGCTTATTGGCAGATTGCCATGTGTCTAACACTGGCTCGACTTCTTTCTTGAGCAGGGACACTACAAATTTCATAACAATAGAGGTTAAAGCTACAGTACGAAAATCATTATTCACTGTGGCAGACGGATTTTTAGGCACTGGTGTTATGAGCTGGGTAAGTGTTAGTGTCCAAAGACTGTTGAAATATGGGACACCATGCTGGTGTTAGTTCCTCTGCACAGCTTTTAAGCAAAGAAGCTGGCAGTCCATCTGGGCCAGTGGACTTATCAGTACACTGTACACTGGGCTGGTCCACTTCCAGCCAGCGGGTGGGATCAGTATCTGGCAAAGACATACTGTCATACTGCTGAGAGAGGTTTTGTGACTCAAACCTCAAGTAAAAGTAATTCAGCTCATTTTACTTTTGCTGTTCTTCCACAGTGATAATTTGTTGTTTTGCGGAGTTCATGTCTTTTAGTGATTTCATATTGTTTCACATACAGTTTGAAAGCTCTGTTCCATTGTTTGCCCGTGTTGTTCTTTTGCATTTGTAAGGAGTTGTTTGAGTTCTTTTTGAACTACTGACAGTCCTGCCTCGTCTTCATTTCTAAAAACTAGCTTTTTCCTATTTTTGCAGTCTTTAATTAGTCTAAACTGCTAGATGCCGCTAAATCCTACACACTGGTCCTTTAAATGAAAGAAGTAGAATATAGAGTGTTGTATTGTACCAGTTCAAGCCTTAAGGGGACCTTGAGTTTCCAGTGGAGTCTGAAAAGATAAGCTGATGACCAAACAGTCTTTTTTGATCTCCTATGACCTCTGACAGAGATTTCATTCTTATCATTCACTTCAAAGACAAAGTACAGACATCACCATATCCCTCAAGATTATTTTTGCCCATCTGGGAACATCTTAGCTCGCCCTTGATTCCTTAGAAGTTGAGCAAATTGAAATCAGTAATTATGTTATGTTATATATGTTGTTTAACTTAACTACAGATAATCCTTAAAGTCCCACTCCACTCATAAATCAGTTTTTGTTTCTACAGTGTGCTGTTTGAATGGTGTCTGTGCAGAGTTTGACACTAGAAGGATGTTCTCACATTCATCTGCTGAAAGCGGAAAGTTTCTCTGTGCTCATTGAAATTCAGAATTTAAGGGGCGGGGTCTACCAACATGATTTGTGACACCACAAGTAGTTAGGAAGTCAGTCCTGGTCCAGTATCAACTTGTACAGTGTGATGTAGAAACTTGAAGCCACCAGTGCACATCCACTGAGAATGGACTTTACAGTGAAGGAGGAGACATCTTGTGTCCAGCAGGAAAACTTAAGAACAAAACTAGCGTATTCATAAATTCTGAACTTTTTAATGAGGTAGAAGGAGTAGATAAGATACCTTCTGTGGAAACTATACCTTTTTAAAAAAAACAAAAAATATATCAGACACATTATTGTTCCAAGTTTGTATATGTTGTAATACATGTCTGGCTACTGCTTTATAGTTTTAGATTCCCCCCCCAATGGTTTCCGTTAGCTTTGCCACTGTGTGAAAATCAGTTAGCTGACACTTAAAGGCTGGTCTACACAGAAGGCGTTTCAGCTGCATCTTCCAGTCATCATGTGACTCAAGCTGCGGCTCTGTTAATATGCTGCTTGTGCTGTGCAGCCTGTGTAGATATTGTGTAATCCATCACAGAGACCATTAGATTGGAACGACACAAGAAGTCTGCAGTGCTTTACATCATTACAATAAACAAATTGAAATTAATGCAGATTTGATGTTCACTGTGAGTGATTATAGAGTTTCATATTGTATGAAATACAACAATGATTTACAGATTTTAAAGACACAGCAATGTTGCTGTTAACTACGAAAGAAAACAGAATTGTTTATCTTTTAGATGGATAGATAGATAGATAGACTTTATA
Source organism: Dicentrarchus labrax (assembly GCF_905237075.1). Taxonomy (NCBI): domain Eukaryota; kingdom Metazoa; phylum Chordata; class Actinopteri; family Moronidae; genus Dicentrarchus; species Dicentrarchus labrax. The sequence continues at coordinate 30,583,775 of NW_026136720.1, forward strand.
TATCCCCGAAGGGAAATTGGGTATTGGGTTTTATTGGCAATGTGGTGGAAGTGGGATTAGCTGTATCCATGTGATGACTGTGATGAAGGTGTTAGCAAACAGTTATCGATTTAAACACCCAGCAGAGACCAGTGTTGCATTTATTTGGAGTGGTGTTACTGGCCACCCAATAAATGTAAATTGAATATTTGATCTCTTTCCCACTCTGTTTTGGTCTCCACCATCCCCAGAGAATATTATTGCTAAATGGTCCTCAATTTTCATCAGCTAGTCTATACATAATCTGATTTAGTGATAGGTAGTGTACTGTGGGCTCATTAAATCCTCCTAAATGTTACACATTGGACCTTTAACTCCACAAAGAAGCTGCTTGAAGTAATTCTTCTGTAATAACTGTGGAATTCTTATGCTGGCAGGACTCAATCTAGAAGAAAACCTCTGACTAAGCCAAATTCTCCTGTGGAGTTTAATTTAGTCAGGAACTGTTACCTTTCACAGAGATCTTTCAGAGTTATCCTCCAAGAGGCGGATAGCCATCCTGTCCATATAAGATGACCTTCAACGCGATCAAAAGCCATTAATGCCTCCTTTTATCCCCACAGCCTGCAGACTGATTTGGACAATAGCCAGAGCTTATCTGTTCAATAGCTATTGAACCATCTCTCCGCTTACGTCTTGTGTGTGTATTTGTGTGTGAGACAGAGAGAGAGAAAGACAGAGTGTGGTACTGTAAAGTCTACTGGTCACTCTCAAAAACATTTGTACAAAGCTTTGTATTCTTGCGTAATTGCAGTGTTAATATGCAATAAAATCATTTTATTTTCACTCCTACTTTAACCCAATAAACATTGCAGTATTCATTAGAGTAAGCTTGCATGCTTTTTGTAATTTTAGCATTTCTGGGAAAAGCTTAGGCTCATCCGGACATTATCTCCACTGTCTGACACACCCCGCGAATTGAAAGGTTCTTTTTTATGGCCTGGAGTGAATTTATAATGTAATCTGTGGAGGATTTGAATTAGATTTTCCTATTAGCCATTCCCCGACTGAACCAAGACATCTGCTTTGAATCTCACCCTAATACAATAGAATTATCTCTGAGTCTGTTCAGTGGATGTCTTCCTGTCCTGTCTTTCTCTCAAGCACAGCTCTCTCTCCCAGTCTGTATTTCTCTTCATGAGATCTTGACAATTCACCGTACTCAAATTGATGTGTACTGTATTTGACTGGATGGATAATAATGAGTCTGATATTTACTAGAGCAAATTTTGTTAAAGGAGGATCGGATTGATAGGTATTCAGGTATTTCCAGTGGGTTCAATACTTAAAGATCCCCTCCAGACAGTCTGTTTGGGACAATAATGTCTGTCTGATATGTTTTTTCTACAAATATTTTAATACGGAATATAAATTCCATTCTCATTAAAGAATTTATGAATACGCTAGTTTTGTTCTTAAGTTTTCCTGCTGGACACAAGATGTCTCCTACTTCACTGTAAAGTCCATTCTCAGTGGATGTGCACTGGTGGCTTCAAGTTTCTACATCACACTGTACAAGTTGCATACTGGACCAGGACTGACTTCCTAACTACTTGTGATGTCACAAATCATGTTGGTAAGCCCCACCCCTTAAAATCTGCCTTTCACTCACTCTGCACATACAGCATGTGCAGGAACAACAAGAAACACTGATTTCTGAGTGGAGGGGACTTTAATTGTGCACCAGTTCTATGGTTTGTCTATCTGCTTCTGAAGGACACTGTGCTATAACTTCCTATTGTTCTTTCAGTTTATCCAGTCAAGGATCTATGAATACACCTCAGATATATTCCTCACTAAATTCAGAGATTGAACTGTTTCTTCTTCTCCTTAACATGTACTGTGTATTTTATTGTTCAGTTAAGACTTGCGTATTTCCTGCCACTATTGATATTCCTCTAAACATGTAAGATTGCAAGTCAAGGGCTTTTAAACCATTTAAATGTTTAAACATCTTGCAGAGTGCACGCGTATACAGAAATTTTAGGGCTTTTCTTACAGCATACATTTAGTATAAAGGCTTCCTTATGTTACAGTATTTTATGAATTCAAAATATATAGATAGGTAAAAAAAGAATTCATTATAATGCTCTATGCCTTGCTCTCGGCGCAGTTGTTAAGGAAATTAGAGACTTTCCCATAGAGATGTTCTGATACCAGTTTTTCCATCCTGTTACCGATTTCGATACCTAAACTGTGGGGCTCATACCGTGTACTGATCCAACATATGCATTAAAAATATATATATGTGTTTATTTATTTTGGGGTGTGCTACTTAGCCTTTACATGGCTATTGTTGTTGTACGGTTTGTCACTTTTTCTGCCTGATTCCTCTAAATGGTATGGGGTTTTGAACCAGTTACCCTACCTGACCATATTTTTTTCCTCACCTCAAGCCCAACATTATTTTAATCAACATCAATTGTTCATAAATAAATACGATTAGTTGTCTCCATTTACAGACACACTCAAATATTTCCAAAACTATAAGAATGGCTGATTAACATATAACATGAATTCAGAATTCTTTACAATAATCCTGTGTACAAACTCATTATGACTATTCAGGGAGAATAGTGGGAAACACTGCTTTCTGTCTGAAAATAATTCATGCATGTCTCTCAGGACAGCTTTTTATGTCTGTTTGGCACAAGTGCTGATGCAAACATGTTACGTGTGAAGTGGGGGAATGGAGTGTGTATTTATGCAAATAAATTCAGATGATTCCATTAAGCTTATGCTATTTTAAGAGCATATTTTCATTAACATAATCAGAGTATAGCCTTGTCATAGTCTAGTCCATAGACATGATTTCTGCTTTATGAGCATTAGCAGGGAACTGAGGCAGGTGCAGACTTGTATGTATTGGTTTTCAATAATTAAATAAACACTCCGTTATTCTCAAACTGAGTATAACAGACCACGAGCAGACACATCTGCCAAATGGACACACAGAGCTGCTCTTCAGAACTGTTACAAATAGAAAAAAATTGTGATTTTAACTGTTAAACAATGATTACTTTATGAGCACAGAAAAAAATACAGCTCCCATAAAAAGCTCATAACAAGGTTTTGACACTACTACAATTTGCATTAGCTTGCTGCTAGATCAACAACATTAATATTAGTGCTGCCCTAGTCTAAACTGTTTCTTAGTCCACACAGTGTAACATCACAGTTACAAGACTTGAAGGTCCACGGTGGAACATTTAGGATTTATTGGCAGAAATGGAATATAACATTCATAGTGTATGTTTTCTCTAGTGTATAATCACCTGAAAATAAGAATTGTTGTGTTTGTTACCTTAGAATTAACCGTTTTTAAGTACAGAGGGAGCAGGTCCTCTCTACAGAGTCTACCATGTTTCTACAGTAGCCCAGAATGGACAAACCAAACAGTGACACTAGATTGGGCCTTTTAAGAAGTTTTGCGGCCACCATAGTTTCTCCTGCACAGAAGGTTGAGCTGTATTCAAATGGTTGCAATCTGCAACTTCACCACTAGGTACCACAAAATCCTTCACACTTGTCTTTTAAGCAAAAAGTACATTTTCCACCTTTGTCCTTTGCCATTCACAGTTAAAGCCCCTAAATGTTTAGACAATGAGAGAGTGATTTAGAGATCTGTTTCTCAAATCTGTTCAAACTGCAGAAGCATACGTTTTCACTCCTGGTAGGAGAGGGGCAAAGTTGATCATGTCATCATCATCCGCACCGGCTGTTCTATTTCCTTATAAAAGAGAAGAGTCTTTGATAATAGCAGGCAAGCTAGTGTAAAATATACAGCATGCAGGAGGTGTAATGAAATAGAAGATGAAAGCCTGCTGCTTCACGTTGATTATTATCATATAAGATCCATGGGGTTGGAGAGGTTAGCGAGGTGTGTTGCATACATGTGAACTGAAGGGAATAATGAGAGTCAATTAGAATACAAGGGAAATTAATACGTAATAAGTAATTAATAGGCAACTTTTCATTTTTCCTTTTAAGACAACATTAGAGAACAGAACCCAGCTCACCCATTAAAGAGTGAAGCTCAAGAAATCCCATGGCTCCTAATGTTCCTATGAATGTGTGCTACCAATTAGCTTCAGACAGCTTCCCTGAAACAATGCAAGGTGCATATTTTAAATCTATGTTTTTTGATTCATTTCTGAAAACTAAAAGAACATCTGTTGTGAAATATCCCCCCTCTGAAGCTCTCAACAGGGATCAATGGATACACCTGGATGCACAGCACACTTCAGTGAGCTGCATTCCCTGCTGGTTGTGCATTTGTTTGTCCTTCAATGAATAAGCGCATTTGCTCATTAGCAGGGTGTGGTTTCCTGCAGTGGAAATGAGCTCCTAACAGTAGCACTTTACTGGGAGTGCTGTGATGGCCCAGATAGCAGACCCTCGTGTAGCTATGCGCTCAAGAAATGTCAATGTATGGGAATGGCTTTGTTTGCTATTCATAACACAGCCAGTCAATTAAGCCAACAGTCAGCATAGAGACTAGCTGTATAATTTCTCCTCACTATGAGGGACTGCAACTTGTTCCGAGTAAAGTTCTTGTATAAGTCGATTATCTAATGTACAAGCTCTTAAATCGAGTGCAAGCAAGTGCAAGGGCAGGTTCAGTACATTATCTTTTAAAACATATTCACTGATAGATTGCTGCTTTAATTAGCTTAACATATGACTGAAAGGAAGACCCAGTGTATCAGAATAACACTTGAGTCAATGGAAAGGCTACTGTATACCAGCCTTTAAGTGTCTGTCTCCAAAACCTTAAAGGATAATTATGCTATTTATTTGGATAGGCCGCGTACATAGTTCATTTGTATCATTTCAGTTGCAGTAGTATAATGTCAGACAACAGCTCTATTTGTGAAACAGTGGAACTGTTGAATCTCAACTAGGGATGTCCCAATCTCAATGGTATGGGCCCCGATCAAGGCTTTTTTGAACTGATCGGTATCGGCTATGGTGAGCTTTATTGATCAGATCTGAGCTTTTGTTTTACGTCAGCTGTCATACAGCTCACTGTACTGTTCTCTCATGAAGCTTTCATGCACGGTGCAGCCACCAACTGTCTCGAAGTCTCTTTTCCTCCACTCTGCTCTGTGTGAGAGAGCTGGAGCGGCCCCGCCAAACGCTGGAGAGAGAAAATCCCTTCAGACAGAGACAAGACCAAAAAGATCACAGAGGGTTTGTTCGTTTATACTTTATTGTGTAAAAAGATTAATAAATCAACATTAAGCTTCGATGCAGACATCCCTAATCTCAACTAATAAGGTGTTGAAATGTTACAAATACTCTATAAACCATCTGTCGGCGGACTATCCCAATAAAGTGTGAACAAGGGAACACGGTATCATTGCTACAATAAAGTCAGACTGGGGAAGAAACAGACAGGTTGTAAACAAGCAAGCAGTTAAATCAGATTCTCAAAGCCACCTTAAGAAAAGTTGAGTGCACTCAAAATGCCAAAGAAAATCCTTAATTTCAAAGGAAAATGTTGACACATACAATTTGACCCCAGTTTTCAAAAGCTCTCACAACCAGCAGTCAACATTGTTTGTTTTAAATTTACTAACCATAACCAGGTGTTTGTTATTGTGACCATGACGACAAAGGTACCGTAGCATTAACAAAGTTGTAATTTTAACCTAAACCATGATTTTCTCTAAACCTAATCACATTGTTTAAGAGTTATAAGAGTAGCGTAGCTCCTTTAAGGAAGAGAGCAGTTGGTGATGTTTCAAGTAAAGGTGGGTTAGCCCCAAAGTTAGCATCAACTTCTCCCCTGTGCTTCCCTGACCACGGTCTGGGAGCCAAACAGGAATGGTTAACATAACCAAACCATTACCATATTGATGTCAGATAATGAAGTGGTTTTATCTTTTAAGCTCTGGAAAGCACAGACAAATGTCATTCTGCTGATAGGGGACATCAGATCAGAAAACTCTTTAATTCAATTCAATTAAATTTTATTTGTATAGCTCCAATTCAGTTATCTCAGGACACTTTTCAAATAGAGCAGGTCTAGACTGAACTCCCTATAACATTATTTACAGAGACCCAACAGTACCACCATGAGCAAGCAATTGGCGACGGGGGCAAGGAAAAACTCCCTTTTAAGAGGCAGAAACCTCGGACAGACCTTTTGGCTCTAGGTGGGTGGTCGTCTGTCTCAACCAGTTGGGGTGAGAGAGAGAGAGAGAGAGAGAGAGAGAGAGAGAGAGAGACAGACAGACAGACAGACAGACAGACAGACAGACAGACAGGTGCACAGCAACAACAGTAGCAACAACTACACTAATAGTAGTGACCGATGATGATGAACATGAAGAAGATGATGACGACGACAACAGCAACGATGGGGGACAATGAGCAGTGATAATAGTAATAATAGTAACTGTAGTAATAACAATGATAACAATAATATCAGTGATATTAGCAAGTGCAGTCAAGCAGGACCATGGCAAGAGGCTCCACCAGGATCCATGAGAACCTGCGAGACGAGAAAGCACAAGAACTCCGGGGAAGAAGTAACGTTAGTAACATGCATTAATGGGGCATGAATGAGTGCAGAAAGAGAGAGAGAGGAAGAGAGGAGCTCAGCGCACCATGGGAAATCCCCCGATAGTCTGGGCCTATAGCAGCCTATAGCAGCATGGTTCAGGACTGATCCAGCCCTAACTATAAGCTTTATCAAAGAGGAATGTCTTAAGCCTACTCTTGAATGTGGTGAGGGTGTCTGCCTCCAGAACCACAACTGGAAGCTGGTTCCACAGGAGAGGAGCTTGGTAACTGAAGGCTCTGGCTCCTGTTCTACTTTTTGAGACTATAGGAACCACAAGTAGCCCAGCATTCAGAGAACGTAGTGTTCTAGAGGGGTAATAGGGTACTATGAGCTCTTTAAGATATGAAGGGGCCTGACCATGAAAAGCTTTATAGGTGAGGAGGAGGATTTTAAATTCTATTCCAAATTTTACAGGGAGCCAGTGCAGAGAAGCTAGTACAGGAGAGATGTGATCTCTTTTTCTAGTTCCTGTCAGTACTCGTGCTGCAGCGTTCTGAATTAATTGGAGCGTTTTAATGGACTTATTGGGGCAGCCTGATAATTAAGAGTTGCAGTAATCCAGCCTTGAAGTAACAAATGCATGGATTAGTTTTTCTGCATCTGTCTGTCATAGGATGTGTCTATTTTTTGTAATATTACATAAATGAAAGAAGGCAGTCCTAGAGGTCTGCTTTATGTGGGAATTAAATGAAATTGGTCCAAGTACAGAACCTTGTAGAACTCCATGACTAACTGTAGTCATTATTGAAGATTCATTGTTAACATGTACAAACTGCGAGCGATCTGATAAATATGACTTAAACCAGCTTAGTGCGGTTCCTTTAATGCCAATTTGATGCTCAAGTCTCTGTACAAGAATATTATGGTCAGTGGTGTCAAATGCAGCACTAAGATCTAATAATACAAGTACAGAGACAAGTCCATTGTCGGGAAGCAATCAAAAGGTCATTATTAATTATCTATAGTTGGCTAAAACCCCTGGGTCAAGAGTGGGCTTTTTAAGAAGGGGTTTAATTACAGCTACTTTAAAGGACTGTGGTAGACATCCTGATAATAAAGAAAGATGAATCATATCCAGTAAAGAAGTGCCAATTAAGGGTACAACTTCTTAAAGCAGCCTAGTTGGGATCGGGTCTAATAGACAGGTTATATGTTTATGTGCCATTCTAGTGGGGAGTTACAGAGGATTTATTTGAAGGACTTGTTGGGGTTACAGGTAGTACAGGTGCTGGAGTGCTGGAATAAATATTGTATGCAAAAAATCTTGAATGCAAATGGAAGTAGTGAGAAGAGTGCCAAAATCTACACAATCCATAAACCTTCAACAGTAATCTTGCTTCTCTCATCCAGTTTCAATATATTGACTCTATGCGCCTGGGCGCTCCCTTAGACCGGTGGATAGGGCTCTGCTGTTGATTCCTACCTCTCGGCAAGTGACCAAAGGTGGCCGGGCCTTTGTTGTAAGGGCCCCCAGACTGTGGAACACTCAGCCTATCAGACAGGCTACAGCATTAGCCTCTTTTAAATCTCTTCTTTTATTGGAAAGCATTATGAATATTTAATATGTTGCTGTATTTTATCATCCCACTCTTGCCATTTCATATTTTTATTCAACTTTAGTTTATCCTAGAGTGTTTTATGATCCCTGTGTTTGGTTTTATTTGCTGTTTTTTTTTCTTCTTCTGTTTCTGTAAAGGACTTTGTAACTTTGTTAAGAAAATGTAGAATAAACAAAGTGTATTATGTTACACTATAATATTTGGTACAGTAAGATGATTTCATGGCTGATTTAATGGTTTACCAGGATCATGGCATGTGGAAAGGAGCTGTTCTTTTGTCTGGTAATTTGGTTGTGCAGTGTTCTGTAGTAACTAATTTAGGTAATTTCTCTTAATTTTTCTCTTAAACTTAATTTTCTAAAGCCATTCTTAGTGGATGTGTACTGGTGTCTTTAAGTTTCTACATCACACTGTACAAGTTGCATACTGGACCAGGACTGACTTCCAAACTATTTGTGATGTCACAAATCATGCTGGTAGCCCTAGAGCTTTAAAGGGGGATTATTCAGAGAGCAACATTTTAGGCTGACAGAACGCCAGTATAATGAACAAAAGACAGCGTTTTGTAAGGTGAGGGGATAAAAAGCCTTCTGTCCTCAATTAGACATCAAATCTTGGAAGCAACAGTTCCCTCTGCGAAGAAGGTGTTTTGTCTTGCACAATGAGTTTTAATGCTTGGGGACATGCTAAAAAGGTCACCCAATAAAGCTCCAGGTTGTGTGTCACTGTTTGTGCCAGTGGCTGCTTGTGTTCTTACCAATACATTCCTTCTCCTGTACACCTATACACCTCACTCTAGTCTCTATAGCAACTAATGTCCTTCAACATGCCAGGGACAGTGGTCCTCTTTGTTCCTCAGAACCCCTCCGCTGCAGAACACAAACACCACTCATCATACAAAACTTAGGATCTAGTCCCTGCGGTAATTTACCTGCTACTCGCTGTTCCATTGTATTCTTTTCTGATTTGTTTATCATCATACAGCTGTGCTTCTAAGGTTCCACTTGGCAATTAGACATCACTTCCTCCAGCACTACTTGTTCTCAGCACTGCACTGTGCCAAAGGTTTTTAATGTTAATGGGCGTATGACATAATCCTGTCCACTCCTAATGCATGTCTCATGTCTCCTGTGCTTTTAGAGCCTGCTCTTTGTAGAGCCCGCGGCTGGAAGTGTTGCTTCAAAACCATGTCACATTTGGTTAAATGGAGGGCATGGATGGAGAAAAACAAGGGAGGGCGAGTGAGGCATTGCTTTTGAAGGGATCATGTAAAAAGAAACTGCAGACAGAAATAGACATGAAGGGAATTCCCTCGTTTGCAAAAATAATCAAATGCAAGTGCTGCCTCTGCCTTTCTTGGCTGCAGATTTTCCTTCATACAAACTGCTAACGCCTCTAAAATGATTAAGGCAACACCAAAGACCACTAGTGCCAGATGCACCTCTTGAAATGTCCCAGACTTTCTTGTGATTTTAGCACCACAGAGTTAAGAGTTTACAAGAATGACGCTATACACAAAACACATCAGCACAGTAGCAGTCTTGAGGGAGAAAATGTCTCGTTGATGTGGAAAATGGCAAGGTTCACATGAGGCGGTCTACGAGTATGCAAATAACAGGTCAGTACAATAGTGTAGTGAATAATGACATTTGGATGTGTGTATAGGTCATTTCATTTCAGCACCAGAGACAAAAAATCCCAAAGCTGTTAACAAGGTATTTAATTTATCCCAAATTAAGCCTCGCAGGCAGTTCTTTCTCTCAGGCTTTGTTCACGACGCCTCCTTTTAGAGACAACAACAAACTTTTGCATTAGTATAGTACAGTAAGGTGACATATAATTAAAAATATTTCAGTCTGTTCCATTATTTACTCTGTCATAAATGATGATTGCATAGAAATATTATACTACAATGACTATTTAAAAAAAAAAGCACCAAAGGACTCGTCTGAAACAAGGTTCATGCCTTCTCTCTCCCCTGCCTGATGTAAACAGCTATATTTCCTTTCTGAGAGTGTTTGAGTACTCAGATTAGATTAGCTCAGTGGGTAGGCATGGCGACCCATGTACTGAGGCTGAGTCCTTTCTGCGGCGGCCCAGGGTTCGAATCGACCTGCAGCCCTTTGCTGCGTGTCATCCCCTCTCTCTGCTACGGGGGCCGACAAGGGCAAACGCTCCGCAAACGGCAAAACGCTGCCAACGCGGGAATGATGAAAATCCCAAAACACACAAACACATAAAACAAAAATGCCTCAGGCACTAATTATTGTATAGATAAGGAGCTTACTCTTACTCCTTTTAGCATGTGACATCTTATTGCTTAAAGCTAATAGTGTATTTGTGAGAAATGTGAAGTTTTTCTTTAAGTGTTTTCTTTAACATTTAGGAGGATCTATTGGCAGAAATGGAGTATCATATTCATAGGCATGTTTTCATTAGAGTATAATCACCCGAATATAAAAATCTTTGTGGGGGTTTTTTTACCTTAGAATCATACACATATATATAGACGCCATGGCTTGCCTGCCATGGAGTCCGCCATAAAGCTTAAAGCTGCACTAGGTAACTTTTATGAAAATATTTCTGAAAGGTAGTTGATTGTTGAGTTTCATTCCCACATTTTGTTCAGCCGTTGTGGATTCATGGAAATGTCATTAGGAGCACTAGAAAGGAGCCAGAGAAATGTGATTTTTATCACAAATTATCTGTCTCATGTGCTACTGTCAGGATGTAGTGATACAGTATTAAACGACTGAATAAAATGTAGGCCTGCTTCGTTGGAAAAGCTGGCCCAAACCTTCAAGGCAAGCCAGGTGCCACAAAGGGGCCCCTCAGCTGTGTTTCTTGCTACATTCTTATGTGCTTACTCCGATTAATTGACTTATGCTTTTATTTTGATACAGTGCAAATACTGTACTGCTTCAAGAACAGACATGCTTTTTCAAAGAGCACTTTTTAGTAGTTTAAGTCCACAAAAATGTTGGAGGACACAAGACTTATAGCTTCAATGCCCAGAAAAAAACTCTAGATAGTGCTCTATATTCAGGAGCTATTCAAGAGTTATCCTGCAAGGAGCATAGAGAGAGACCCAACATAGAAGAATTGTGGGTCGTGAAATTATAACAAAGCTGAAAAAAGCTAAATTGCTCTGAGCTAACTGTAGAGCTGGGTGATCATTTTTATCCTTTATTGAAAAGAAAATATTCATAATGCCACTTTAAGTTCTAAAAATAACATTGATGATCAGAAAGTGCAGATTTGCAAGACAACCTACACTGTTTACCCATATTATCAGCCAAAACCATCAGACTTTTAGTACACACCCTAATCTTGTCCCGCTTACTGTAACTCCTTCTACACTACACCTTCTACTGTTCAGCTAGTGCAGAATGCAGCAGCTAGGTTGTTAATTACCAATAGGCTTCGGTCCCACATCACACCAGTTTTTTCCTCCCTTCATTGGCTTCCAGTAAAACACAGAATCAATTTAAAAATCTTGATAATCACATACAAGACCTTGCATGGCATTGCCCCCGCTTATATTACAGACCCCCTATTCCTGCCAAAGCCATCGCCCACTCCGATCTTCCAACCAATACCTTCTATCTGTCCTACGTATGAATTTTAAATCCAGAGTGTGTGCTTTTTCAGTTGTGGCTCCTTAACTTTGGAATAGCTTCCCCCATTCCATCAGATGTGCTGATTCCATGATTTCTTTAAAGGGATTGCTAAAAACATTCATAGATTAGCCTTTTTATAATTGCTCTGTTTGATTTTACCTTTGTTTGTTGTGTGTCATGTATGTTTGTTTGTTTGTGTGTATTTTACACAGTTTCTGGCTGATATGTGAGGCACTTTGTAAATGTGTGTTTTGAAAGGATTAATATTATTATTTGAAAGCTGCTGAAATTATTATTATTTGAAAGCCTTCTTCCTGAGGATGTAGTTTTTCATTCACTATCAAAGAGATGATTATAGACTTGTGGCTTCATTCACATTTCGAACTGTGTGACATAATACAGTTGCTCTATAGAGCGCCTGTCAGAAAGAACCAGACCATGTGCAAATAGCAGAAGGAGAATGAATAACAAAGAAAAAAGAATGGCATTTTCCAGTAGTTTCACTGAAACTGGCCTTCTTGTATGTAATTGCTTAGAAAAGGTCTTCCTTTGAAGGATTAACCTAGTTGTGGTCTTGTTATGTTTGCTCCAATTACATCTTCACAAAACATATCCTATATGCAAATATGGACAAGACTCATTTGCTTTGAAATATAAGGAATGGAAAGGGTGAAGCTTCTGACAGTGGAAATGCTACAGTGAAGTACACACATTCTGCTTGAATTAAAACCTAATTAATTTCTATACCTGGGGTTGACTTGGCATTCACCTTGGCTTGCTTCACCAGGGAGCGTCCTGGTAATTAAATTTTTAAGAGTGGAACGACAGGAAGTCAGACCACCCGCAGAGTGACAGAGAGATAGACAGATTAAGAGAAAGAGTGAGGGAGAGAACAGAGAGGGAAGGTCAGAGAGCAATTATGAAACAATGTTCGAAACAAAGAGGGCACTTTGGCACATAGCAACAATTGTACAAGTAGCCCTGAAGAATGGGAGTGATGAGGTGATTTATAAAGAATAGGATGAGTGAGTAGAGAGGGATAGTAAGAAGATAATAGAAACAAGACTGTGACTCTATTATCACTGCTAGCTGCTTTATAAGGCTGTATTTAGCAGACTTGAATCACATGACTTGGACTAAATACTTTATTCCTTCCCCCAGCCAAAGGATTAAAAAGTATGGTATTTAATATGGTGCTACAAATCAATGAATTTCCGAAAACAACTAACAAGTAGTCAGGTCGACACTTAATATCCCAAATGCACTGTAAACCAATACACAGCATCCAATCAAGTTGTAGGAGAGAACCATTAAGAACTAACACTACGTTACTGAGTGCCAGTAGAAAAAAATCATGCCAAAGATAATTTAGTTTTATTAGTTCTGTTGTTAAAATTGCATTTTATTTGGTGACTTCTTTAGGATTCGAAACTCAAAGTTTAGGACTTGGGACTTGGTAGTGCAAAGACTGCAGAAGACTTTCTTGTGACTTGGAAACCAACGACTTGGTCCCACCTCTGGTACTTAGGCATAACGTTGCTTTCAGCTAAATGCTAACATTGAGGTAATGCAGGTAACATTACACCTGCTAATGTTTAGCAGGCTAACATGAGCTAATAAGCAATAAACACAAAGTCATGGTGGCACTAGAGGAGCAATATCAGTTGGATTTAAGGACTATTCACTGTCCAGCACTCATGAGTGTGATATGGTGGACACTATGTCCTCCACAATAGGCATGGGCATTTTAAGTTATTTCCATATTTAAGTACTTCGTTGATACACACGTTTAATGTTTCATAGCTTGCATTGCATGTTCATGTCTACTTTTTCGAAATAATTCTGAACCTTACTTTTATGCCTGGTCATCATTCTGCCTGTAACATTAGATGAGTGATGTGTGAATGAATATTGAATGTCATCTGTGGCTGCACATGCGCACATCTAAATACCAGCATTCAAGACATTGAACAACTACTGACGTCCAAATGAGTTCTGGAGTACTCCTGCCCATCCCTACTCCGCGTCAGCCTCTGCAGGGGTCAGCGGTCTGCAGGCGGAACCTGTCTGCGCTGTCTGGTGTCATCTGCCAAACACAAAGACCGGTAGGAAAGGTCAGTGATGATGTCAGCTTCCCAGGGGTGGTGGGAAGCTGACATCACTCACTTAAACACACACACATATTCACAGTCATACACGCAATAACAATTACTGAAATTTAAATGGGCTTGTTACTTTGCATGGAAATAGTGGACAGCCACACTCTATTTCTTGGATTTTCCAGTTTGTGATCCAACGTCACCCGACCCCTGTGGTGCAGGACACGCAGTGTGAGCTTACCTGTCTTTGTAATGTCTCAAATATAAACTTAAAGAGTAACTAAACCCCAAAAAATGTTTTTGTTCTGCTGAAAACCTCTGTATATGGGTATTTATTAGTGTTGTTGATTGATTCAGGTCCAAATCTGAACATTTTAGTGCAAAGTATTTGAATTCTACATATAGTGCTATAACAGTGCATAACGACCACCCTCTACTGGTTGATACAAGGCTATTGCAATTTAATTTTGCTGTTGGCTGATCTGGAGGCAGGTGACGTATGTGGTGGCAGCTAGTGGCAGACCATGGCCATCAGAATCCGTTGTGCGGCTCATTAGGGTATCTGCCTTGCTGAAGCTCGCACAGACAGAGCAGCAACGTTGGGCACAAACACACCTCCTCCTCTCTTTTTCTGAGGCTCTCTGTCACAGCACTGCAGGCACACACACACCAAGTTGCGCCCCCGGCCCCCTCCTCCCTCCTCCCGCACCTGTAGTTCTACATGCTTGAAAAATGGAGCGAGATCCACAGCCCAAGAGGAAAGGTGGAGCAGAGAGGGAGAGGCTTAAAAAGCTAAAAGCACTGGCCACAGATGCAGCGCAGTGCTGTAAAATAACATAAAAAAACAACAACATTAAACTGACTTAATAAAACAAATGTTTTAAGTTGTAACAAAGGATATTGCAAATTTTAGAATACGGTTAACTAACATAGACACAACATAATAAATTATATGAATATTGAAATCCTTGTATTATATTATTTCATTGAACCTTTATTATACCGAGATTAAGAACATATTTGTTGTAATATGCACATAGCCAATGCATATAAAAATTGTCAATTAGTGAATTTGAATAGTTGGGAAATTATGGGTGGCTTTTGGATTTTTCTTTACAAAGGTGGAGAACAGTGTCAGTACGGTCAGGTTTTACATGAGTGAGTGAACGTTGTAACCTTTTCTTTCTTTCTTTTTACTCGCTGTGACTATTGTATCATATTTTAAATTTCTTTCTGTGTGTGTTTGAAGTTTCCTTGTTTAATGTTACAGAGAATAAACCTACACATCTGCAGTGCACCACCTGTGAACCTCTCACGTGTGGTATGATACTATGGTTGACACAGTGGTCAAATTTATAACTAGTCTGGTACCTCTTACATTAAAAATAGGATTGGCCTCAAGTTTAGGTGGATTAAAAGTGTAGTAGTAAATGAAATAGAATAGAACATAATTTCAGTTTATGTGATTTGAGTACAGGTTATTGCAGCACAACAGGAACATTTATTTTGTAGGGAAAGAAACAGAAAAAGCTGTGTGTTGGTGCATGTGGAGCCTTTGCTTTATTATTTTACACTCTTACATCAGTAGGCGCCCAACCTAACTCACTTTTGGTGTTTTGCATTAATCAGGTAGTGGTGGCCTGGGATGGTATCAAATTCCCGGCCTGAATTATTGTCCCAGTACGCCCCTGGTGGCAGGTTTCGTCACCAACCAACCCCTGCTTTTTAAAAGACCAACGTCTCCACTCTGCAGACTGTGGCCTGCTACGTAGCCTGAACCTCTACCACAGACACCAGAAACTGAGCCGCTTGCTTAGCTAACAAGTTAGTTACAATACAAGTATCACACAAGTACCACACACAAACCTTTATGTAAATGTATTCTAGTGACTGTCAAAGCTCCAGTTGAGTGATTTTCAGTAACCTGCACTTGTAACACTGATTAACACACACAGGTGCATGCATGCACATACACCCAAAGAAACATTTACAAATATAAAGTAAATGTAAACATCTGTACAATCTTGACCTTGTCATGACAGATTAGCAAAAGTGTGTACAGATGGAAACACACACATTACCAGAATTATTTACATCCATATACATACACTACATACAGTATTTGCACACAAAGATACACACACATAGAAAAACATACAGGCAACAAGTAAATATGAGAAAACAGGCAAACCCACTGTAAATATACACACACACACACACACACACACACACACACACACACAAAGCTCTTGGGATTACTCCTGTCATTCCTGGACATGGACTCAGTCGGATGTCTTGCTGAAACTCTATGGATATTTTATAGGTCTCCTCCACAAATTGTCATGAATCTTTTATAAGGTTACATCTTAGTGTGTGTGTGTGTGTGTGTGTGTGTGTGTGTGTGTGTGTGTGTGTGTGTGTGTGTGTGTGTGTGTGTGTGTGTGTGTGCGTAAAACTAGAAGATTACAGAGTGGTTAGGAGTAATCTGATCACCTAAAACAAGGTAAAAGCCAGGTACTCAAAAATTCGGCTTTTATTGCCTGATGATGGCTGGAATCAAACCTGGGCCACTACAGAAAGTTCTCCTTTCTAAATGGGGTGCATGCTCCACCACATGAGCCACCTTAAAACCCCTTTTAGGTCGTGGTTAAATAAGTAAAAGAGGCAACATGTTTTGACCACTGTAGGTCTTTGTCAGGGCTTTAAACAAAAAATTAATAAATACATAAATTATTATATTACCAGTCACAGCTTTGTTTCTTTTATGACTTGCATGTACATTCCAGGGATTGTCAATGTCAGTGTGAATGTATATACGGACAAACCAAACACTGGCTCTAGATATGACCTTTTATGCCTTCAGTGTGTTTCCCAGCAACTGCTTGGAATGGGAGGATGAGGCAAAGATGTTGCAATCAACAACTACACCAATAGATGCCAGTAAATCCTACACATTGGACCTTTAATGAAAACGCCCCGGAACCATTGATTGTCATTTGACCGTAGGTTCTATTGTTTTCCTTCTTGTCTTGTAGAAAGGTGTGTGTGTGTGTGTGTGTGTGTGTGTGTGTGTGTGTGTGTGTGTGTGTGTGTGTGTGTGTGTGTGTGTGTGTGTGTGTGTGTACGAAGCATACATAGGCCTACTGTATATGTGCAGATGGTGCCATCACTCCCACAGGTGTGATTCATTTATTAAGAATTGATGGTATAGTGAGTGACAATCGCATGAGTTTTCTGAAAAGAAATTCAGCGTAATTCCTCTGTTACATCACCATTCTTACAGTTTGTAGGAAAGAGCGCTCTGTGCTCTTATTGGTCAACACCTTGGAACACATAATAATAATAATATTTATAATATTAAATAATTATAATACAGTTTATTTATATCCTATCTTTCATACAACTATTCAACAACAGTTGTACAAATTATCAAACTTGGCAGGAGAAGGCTAAAATTCTGGCATTCTAGGAAAATCTTATACCTTTACAGTACTAGTTAGTTTTCGGATTAATATTTGAAATAAAAATGTATTATTTGTTTATAAATGTATGTATTCCCAAGTAGTATCTGAAGCAGTTCAAATGACAAATGAGCTCCACCTCAAACTGCAAGTGTCACATAATTAATGCGCCCGTAATAATGATACAATACAAAAAAATAACACTGACAGCTGTCAGTACCTTTACTTATACCAACAAGCGGGTTTTAACTGGTTATGAAACAGTCTAGATTTAATACTGATGTCTTCAAGTGACCTACATAGACAAACAAGATCATCAGCGAGAACACTGGCTATTTCTATGTTATTCTTTATGCTTGCCACCGGGTCGGATTCCCCTTGAATTCAATGAAAGGAGGCAGTGGAGACAATCCAGAGGCCTCCAGAATCAGCACAAATGAAGTTCCTCGCTGCTGCTTTAAGTAAAACTTTGAATGTAGGACTTTTACTTGTACATTTTAAAGTGTTGTATTATTACTTACTGAACCCTTTAAATGATAGGTTCAGTCTGTCTTATAACAATAGTCTGATCAGAACATTGAAAAAGGGTTTTGCTCGCTGTAACCATTCCTCCTGTTCATACCAGTTGCTTCATATTTAAGTGCGGGGACAAAATTCACAGTCCTTGTTTCTAGTTACAGTCATTTTCTTATTTCCTTTGCCACAGACATACAGTATGAAACCTGTGATTTGGAGTCACGCATATATATAACATTGATTTATTTTAAGGGGCTGCAAGTCAAAAAGGCAGTAGAGTGCATTTCTGATCACAAGCTTTGTTACTGTTCCTTTTCATTTTCCAGCTAGCTTATTATTTCCACTGCACCCAACACAGGATTGAGCAGTATAGGCTATGATTACAGACCACAGGTGAGGTGGAGGGGGGAGTGGGTGTGTCTTGATGAGGCCTGCTACTGTGGCATGATGTAGTATTCTTGATATGATGTGGCGCCATCTCATGGTAGAAAGCTGGTATAACTGCAGAGGCCTGACTAAAGATAGAACACTAAAGATCTCAACAGACAATGCTAAGAAGATGAGTTATATGTAGATTTGTTAGAGTGTTAGTGTCTTATCCTCTGTTATCGTTGTCTTGTTCACATACAGTTGCGTCTTCAAACGAAGGTCTGTGTATAATATGTGCCAGATCTGGTACAGTGTTGAAGGCTGACAACCAGATGTTGTCTGTCATAACAAAAAAGCCCAGGAAACAGACCCAGGTGGCTCTAAAAAGCACCAGATGGAGATAAAAGTTGCCAACCAAGAGCAGCAAACCAGGAATTATCCATAATGGCAGTGATAACTTTTGGACCTAAATCAGTCAGAATATCATCTGGATAACCGGGGGTGGTAATAGAACCAGAAACCACACTGCCAAAGATGTTCAAACTTGGATTTTTGAAGTCCAATATCTTTTTTTTTTTGTATATGAATCTATTTGTATTCTAACTTGTTAAGCCCTCAGTCTCCTCATTCAGAATAACCACTGCTTTGGGAGGTTATGATATTAGATAATAGCATGTCTTTTACATCATAGTCTAGAATTTGGAGCAAATTAATTACAAGGCAAGTATGTAATATTTGCTTCGTGGCTACATAATACAATGTCTAAAATGAAACCTGTAATCCTGCCAGCGGAAACACCCTTTGTGTCTCGCTTGATAACCAACTACTTGTGTAGTCTTGTAAAAATTGAGTGTGTTTTGTAGGTGAATTTGAATATTCTTATCTGTGTAATGTGGTGCTGATACTGTATACCTAGTTAACAACTTTTATTGAACAGCTTCCGCTCTGTGTGGGAACTGAGGACGTGTCAGCGGGCCATCTGGAGAGTATTACAATAAAAAACTGCAGGATTGACCAATAGGGTATGAACTATCTTGGTTGATCCTACTGCAGCTCACTGTCTCTCTCCCTTTTCTTTTGGTTTTCTCTCTTGTACCTCAAATACACAAAACTCCAGAGAGGGGAAGGGTGGGAGAGAGACAGCCAGAGAGACTGGGAGAGAGAGAGGGGATGGGAGGGACTGTGGGTGAGGTTTACTTGGATCCAAATCTACTGGAGCAACAACTGATTGGAGACACAAGACAGAAAGTTCTGGAGCAAAACTCTAAGCAAAGCAGGAGGAAAAAAGATCATTCAGCCGTTTACAGACCATCAAAGACTACTTTCAGCACAGCGAGACTGTTGTAAACGGTGACTGAAGCCATATGGATTGATCTTTTTCGTTTTTTCCTTTGGCTTATTTTCAGTGTGGGAGACTGTTTTAGTGGATTGTACTCTGCAGGAGAACTTCAAAAATACAGGAAAAGCTCTCATTGTCACTGACAAGACACAGACATTGTGAAGTTGTTATTGTAGAAGCAGTGTTTCCGTGCTGAGTTGTTGACAGAAGTGCTAGAAATGTCTGGCAGAGTGCTTCTTGTCCTTCTCCTATCTCTCTATCTGACTGTGGGTTCAGTTCAGAGTCAGGGTTCGTCCCAGGATGCCTTTATAATCCAGTACCTGGAAAGGAGATTGGCTCAGATGGAGGTAAGTGCTTGCTGCACTTCTGTTTAACATCAGGTACCTGTATCCCTCAGAGCACAACCTCAACCCTGTTAACTACTGCTTGCAATGTTACTCATACATGACCCTAAATATACAGTATATTCTGCTATCTTGTACTGCATAAGATTTTCCACTTTTCTTGCTATGATGTTAGAAATATCCGACCTTAAAATGAGCAGGTATAGAGCAGAATATCACTTTGTGTTTTCACCATACTCAGATTGCATGGATGCCAAAGCTCTGGCATTATCTCAGCTGACTGATTTGTATAATGTCTTCCTATGGGTATCTGACTGAGTCAACATCTACAAATATGTTAGTCATCTGTAGAGATACAGTATACTGTAAAGCTCAGTGAGGTAATGTACTATGATGTAGTTCATTTCAGAGCACTCTCAGGTACTAGTGTGAACATCCGAGGTTGTTAATGCTGCTGTTAAGCGAAACATTAAAACATTAAATAGAAATATCTAAATGTAAAAAAAAAAAGAAACATTTTAAATCTTCAGAAAAATATGTTTTTTAATTGAACTTAAGCCTATCACTTAGTCTTATATTATATTTAACAGAATTTGCTACCAGATAGGCTGCCCAGGCATTTTTTCTGCCAGCCCATGCCACCCATCTGTTTCAAAAGTCGAGTTTAATGCTTAGCAGCAACCAAAGACAACAATGCTAAAATGTAGTTTAACAGCACAAGTAAGTAAGCATAATTACTGAACTGACTCACTATATTTATACTGCAAAATCTAATTCAATTTGCTAACATAAGCTTATGTTACAGCCACCGGAACCTACTAGACATGCAAGATAGCGAGTTGAGCAAGTAGAGCTTGAGCAGCAAACCTGCTGAGGCGTACTAAAATGAGCAAGAGTGTGTTTTATTCTTTATGAATTCACCAAGTTTGAAGAATGTATTTCTTCTTTCAAAAGGCACATGTTCTTGATTTAACTCTGTATCTACAACACATGTTCTCTGTTTCACTGATATCAGGAGCGTCTGAATCATTGTGAGCAAAACACAGTGGGTGTCACCCAGAAGACCTATGACCTCTCCTCTGAAATCAGGGGTTATCTGTCCACTCTCAGCGTTGTAAGGTAGGCCTGACTGAATAATAACTTTATAACATTTGCCCCAAATTGCCCAAGTAACAAGAATGGATGAATGAAATAGACTAAATGAAGGAACTTCAGAATTGTCAGAACTGAAGCGTTTTGCTCCACAGATCGGAGGTGAAGAGCCTGGTGGACAGCGTGTCTGTGCGAGTAGACCGGGTGGAGAGAGAGTTGGAATATCTTGAGAACAAGATTCCCACCCAGTCTGACATCGAGATGGAGGAGGCGCTGCTGGAACAACAGATAAAGGCCGCAGAACAGGACCTGCAGAAAAAGAAAGCCAAGATTAAAGTGGAGAAGGGTAGGAAGTGTGTGTGTAGAGTGTACAGAGTGTGTGTGCACTGATGATTACTGCATTTATCTGTCTAGTGGGGTTATGTATTAGTGGAGGGAAAAACAGAAAGATATTAAAAGTAAAGGGGCAGATCATCGAAGCCAGACAAACAGAAACAGGCTTGTACTGAACCGAATGTTGCGCTGTACTATTCAATAAAAATCCATTCATTCATGGTCTTTTCTCCAACATCTCCAGACTGCAGCACTGCCCTGAGTCAAATCAAGTCTCTCAAGATTGTGAAGAGGACAGGAGATACCTCTGGTTCCTGGTTCAAGGACCCATCTGAAGGATCAGCTAAGGTCCGTTCTTTTTAAAGATGATGTAATTACAGTAAATAGGGGAGTGTTTAGGGTGGAGACAGCTGTGTTTCTTTCTGGGCAGCAGCCTGTGCTTATCTTCCTCTCAGTATGGGGCTGTCGATGGACGATCACTGACCTTTTCTCATAACATTCAAAATGAATTGTCCTTCACCCTGGATTACATCACATACACTGTTTAACAGTTATATTTCATTTGGAATGATTGCTGACATCGTGGTTTTGCCCTGTTCAGTCATTTTACTGAAATAGATGAAAAATCCACACTTTGGGGCCCGTATATGTATGGTTCAGTATTGTATTTTTCCTATTCATGTGGATATCTCAGAAATATAAATAAGAAAGACTTTTTTTCTATTAAATGAATCAGTCTGTAAAGTCCCCCTCCAGTCAAAACAATTTTTTTCTTCTTGTTCCTACATTTAGATGTTTGAGCTTTACTGTACTCTGTAGAACTGTAAAAGTTATTTTAACAAAAAACATTTTTTAAACAGATTACATAAAAAAGTGACACTTACTTAGTTTTTTCTTTTTCTTTTTTTCTTTTTAAGGATTTTAACATGGAATTTTTACTTTTTGCACATGATCCAAGCAGATTATTCATGTGTGTCTGAATACATGTCTGGAGGAGATCTTATCAATATCAGGTTTTTGTATCAGTCCATCAGAATCAAAGAGTAATGCCTCCTTTCTAGATTTTGCATATCACAATGGCATTCATCAGCAAGAGAAAAATCTAATGTGAAAGAAGAGTCGCCAATTGCATGAATACCACAGATTAAGAAAATCATTATATTTAAGCCAAGAATAGAACAACAATGCTGAATTGCACAATATTATTTTCACTCACTTCTCAACTGGTCACATCTGTAAATCTTTCAGGTCTATCTGCTCAGTGGAATTCGTAACAACACCCTGCTGGAGTATGTTTCTCTGCAGAGTTTCACAGAGAGGACTACCGCCCCACCAGCTAAGGTGGTGCAGCTGCCTTTTCACTGGCAGGGGACAGGTCATGTGGTCTACAATGGATTCCTCTACTGCCACAAGGCGGACACACCCAACCAGATACTGAAGGTGTGTGGCTGAACTAATCAAAGCCCAATATTTTACATGTGTGTTTCCCATCAAGGCAATTGATTTGCACTATGTTTGTCAGATATAAAAGGGTTGAATTGATTGCAGTTTGTTGATTTGACTTCATGCTGAATTAGAACTGCTGTGGAGCTTTTGGCTGGAGAGTCCAGATCACTTCAGAGAAGCTTAGTCATTGGGGAGTTGATTGTTTGTCCTATTTCCTTCGCTGCTCTGTGTTAGCTGAGGTCACCGAGCTAATGCTGCCAAAAGAAACAATTTTGTTCCAGTAAAATGAGCCGACTTTTCTCAGGGTACTTTGTGTTGGAGCACATGTAATTGCTACAGAAAGTCTATTGAATGGATTGCCATGAAATTTGGTACAGATATTAATGTCCCCCTCAGGACAAATTATAATAACTTTGGTCATATTTTGCCTTTTCATATTGTGCCATCAGGAAGTTAAAATTTTAATTTATCCAATACTTTGGTTTATGACCAAATACCTACAAGCGTAATGACATTCGCATCAGCCTTAGCTGTACTTTGTGTTTAGTGGCAATTTTAGCAAGCTACTAAACTAAGATGTTGAACATGATAAACCCTTACCTGCTAAATATGCATGTTAGCATTGTTTTGTTGAGCATGTTAGCATGCTGACATTAGCATTTCAGCCTCACTGAGCCACTAGCATGGCTGTAGACTCTTAGTCCTATTTGTACAAATCCAAATCATGCAGTTACAACATGTCTGACGCCAATATCAAAACTATATGTTTCTACATTTGTCTCATATCTGTTTCCATCACATAAAGGTAGACCTGTTGAATGGAACAGTGGTGGACAGTACACTGCTACCAGGAGCAGGCCGTCTACCAGTATACAGTCTGAACTCCAACACCTACTTAGACATGGCTGTGGATGAACTTGGCCTCTGGGTCATCCATGCTGACCCTGAGTACGGAGGAAACCTGGTCATTACTAAACTGGACAAAGGTAGAGCATACCACCCCTAGGTTTATACATACATATATGTAAGAAACGTAACCTGGCCTATACTGTTTTGTTTTTTGTTTGTACCTCAGGAACTTTGGCAGTAGAATATACCTGGGATACACAGTGTAGAAGCCGTGATGCTGAAGGAGCCTTCCTAATATGTGGGACCCTCTATGTTGTCTACAACACACGCTATGGAGGACGCTCCACCATACAGTGTCTCTACGACATCCATGACACCATCCACAGGTTGAACTACACACATTACAACCTGATACAGCGACCTACACACTCACACAAACAAGCACCCTCTTAATTAACCATCCACACGTGCATGCACAGAAAAACAGAAAACAGGGTCAACTAAATGTTCAATCAGAAGAGACTTTTTATCACACAGACATTTTGCATCCACATCATTAAGTGTTCACAGCAGAAGCGATCTTTGAATTTGATTAAACATTTTCTCTCTTCTGTACCATCCATCTGCAGTGATGAGAGTCCAGTGATTTTCTTCCCAAAGCGCTACACCAGCCACAGCAGCATCCACTATCACCCTGGAGACAAACAGCTGTATGCCTGGGACGACGGCTACCAGACAATATACAAAGTGGAGACACGCAGACATGACCAAGTCACTGCCGAATGAAGATCTACAGCTTTCACCCTTTCAAAACCTGTGTTATCAATCCAAAGTTATGCAATAAACATCACTTATAATAGCATCAGTTAAGGAAAGTTATTGATGAGTAGTTTATAATCTGCTGTTGTTCAGTATAGTGATCCTTTGCTGGCAATGGATGCTGCCTTTATCGCTCTTAATTATTACAGACATAAAGATCATGTCCAACCAAAGGCATTTTATACATTATGTAGGCTTTATACCTTGTATCACCACAATAAAGCACATTTAAGTGTCACATGTATTTTCTTTAACTTGCCCTCAATGAGTGATTTACATTTTTTACGCTAAGATAGACTACGGAAAAGCTGACTCATCAGATAACCTGTCTCACATTGCAAAATTGGTCTGGCCCATACACTCGGGCCAAATCTAGTAGACACATGTGGTCCATGACATAGCCATATCCCTGCCAACTGTATGACCATAGCTTGCCCTGTTCTGGCCCTGTGTTGGACCACACAGGTTTTCAGTGTTCAGTTCTAGTGTTTACTGGCTAAATGTCCTTATTTAACTTTATGTCTATGCATTACTACACATACAGTGAGGAGAGGGGAGAAAAGAAGGGACTGAAAGAGAGGAGAGGAAGAAAGTTTGTCTGTCTAATGACAATTTACACTTTTGCAAATGGTGTGACATGAAAAAAATGTATTTGTTTATAATACTGTCTTTGATTACTCATTTTGGCCAATTATGGCAAGTGTCTGTATTAATGAAGAGTCTTAGTTAAGGTTTTTAGCTGACATCTGGAGCCAGTGCTGAAACCTGTCTGGTCCAACACAGGGCCAGAACAGGGTCATCTATGATCATACAGTTGGCTGAGATATAGCTATGTCTATATATATGTGGCTACCAGATCTGGCCCACATGTGGACTATAATTCATTGCTGTATCTGTAGTCTACGTGGACTGTGTGTGTGGCCAAACCAATTTTGCTATGTGTGTATAGTATATCCAGTTATTGTGTCTGCCTAAAACTTTGCCTGGATGAATCACATGTGTATGACCTATACACACATATATACCTGTACACTTATCTAGCTGCACCCACATATGCACACACAGAGAAACATTTAGCATACTTCATATGTATGGACATACATTATGCTGTTGCTTTAACTTCCTTCCCTTGCATTTGCAATTACTTAGGGCTATCTAGTACAGCACTGAGGTATGTTGGATTAAAGTTGTGTTTTTGGAACACTTTGATGCCATACTCTTAGAAAGTACTAAGTGAATATGAACATGATGTGTGTGTTAGAAAGTGAGAAAATACAGGGAATAGAAAGTGTTTCAGGAGACGTAAAAACATTAAGAAGTGAAAGTGAAAACAAATCTAGCTGGAGAGCTATTTGTACTTCATTCCCTTTAAAAGTTCTTTCAGGATTTGTGCTGACTGAGCCTATAGGTAATATAAACTGGTCAAGTAGCTTTTTGGATTGTGTGTTATAAGATTTAAATTAGCGAAGAGATGTGAGGTAGTTTGGAGGCTTTATCTTTACCTGCATGTAAGAGGATTATTCCTCCTTACACTGTGATTATGATACAGAAAGCAGTGATGATGACTATGGAATTTGTCATCAGTGTGATCAAATAGGGGTTTACTGTGAAGTGATGATGAGGCAGCACGGTAGTACTGATGTCAGGGGGGAGTGACTCAGGGGGTTCCCCCCATGTTTTATAATTTACATTTATAATGGCAGCATAGTCAGAGACACAGGTAGTTGTAGAGAAGGTCTAATATTTGTATTTAAAACAACACTATGATTACCCTCATCCTACTGACTGGGGTACTCATAGACCCAATACTTTTTTTCATATCTCACAGGTTTCATTCATTCATCCATTCATGTGTGTTCTTACTGACTTTACATGATTGTTTTCTTTTTCTGTTTCAATTTGTGCTTTATTAAAATACCAATGTATTGGTGATCCAGGGGACACCAAAGGCACCCAATTCTGCGAATGCAGTTTTAATAGATGGAACAATTTATTGAGTCCATGTTTGAGTTCCTGGTCGCCATGGGTTCTACTGTCTATAGGATCACACATTATCAGGGAGGTATAGAGCATTCAATTCAATTCAAGGCATGGGGAAACAGACATTTAGATTGTCAAAGTAAATGTAAAGTATATACAGATTAGTAAGAAAAGAAAACTTTAAAGTAGACTTTTAGTTAAAGAAACAGTGTGTCGAGGTCACTCACTGTCCTTCAGGTTGTGTCATGTTTATACATATTGGGCAGCAAGATATGCCCTGTCTCTTCTCCTGGAATCCTTTTTAATGTTGATGGTCATTTAGATCGTGGAGATCTGGGGTTGCAGAGTTTACATTGTTTTCAAATCAATGTTCCTTATATTATCAGATGTTTTACATTGTAGGAGGAAGGGCACCTCTGTCTCAACCACAGCTGTCGAACAGTCATTTTGGAGGAGACAGATTTCCTCATGTGCTCTATGTCTATTTTAGTTTTACACAATTTGCAAATTAACTGTAACTTTCCTGAAATAATAATAATATATATATATTTAGATAACGAACTAACTAACCATGTTTCATTTCATGTTCTTGTGGTTGATCAATCTGTATGCCAGTCTCACTTTCTCTCATATATATCTTAATATTCTTGTTATTTAACAGTTAACAGTTATGGTGTTGAGATTGATAAGACCCTGATGGAACTGGTGCCAGGTTGTAATGTCTGTATCTTCTTTCTCTTTTCATTCACCGGTAAAGGTCAGGCTGTCCGCAGCTGACTCCTCTTTGTTTAACGGGCTCTGATTCATCCCGCCCATTTTCAGTTGGTGGTGACGTAAGAAGGGGGCGTCTCCAGGCTGACCGTTGAGTGTGACAGCAACGGCTCAGCTCCCGGGGCATTGTTGACTGCTGAGGTTTTCTTTTGAAACTGTGCTCAACCGACTGCTTTTTAAAACTATGAGGAGGAGAAGCGGTAGTAACGCCAGCAGGAGAAGCTCAACGATTAGAAGACGCAGTGAGAACCTGCGTTTCGATGAATTCGGCTTTGCTCTCACTAAACGAAAGGAGCAAAAACTTCATCACCGATGTCATGAGTACAGGTGCGGGGCTGGGTAACTCCTGAAAACTAACGGCAGCTAATAACGTTAACGTAAGCTAGCTGCGAGTTCTCTCGACATGCTGTGACTCTGGGCTTGTAAAGTAAACTTTTTTATTCGGGCAACGTTACACCCATAACGTTACATTGTTGTGTTTCATATTATTCTTTTCACTCTTGTTACCGTTAATTAATTACAAAAACGTCGTTAAAACGGTGTCAGTGATATGCAAGCGCTTTTATGCTTAACTTATGTTTAATTAACTTAATGTAACGTTATGTTAGACTGCTGTGTCGGTTGAAGTGGTGTCTTGTTAAGTAATAAAAGTAAAAAAAAAAAAAGAGTATAAAAGTGAATCGCCAACGCTATTGTTCCAGTTCAACCATTTGGTGACCAAAAAATAAAATTAAAATAAACAAATTATGCTTAATGGTGCTTATTTAACGTTACTTATCAGATTTGACAAACCTTTGAGACACAATTTAGTTATTAGGAGTACCGTTAATAGAAATTTGTCCACTGATATTGCTTCACAAATTAATTCTTTTAGGTGTATAAGTCGCTCCAACATGTCTATCTGTAGTTTGTGTATACTGTTAACCCTAAAGCTGTGGAGCAGAGCCCCCCCCCCCCACACCATACTGGAATTATTAAAGGCTATAGTAAATCCTATTCACATCAGCATAGACTCAGTCATCTTTCTTTGAATCAGAAGTTTTACCTGTTTGCCTTTATAGAAAATGTGAATATGAGCCTGATTTGAATAAAACTGATGAATGAGTCTGAATCCACCTTGTTCTGTTGTCTGTCAGCTACCCCCAGCTGAGCTCAGTGAGGGTGAAAGAGCTGTGTGAGCTGCTCAGCTACTGGAATGGAGCCAGCTTTATCTGCAAGAGCCAGGTGAGAAGTGTCTCCAGTGTTGTTAATAATCTACCCTCATGTTTTGAACCATGCAATAGTTGTAAACATACATCTTGCTTTGCTCCCTCTCACTCATTCTGTGTTTTCAGATTGAGCGATTTATCAGGATGGGTATTCCTCCAAGCCTGCGAGGTAGAGTGTGGAAGTGTCTTCTCACCATTGACAGCCTGAGAGAAACCAGTGACTTTAACTACCAGGTAAAGCACAATGAGACGTGCACTGGAAAGAGCGGCTTGTGTCATTGTAACGCCATTAATGTTGCATACCGTTGTACTCCCTTGCGAAATGACACAGTGAGTTTGGAAGTGGGAACAGAGTTTTCTAACAGTGCCAAAAGATAGGGATATGTTATTGGTTGATATAACAATAATCATTTATTTGGAATTCTTATGCAAAAACAATTAATGGACTTTATGTTCTATGAAAGCCAAAGTATGGTTGAAGTTTTTTTATGAACTTTACTCAAAGTAAACAAACATATAAAGAGTCAGACCTGTTGTTTGTTGTGATGTCAGTTGGATTTGGTCATATCAGAGCTATGGAATATTAAACCATCCATCTTTGCTCACTATGGTGTAACCTTTTTTCCCCTCAAGTGTGTAAAAACTACAGGTTATGGACTTATTTTTAAAATTCAAAAATGTAAAACTTATCAGTATTGGCCACGAGAAGCAGGTAATTATCGGTTATCGTGTCGAATCCATATCGTGCATCCCTACTACCAGAAATGTTTTTTGGATTTCTTCTACCTAACTTTTTATACTGTTATACTTTTACTCACTTGGTTTTATTAAGGAAGTGATTTCCAGGATTAAATTATTGCAAAACAAACCCACACAGAATACTGTATTGTTTTTTTTCAACAGCAATCTCTTCATCATTTCAAAATAATTCTTTAACATCTCAATGTCAATATAACATCAGCTACAACTATGTGTAAGTTGGAAATCATTCTACTGTTTTTCTCAGAGCTGAATTTATCATTGATTTATCACCTTGAGTCTTTCCAACCATTGTTTTAGCAAAAATAGCAAATAATGAATGACAATCATTCCTTTGTTTTAGCTTCTCAGATGTGAGGATTTGTTGCATTTGTTTGTTGCATTTTTGTCAGCTGAATATTTCTTTTGGGTTTTAGACTGTTGATCAGACAAAACAAGACATTTGAAAACATCAGCTTGTGTTCTGTGTTTGGCAATTCAGTTGAATTAGTCAAAAGAATAATCAGCAGATTAAATGACAACCAAATGTGTTGGTTGCAGCCCTGGTTCTTTTGTATAAGAACTGGTGACTTGACCAATAATGCAATGCAATATAAAATTAGACAATGAATCACTTAGTCACTGGACAGATGATACAAACACAAATATGTCAGTATTGTAATGGCCATTTTCATTTTATAGACAAAATGATTCATTGATTAATAGATAGATAAATGTGCATATTTAGTAAATTGGAAATGATAGTTAGTTAAACTGATAAGCGTGTAATAGAAGTTAATAAGACAGTCCACACAGGATTGACCTTTCAAAGCAGAAGTACAATGGTACGATGCTTCAGTGCCTCATTTTAACGTGCTGAAAAGTACATGACCACCTCAAAGGAGGCCTCTTGTCTCAGAGAAGTTTAAAAGCAGAGCTGTAAACTCTGTTTCACTTGATATAATATAACTTTTATTGAACAATATCAAAGACAACAGTGACACCACTAGTACTTGTCTTGCCTTGAGCCTTCCTGTAAATGCAACACCAGGAATTGGCAAGGAGATGTCGCCATTTTGGCTCAGCGCTTCAGAAAGCTCCATTTGCCCCACCGCTACCCGTAACTGTGATTTCATTGTAGTTGAACTAATCCAGGTTGGCTGTATATTTAGTCGTTGCCTAACCAAAGCAGCCTATGAGTGATGAACCCTGCCTCTTACTCTGTCATTCATTCATAGCAGAAGTGTTATTGATTGATTTCCAGCAATGGAATGTGTCGGGCTTTCTCCAACAGAAGTGCTTGTCAGAGGTGCGAGGACCCCTGGTGGACTTGGGAGTCAGTGAGTACGGCATCCTGTCGGCAATTGCCACACTGAGTGACACCCAAAACGACCTGGATTTGAACCATCAGCAGTCCTCCAGCTGCCCCGAGCCCAGATACTCTGTAGATGACATCACACTCTTCCGACAGATTGCCCTGGACCTACGTAAGCTCGAACAATGGAATTAAGCTCTAGGCTTAGTGTGTGCATGTTGAATGTTTTCAGTTGAGAACATGGCTGCATATTTTAAACATATTTTGACTCATGTTGAGGACTGAATTTAAAACAGATTATTTAGTCCTCAGAATGTTGTAAAAACGTGTTTAATTATACTTTTAGTATTGCTTCTTGTAGAGCATTGCACAATGAATGTACCTCTCTTCTGTTACTGCACCATGTTTAGGGTTAGGGTTGAAGTTTTGTTATTACCAGAGAACAGCTTTAGAAATTGATGTAAATAAAAAGACACTCGGAACACCAGGTATAATTAATTTGACCTGTTCCATAGAGCGTTCCTTCCCGACCCACCGCTCTCTGATGGGGGAAAGCCCAGAAGCCATCGAGGGTCAGGCGAAACTCTTCAGGGTCCTCATCGCCTATGCCAAGTACAGCCCGCAGGTTGGATACAGTCAAGGTAATGGACTGATTGTACTCATTTATATAACACCTGTGGGACTGTAGGAATACTTTTAAAACGGTATGAAGTGCTTTTTTGTCTTTCTTTGCTTCCCAGCAAAAAATACTGTAGTGATTATCATCAGGTTGCTGGCGCTGTTTTAAATCCACAGGGGGAGGACATTTATTATCTTTTGATCTTAACATTGTGTTCCCACATCATCATGTGTAATTTCACACACTGTTTCAGTAACTTGGTGCAGATAGTACATAATGCAATACATAATGTGACCACTTGATGGAAGCAGAGGACTATTAATATAAGAAGTTACTGCGTCATGCTCTTTTCTGCTCAGGAAATGTCAGTGAAATTGTTTTAACATTATTAATTTATTTATGATGATTTAGATTTTTTAAATCAGATTTATATTAATAAAGCTGGAATTTGGATGAAAAAACTAAGTGGAAATCAGATTGTGAAAATGTTATCAGCACAAGCATTTATAACTACTGTTAAAAAATCCCCATTTTCCTCTTAAAATATTAGGTTAAGAAACAGAAACATACTCTGAGCTGTTTATTGTAAACAGTTGTCCTATTCATGTAGGAAGTTTGATTTTAGAGGATAAAGAATCTGGATGAAAGTCATTCACTGGATACCAGATATATTTGCTAAGAGATTACATTATGTATTTAGGTTTTTTTTGCATTTTTTGCTTTGTTTTTTGGAACATAGTGTGTCATTAATTGTGACAGTTTGGCGCACCAGTAGGTGGAAATGTCAAATGAAACTTCCTTCTCTTCATGACTGATATCCCATCTATGGTTTAAAGTTTCCACTTCCCAGTGATACTTCTCTGCATTACAGTGTGTCCTTCTCTGTACGCTGCTTCCATGGGAAATATGTTGTATTTTTCAGGAAACATGCATTAGTTAAGATGAGGACAGATATGCATAGGTTGCTATACAAATCATATTGAGGTTATGCTCTTCCATCCTGCTTAGTTGTGTACCCTGCTGCTGCTCCACTAAACTATTGTGTATTTCTCAGACGTTTGCTAAAACATGTTCAGTCCTGTATCTTAAATGTTTTTACTGTAGTGTATCAAACATCCATACCCCATACTTTAGGAAATGCAGTATTTATGTATTTCTCTGTATTTCTGTATTTCTGTATTTTGTGTGTGTGTGTGTGTGTGTGTGTGTGTGTGTGTGTGTGTGTGTCACAGGGATGTCCTACATAGCTGCGGTGCTGCTGATGCAGTTAGGAGAGGAGGAGGCGTTTTGGGCTTTGACTGCCTTGTTGGGTAAACCCAAATATCTGACCGAACTGTTTGACCTCAGCCTCAACAAGTAAGAATTAGCTTAAAGTATATAATAAATGAAAACATACATTTGAATTATAAATATAAATAAAATGTACTGTAAATATTCTAAACTGATTGTACAGACATTTTTAGAAGTACCACAAAGTACTGGATATAATATACTTTTAAATAGAGTCCATTAAACATTCAGTGATTTGTACAAAATTAAGGGAAATCAGGGCAAGATAAGTTTTGTTATTTAATCTTTTATGGTGTTTTGTAATGTAAACTGCAGACATATCCTAATTTGGAGCAACACGACATGTGGCAACATAACTTTTGCATGGGGATCAGAAAACTCTTATAATTTGTATATACCGTATATTCATGTTAAAAATCCAGAAATACTGACTTTCTACAGTTGCATCTAAAAATTGGTTCAACTCAAATTGGTCACTGAAACAAACTTTCTGTGTAATTCCCAAATTCTCTATCTGTTTTCCTGGAATTGGTAATCTGGCACAGCTACGCTAAACTAAGCAATGCTGTTATTTTTGATCTAATCAGAGTCCAGCATCAGGTGAAGGTGTTTGACCAGTTCCTGAAACACAGGAAGCCACAGCTCTCTCAACACATGGTGAGTACTTCATTTCCAGTCAGATCTTCACTCAGTGGGTTTGTACATTAAAGGAGAAACCTGATGATACACTTAAATTCTCTGTAAAATGACACGCTGACTAAGTAACATGCAGGCATGAATTTCAACATGGGACTGATCATGAGCGGACATTAAAAATGGTAGGAAAGTATGGAATTTCTGGAGATGCTCAAAGGGAAAACGCTTCTAAAAATCAGAAAGACAAGAAAGATTGTGTGTGTAGGTAGAGGCCCCTATAATGAATCCATCAGCAACGGGGCCTCTTCTGTCATTCATGCATTAGGCTCTAGGCTTGTCATGTTCTGCAGTATTACTGTTCTTTCTCCTTCCCAACTGTTCTAAAACTATTTTCATTTAGTGAACCTCACAGCAGACATACAACACACTTTTTGCAGCTACAGGTGGACCGAAATTGAATGACATATTATTCAAAAAGATGTTATCACTTTATCAGATTTTTTTCCCATAGGAAAATGTAGAAGTGGAGGAGTTCAAATTACTATTACAGAGCTAAATGCATACAACCATGGGCAGAAGAAATATGGCATAAGCCAAAATTGAGGACTTGTTTATTTACGAAAGATTGCAAATGTGAAAAACTATAATTAGTCTAAATGTAGAAGACCACTCTGTAGATAGAGCTGATAAGATAAGAGATAAGCTGTGTTATATTGCCATTACACATTGAAACTGGAAGATACAGTATTATTATTATTATTATTATTATTATTATTATTATTATTATTATAGGTATTCATGGTTGACATAGGATTCATTCTACTGACTGTGGTGAGTCCCTGACTTTTCCTCTAGTGTCATGAGGTTGACACTTGTGGTTTTGTCTGAACAACTATTGGATGAAGTAAGGTGCAGATACTCATTTCTTTTTTTCGATTTAGCACCATCATCAGATAAAAGTTCAAATGTGTCCAGTACTGTGGTTTAAGACCAAATGCCTACAAAACTAATGCCATTCCCATCAGCCTCAGCTGTATATTGTGTCTATGCTAATTACCAAATGCTAGCATGCTACCATGGTAAACTCTGTACCTGCTAAACATCAGTGTGTTAACATTATCATTGTAAGCATGTTAGCATGTGTATGTCTGCATTTAGGTCAGAGGACCACTATGTCCAAGCATAGCTTCACTGAGCCGCTAACATGGCTGTAGACTTAAGGCACTGCTATACTTAATCAGAAGTGTTTGTCAGATGGTCCATCAGCTTTGGAAACTGACCTAAATGTAGTGAGTCCTCTTCTGAGCCTTCTTCTCAGCCATGTTGCTGTTGCAACTTAGTTCTCCTCTGTTTAAAACCTTCTGTCCAAGTGTGTTTGCACACACCGATGCATTCACTGCTACCGTTGGTGGTGCTCAAGTGTCTTTGATTGTTATACTTCACGTTGACTCAGCAGGTCTGGGAGGAAAGCTGCCCTTTTGGAGCCAACACACACATATACATACACACACACACACACACACACACACCACAGGGGTTTATTGTAGGCACAATAGTTTTACCCCTTTACAGAAAAAGCCTATTAGAGATCAGTGGTCAGCATTTCCTTAGTAATAGAGCTGTTCAGCAGAGTTAAGGCAAGCGAGCTGTAAGCAGATTATTATTTTTTTTTTTACTTGTGCTGTACCCAACCTGAGAAAACAGAGACTTAATGCATTTTGAATGCCAGGCATCAACATGAATACATGCATACATAATATTTGCATCTTATTCTATAAGACATATGTCCAGTGTTACAAGCAGTGGACTTTAAACACCAGAATTTGTTAAAAATGAGAAATGCATTGTTGGGAAGCCAATGGTTGCTAATAAGTGTGTGACACTATTTAAGAAATTCCATTGAAGACAATGCATACATCGTGGATGGAGATCAGTAATGGAGCATAGCTGACAGAAATTGGCAGAGAAGCGAGTCTTGAATACAATGTTTGGTTATGCCAAATCAACCCTCCCTATTTTCCCAACCTCCCTGCAGGAGTCAGTAGGAGTCTTATCAGTCCACTTTGTGATGCCATGGTTCCTCACTCTCTTCTCATCCCTACCCTGCTGGGACACTGTCCTGGCTGTCTGGGATCTCATCATTCTGCATGGTGAGTACACACAAACACACATGCACAAATGTATAAGCAAGCAGATGAAACACACTGAAAGTATGTAGAGTTATCATTTACTCACATTCACTTAATGTGGAGGGGACAATAAAATATTTCTAGTAAATAGCCTTCAGTGTTCAAGACAATAGTTATCTTTTTATATTGATGTTATTATTTATTAATGTGGGCATAATTTGATTTGGTCCAGTGTCAGGGGAATGATTATTATGTTATAAGTGATAACTTGACACATTCATTGTTTTTCATCTTTTCTATCTTATCTACTTTACACCTACTTTGTATTAACAAAGTATACAGCAATCATTTTTGGAAATCCCACTGTTCCTCCTCAGGCCTATCAGCTGTGTTCCGCACCGCTCTGACCATCATTGAGCTCCTGGAGCCCCGACTGCTGGACCTGCATGATGAGGGAGCAGTGTTACCCCTGCTGTTGAGAGTACCTGTTGATGTGTAAGTAAAGTGAAGCTGAACATTGCTTATGACACTTCTTATATTCATCCTCACATAATTGTGTGGCTGTCCATGATCCACATTTTGTTTAGCACAAAATAGCATCAAATATGTTGTCGTACATCCATGAATATTGTCCCAGACCACCCTCGTAATTGTGCTGAAAGAGATGGATCCTTCTGAAGAATGCCCAGCACAGTTCTCAAGGCTGAAAGCTCAGTTTTAGACTTTTTCCTAAATAAAAAACCATGGCAGCTCATGAATATCAATCGGCTCATCAGGACTGGACATGTTTTGACACCAAGCATTCCAGGAAAAGTAGAGTGTCATTGTTTTTCTGTGGTTGTTTTTGTACATGTTTGGATTAAACATCCTTTATGCTAAATTAGTTTCTTCAATGGCAGCCCATGCTGCTTTCAGTTGGACCCCTCTGTCCGTCTTTCACTATGTTGAATATAAACGTCACATGCCGACGGACATGTTTTGTTGACATGGAGCTGTTGTTATGGCAACTCAGCAGGGTCACTGGGTTTGTGTACACAGCCTGTGTGTGTGTGTGTGTGTGTGTGTGTGTGTGTGTGTGTGTGTGTGTGAGTGTGAGTGTGAGTGACAGACTGGTGCACAGTGATTATTAAAATCCAGTTTATCATATTTGTTTTAATAGATAAGCTCCCTTCAACTACTTAAATGTCACACTCGTGTGCTTCGCATTGTAAAAAAGGTCCATTGTTTGGACCCAAGTTTGTTTACATTGGACTAAGATCTGTGCAGTAGACTCTGGATAAATGGAGGCTACACAGCCAAGTAGTTTCCATAAACGTAGCTGTGTCACAGGCAGTGATAAAGCACTTTATCATGAGCTAGACGGGGGAGAGGGTGTGCTAGGTACGCACCAATGACTTGCAAAGTGGATTATGAAGGACAAATCTTTAGTATTATTATAGAGAACAGCTAAAAAACTGTTTAACGGACCATTTTTAATGCTTTATTTGCAACATTTTACATCACAGATGGGTTGGGTTAACGGTAAGCTTTGTTTCCTGTGCTACAAGGAAAGATACAGCTCTTCCTGATCCATGTGTGAACCTCTTCTTGTGTTTGTATATGCGTGCATCAAGGGCAGCACTGACAGTCCCATTTTGTTCTAGCTCTGGTGTACAGTGGGCAGCCTGCCATCACATCACATTGAGAAGTCCTTGTTGGCTGCTTGGCATCATTATGAAAGCCTGGTCAGAAGTCAACACTAAGTGGTCCGACTGTCTCCCAGGGCAGGATCCCTTTACACTGGGAAGATACTGTTGAAGAAAAAGGGGAAGGGAGCGAATGGGGTAAAAGAGAGAAAAAAAGATGAATAGAGGGTCAGAAAGAAGTGGCTAGAGAATGATGGTACACTAATTGGGGAGGGGGGTATAAAGAGAGAAAAAGAGAAATGAAGGAGGGTAGTGAGGTGAGATCTTCAACCTCTCTTAATTTTCCTTAAGGATCTCTGCTCTTTTAGTCTCTGAATGGTGGAAAAAGGAGTTGTCATGCACCCATATAGGCCATTCTGATTAATGGTTGGTTGAGAGGCTCATCCATCTCATGTGCCTGTCTGTCTACACTTGGCTGTCAATCAGCTGTCACCTCAGTCATAGGTTGCAACAATGACTCCCAGCACACCCTACGTCACCAGTCAAAGATCAGCTTCACACTCTGCGGATGATTTATTCAGTTTCTGTCTGTCTGTTTCTAACACTTTCCCCTGTTCCTCATTGAAACCTTTGGTCTCAGTATAGATCATTTGACCACTGCTTTTCAGTAATGTCTTATTACTACTTCTGATTCACTTCCCTCTCCCTCTTTTTATTCAGTGATGGTATAATCTCCCCCTCCCCCAATCTGTATTTAGCTATGCTCGCAGTGTGGGACAACCTTATCCACATTTCTCTTCCTAATAGTTCCCATTTCCAACCATGTTGCATTTTATAATTCATTCATTTTGTGTCTGCTTACTTTCTTGCCATCCCATTTTAGTTTGTCATCAACGTGATTACGTAGCAGTATTCCAGAAAAATATTACAGGAATTGCAAAACTTTTTTTTAAGTGACATTCCAGAAATCTCATAGCTTTAATATATATTTTCATTTAGAATTTTGTATTTTAATTGTATAATATTTTTTTTATTAATTTATTTCATCTTTTAAAAATATTTCTGAGATTCCCCCGCGTACCACTTAAGGCAGCTCGCATACCACCAGTGGTACATGTACCGTAGCGAACCAATGCCACTAGAAGGTTTAACGTTACATTTGTGGTATTGAATCTTGACAACTATTGGATGAATTGCCATAAAGTCTTGTACACACATTCATGGCCCCCTCAGAAATAATTATAATCACATTGGTGATCCCCTAACTTTTATTCTAGCGCCATCATTAGGTCAGAATGTCAATTTGTCCAA
This sequence comes from Dicentrarchus labrax, assembly GCF_905237075.1. NCBI lineage: Eukaryota > Metazoa > Chordata > Actinopteri > Moronidae > Dicentrarchus > Dicentrarchus labrax. The sequence continues at coordinate 30,621,853 of NW_026136720.1, forward strand.
ACACCTGCAAAACTATGTTTTATGTACATACTGACATCCTCTTTAGCTTATGCTTTGTGTTTAGCTCTTATTAGCAAATGTTAGTATGCAAACGCACTGAAGTGGTGAAAATGGGAAACATTACCTGCCATACATCAGCATGTTAGCATTGTTATTGTGAGCTGTGTTGCCATGCTCACAGAGCCACTAGCATGACTGTAGACTCTTAGTCCTGTTTCATATTTGGTTGCCTCAGTTTAATAATAATAATAATAAAATACCTTTTCAACTGCTAGATCTCTGGCCTCTCATCCTTTCTCTTTTCATAAACATAATTTATAGTAGAATGAGCTACCACATTAGCATCGTTCTTTTTTTGACCATTACGTCCCTTTGTTTTATAATAGTAATCCAATAAAATATGCATATTATTCTCTGACAGACAATGAATTGTCAATGTAAAAGAAAAAAATCATTAAAAAAAATAATTCTCCACTGGCTATAAATTTGTCATTACTGTTTGTTTGCCTACCATCTGGCTTGAACACAATGTTTGTGGTGATGTCTTTAATCTGGTGCTCTGGGGCCGAGCTATCATCTAACTTAGTCGTAAAATACAAATTCAAACCTAAAATATCTGTTTTATTTTTCAGATAGTCTTGTTTTTTATTGGCCGTTTGAAGTGTGATGATAAACCTTGGAAATACCTGTCACATTAGAGATTTTAAAGGTGATAATGAAGATACAGACCATAATTAAACTTAATTATTGTATTACAGTAAATTATAACACGAGTTCCCACACAACTGGCAACATCCAACACCCGTCTACTGACTTTGTACTATTTTCCTCTCGCTTTACTTTTCATTGTCTCTCCTTTAGTGTCCATATCTCCTGTACCCAGTCCTGTCTCTCTCCATCTCCCCCTCTATACCCTCTCCTACTCACTCCCTATACACACTGTGTCTTAGTGCCCTCCACCAGTCCTATCTCTTTCTCTTTTGTTTACCCCCTCCTTCACAATAGTCAATTCCCCTAAACCTCCCTGGGCTGTCCCTCCTCCCCTGTGTTCTCATTTTCTTTTCTGCGCTCCCTCTCCTTCTAGATGCCTCTTTTCATTCATTCATTTATCCTCATTGACACACTGACACCCTCGCTCAGCTAGAGGGGTTGACACATCATTTGTTTACTTCACACTGACAAGGCTGGCTTCAATAAAGTCTCTGCTATAGTTTTTTTCCCCCTTCTCTTTCAGCCATTTTAAAATTCCCAAATGCATTCAGACTGAGGATCACACAGTGGGTCCCTTTTGCTTGTGTTGATAATTCTATTGACATAAGCATTTCAAGTCCATGTCTTTCTCTAAGCAATCATTAGACAACATCTTTTAATGTAAATCTTTAAACTCTACCACACGCATATTAAGGCTTTGACACATCCAGTCTAGAAATTTGCTGTCAATTTCCCTCAAAGACACACATGTATATCATATCATGCTCTCCACTGGGCTGTGTACACATACACAGAACATTGGCTTTGGTACTATTGAGATTTAAAATGCCTCAGAAAGTAATCCCATGGTAAAAAACATGGAAAACCCTGCTAGAATGGTAAAGAGCTGTTGTGCAATCAAGTGCACAAACAGATTAAAAAATAATCCAGGTATGGCAAGGTTTACAGACCACTGCATGCTGAAGAAAAGAGAAGAAAGCTTAAGTATAGCTAGACCAATAACAGAATTTGAATTTGAATACCGTTACTGATGGACTGTGATAACAAAGATCTGATAACAATATATACATTTTTTTTAAACTTGAACACTTAAATTGAACAAACAATCTTGATGTATGCACCGATTTTCTTGTTACTTACTTTTTGACATATACACAAATATATGTCTTTAAATGTTAATAATAGCCAGTATATTGGCCCGGCCAATCATTTTTTCTTTATTCAAACACTAAATGGATTATAAAAATAAGTTTGATTTATTTTCTTTTGACCAGCTAATTAATTATTTATCTAATTGTCCAGCACTAGTTAAAATATTTGCATTGTTTCCTTCCAGCATCATGGCTCTCACCATTCAAAGCTGTTTTGACGAGGGTGGTATCACATAAAGAAATAACCACTCAAACGGGAACAGATCAAAAACCTGGCAGGCTTCTTAATTCAGTTCAATTTTATTTGTATAGCGCAATTCATAACAGAAGTTATCTCAGGACACTTTTAAAATAGAGCAGGTCTAAACCGTACTCCTCATAACATTATTTACAGAGACCCAACAGTACCAAAGTAAGAAGTAGCAAAGTTGTGGTAAATAAGGCCAACTTGTTTCATACAATAATCGATCGTATTATATAAAATGTCTACCATAAGGGACTGCTTAGTGTCCTTCCGCGACAGTGTGTTTTAACCTTTAGTCTTCCATTAAGAGAAAAGCCTAGATGTACCTTGAGTGTGATCACCTAACAACTTGTAGGGATTCAGTGCTTAAGGGCTCATAAACAGGGTAGATGGAGTTGCTGACACATAACTTAAAACTAAAAACTAGGTAATTCAGTCAGTTCAAACTTCTTTAAACTGATGTTTCTGTATTAGTTTAGTTTTAGCATGTGTTTAAGTACTACGGTGTAAAGATAATTTCTTCATTAGGATTCATATCCGAGCCATCATTGAAGGTTTAACAGCCATCACAACCATTGAAAATCAGTGTCATTTAAATACAGTGTGCAGTGTGCTAACCAATGGTTTACTGTATGTTGGATTTTGATCAGTAGCACATCACCATCTGTGAATTGCTTGCTGGGACACGAAACCTGTACACATCATTCATTCTTCTTCTCCCACGATTACTCTTTTCATTTTCTCCCAAGCGCTCTATCTATTGCTGTCTACAACCATTTATCATTATATACTGGGATTATACTTGAGCTTAACCAGGTGATCTATCTTCAGTTACATGTCACTCTTTTATCACCTTCTCTCCCTTCTCTCTCTGTCTTCTCTTCCTCATCAGTTTCTCTGATCCTCCATCATTCTCACCTCACATTAATGTTGAATTATATGCACCTGCATGTCCACACTTTGATTAATACAGAAACAGGGTTAAAGGATAGGTTCACAAGTTTTCAGTGTCTTAAAACAATACTCCGGTAGCTGTGTGACCATGGAAGCAGTTTTTCTTTGTGTAACAATTACTCCTGTTCAGATTGGCCATTAAGAGGTTCCTTCCTAATGCTATTCCAATGTAAGTGATGGGGGACAAAATCCACAGACAATGATCTGCGCTAGTAATTTAATAACAAAAAAATTAAAGAAAATATAAATATACGCGTACACTGTATGAGCTGCCCTCTCTTGATATGTAATGTCTCCACCTAGTGGTAAAGTAGCACAGTTAGCTATAGGAAGTCAGCAGCTATTAGTTCTTTTCCACAGGGCGTAGTATATATATGCCTCTAAGTATGAGCACACAGGTCATTTTATGTTAATCTTGTGAAGTAACATGGATCGTTTGTTAAGATAATATTATTACAGTGCTCATTTTAATTGCCGTGTTAATGGTAATTTCCATTATGTGTTGTTAGCATTAAGTTAACAGACTAAACTTTAGTTCTTCAATTCAGGAATAAAAAAATGTTGAAGAATCACAATAATTGTTTCCAGTATTTATATACCTGTCTCTTCATGCTTTTCCTTCATCCAGTTCCAGGTAGCATTCAAATGTTCTTCAGCTCTTATTTTAGGTTGTGAAATTGGCACTAATTTCAAATGACTCCCCTCTTTGTTCCCACCCTGTCTCTGTGCTCCAACCCCACTTCCAACTGCAGGGCCCAGTACACCGTGTTGGTCCCTGCCCTGTGGAATACTGAGGTCCAAGACTGGGAGCTTAAATGTATGAACAGTCTGGTGTTGGATGAGAGCCACCACGGATCCAAAGCAGGTAACACACACACACACACACACACACACACACACACACACACACACACAAAGCAGTTGTTCTCAAGCAGAAGCTAATAATGCAAAGGTGCACTAGGGACCACTCGGCACACAGTCGCTCAAACTCTGGTAACTCATTCAGCCTACACTTAACCTTCAGTGGCACACATGCTGATCTTGTTACACGCATACACACACAGTTTTGTTCTTCAGTCTTAATGTCAATGTGCATCGTGGTTGGACCTCGGGGAACACCTCTCCTGCTTTTTCCTGAGAACACTGTTACAAAAGGAGGAAACAGTTGCTCCTTGTTCACCTCCTTCTTCCCTCACCTTATAACTTATTAAATATTAAACTGCCTAGTAGTATGCTTGCTTTTACATGATATTTATTCTTTAGTGAGCATCTTTTCATATAAGCTTTTCATTTTTACACTGTTTTGCCATTTCATGATAGTGAGCTTTTTGCGGGAAACAAACATTTTAATGCTGATATTGCCTAAACAGGCCACCAATCAAGAAGTGGGAAATAGTTCTCTGTTTCTGTGCAGGCACCTTAGTGCCTAATCAGTGTCAAACATGTTGAGTTTGTTTTATTTCATTCTGGCTCAACAACAATAGGTGGCATCAGTTGAAAACCTCCAAAAGACTACAGCTTTGTCCACTCTGTTATCAGTGCCAGGTCAACTTCACCCTGCGCTGGTGACAAAGTTCATGTAACAGGCTGCTTGTATGTGTATGTGCCCGTGCCTGCTATCACTTGTCAGATCAAAGGAGCTTTTATCTTTTGAAGGTTGTTCAGATATCAGCTGCACAAGATCTGGAAACCCCTCAGCACTGGAGTCTCGTCTTTACAAAAGACAGACAGATTGGAATGTAAACCTGATGTGCATGCATGTGTGTGTTCATGGCTGTAAGTGTGCAGACATGCTTGTGTCTGCGTGAGCATCCTGACAGACTCAGAAAGGCTACAGGGATGAGTCACAGGTTGGTGGCTGCAGGGCTGTGTTTGTCAATGCATTTTGGAAGGCAGAAAGAAGAGGGGCAAGGAAAAGAGATATGTGTGTGTGTGTGTGTGTGTGTGTGTGTGTGTGTGCGTGTGTGTGTGCATGAAAGAATGAGTTGTGTAAGTGAGAGTATTTGCGAAAAGGGCAGAAGAATCTGAGAGAGCATGAGAGGTTTCCTTTCAGGGCAATTGGAAGCTACAAAGCATGTTTTACGGTGGGGATAATCCATCACCCTGTGTTTGTGTATGTGTGCCCACCTGTGTGTGTGTGTGGGTGGGTGGGTGTATGTGTGGCTGTGTGTGAGTCAGGATGAGTCATCCTTATTTGCTGGCCTGTCAGACTGTCTAGCCCTCAAGGCAGCAGGGGAAACGAGCTGATTCATTTGATGCCTCGCCGACACAATCCAGCATTCCTGTATTTTCTTTCTCACACACACACTTTCACTCACTCTCTCTGTCACTGACCCAGCACCGTCATGGTGTTGTTACAAATCTTAGGGCCTGTGTGTTACACACTCCCATTAACCTCGACTTCTGAAACCAAAGGCATGTTGTTAGAAGCTAATTGGAACGCTGTGCACTGTAATAGCTTCTGGAAAACATTTCTGTTTGTGTGGCATTTAGGGATACTCATAGGTTGTAAAGATACAGGGTGTCGTATATTGTAAAGACTGTAAAGCCCTTTGAGGCTAACTTGTCATTTTCAGCTATCAAAATACAATTGACTTTACCTGGACAGAACCACTGTAGGGAGATTTGGACAAGGCACAAAGTCCTTTCAATTTTCAAATTTATTTTTTTGGTCAAACAACACATTTTTGTTATTCATATGCCACACTTGCATTATGGGTGGGCAATATAGAATCTTGTATCATTTTCTATCACAAGAGTAAATTTTTCTGCAAATAAAAACATGGTGGTGGTATTTTTATTTTTTTCTAAAGTATTTTTTGGGCTTTCTATTGCCTTTATTTGATAGTGACAGCTGAAGACAGACAGGTAAGGGGGGTAAAGAGAGGGGATGACACACAACAAAGGGCCGCAGGTCAGATTCAAACCCTGGGCCGCTGCAGCAAGGAGTCAGCCTCGGTAAATGGGTCGCCAGCTCTACCGACTGAGCTAACCGGGCACCCCGGTGGTGGTATTTCAATATGTGACTGTAGAAAAGCACAAGTGTATAATAATAAAATGAATGATGGCTAAAATGAACATGCTGTGTGTGAAGAACGTGTGGAATCTGATCTCAGGTTCTGTTGCATCAGTTATTATCCTTTTTTAAATTTTTAAATTTTAAAAACTGGCAATAAGTATGAAAATGTTACAGGAATGCAATCCTACATTTGTGGATTTCTCTTTAAATAGATCAGAGCTGTCATTAATGTTACTAATAACACCTGTGCTTTTCCTACTATGTGAAGTCACATTTTCTGCTGTGAAAAAGATTTATTGCGGAGTGACTGATAAAATAACCACTCAGGAATGTCTCTTTGGCTAATTCAGTGAGATACCTAACCATTGCAGGTACCTCATCACGTTAATTAGCTTTAGGTTTCATGTGGTGCGTTGCCCTAGCACGAGTAGGTGTTGTGAAAGATATTGTTGTAGAGGGTTTCAGCTGTGACAGTAGGGTCCCTGGGGCCCATCCAACAGCAGGCTGAGTCAGCAATAAAGGGCAGTGTTGAAGTGACTTCAGGTTATGCTGAGTCAGGCTGAGAAGCTCTGAGAGCAGGTATATGTGTCCTTCTGTCCTTCTACGGGCTACTTTCCTATTGTATTCCCCTTGTTATCCTCTCCCCACCTCTTTTTTCTTTCCCCTACCCCCCCCTCCCTGACCTCTCCTTTCTACATTATTCCCCCTTTTTATTAATTTCTCTTTCACCCCCTTTTCACCCTTTCCTCCTTTCCTGCCCTTAACTGTTTCCTCCTTTTCTCCTTTCATTCTTCCCGTTCCCTCTCCTGCCCTCTCTCATGTCTCCTTTTTTCCGTCTGGTGTAGTAGCAGATGCCAGAGTCCTGTTCTCCTCAGCAGGCTCCCATGATACCTACCTACTTCCTGTCCGCCTGCTGCTGGAGCCGTAGTGCAGTGACTCAGCATTCATCTTATTCAGTGCCCCCAAACAACCTCCTGCAGCCAGCGCTGCTTTAATACTTCCATAGATTTTCATGATGGTATATAATATAATATTATATGAGGAGAGAGAGAGAGAGAGAGAGAGAGAGAGAGAGAGAGAGAATTTGAAAGAAATAATTGTCTGTTTTTCTACATTTTATCACAGCTGCATACATTGCCGATAAAACGTGGGCTTTTTTTATGCTGACACTTTGACAAGAGTAAAAAATAACTCTTTAAAGTCTGTGTCAAATCCGGTTAAAAATAATTTGAGCCGAAATTCTCTCATTGTATGTAATGTTTTGCTTGACATGTACTGTATGTGTGTGCTTCCTTACTCTTGCCGTCAGTGAACTATGCCCATCTGTTCTCTAAATCTCTTTTATCCCCTTGTTCACACCATTTTTGACCTCACTGTCCATCTGTTATTTGGCTCCAGCAGACTCACTGCAGTAGTTTATGTATATTTGTTTGTGTGTGTGTGTGTATGTGTGTATGTATGTGTGTGTGTGTGTGTGTGTGTGTGTGTGTGTGTGTGTGTGTGTGTGTGTGTGTGTGTGTATGTGTGTATGTATGTGTGTGTGTGTGGCAGGACTGCATCAAGATCTGTTCAGTACTTTGTGAAAACAATGACAACGCTATCTCGCCTCTCTCTTTACTTCTTCTAAAAAGTAACTAAATTAGTTACTCAGTTACAAATTATGAAAGTAACTAGTTACTTCAGAAAGTAACTATTGCGTTACTTTCAAGTAAATTTTTAAATGCTCCAATGTGACCCCACCTCCACCCCTCTTTAACGGAACTTAAAATACAGGTGCATGTTCAATTATTTATGATAAATCTGAATATTATAATGAAATGGACATTTAATACAATACATTATTAACAGAAACAATGTACACAAATCTAAACTATTTTAATGTTGCTGTGGGACAAAGTGAGACTAGCCTCCAATCAAATGCCATGTATGTAGATATTATGTTTATATAGTGGATCGATAGAAATAACATAATAGATGTTTTGGAACTTTTGATATTTATTGCCCCTCAACAGGCCACAGCTGGGCTAAATTAAATTCTGCTTGTTAAGCACTATACCAAAAACAAATAACAAATATATACACTCTTTGTAGTGCAAATAAAACAAAAAACTTCAGAGAATTGGTAGATATACTGTACTTCAAGTATTTTCTTCCTCGAAAATGTAGAACAGTGTAACAATATGAGGTGCTTTCAATCTAACTGAAAAGTACAATGTATAGCAAAACTAAGGAATCCAAATATAAATAGGTAATACATAAGAAATAAAAAATACATCTCCATAAAAATAAATCTCTTTCTCTGGCCATTGACAATCTCACTTCAAGAGGCTGCAGCCAGCCAACAAATAAATCTAAATTAAATTATGCTCTTTAAGCAATGTACCAAAAATGTATTCAATCAATATATACACTCTTTTTAGTGCAAATGTAATAAGACGCAACACAACTTGCAATACCTGTCTCTCGTTGACTGACTGGCCTGTGTTGTTCGTTGTGTGTCCGACTATGCATGCTTTCGAACACCCGCCCAACTCTACCTCTGATTGGCTTACCATGAAATTTTACTCAACCTCAGCCAATCGTCAGCATTTATGCGCTTGTCTCGTGCACTGCCCACTAACCAAGGAAGAACAGTAAAAAAGGTCTTTGCCTCTCGGCTCAGAGATCTAGTTGGTCTGATGGAAAAAAAACAGCTTCAATTATAGTAACGTGCCGCATGTTTTGGCAGCAACGATAACGTTATTAAGATGGGAGGAGTAATCAATTAGATTACTTGTTACTGAAAAAAGTAACGCCGTTAGTAATGCTGTTATTTATAACGCCATTATTCCCATCACTGATCAGGGACACAATACTTACTTAGTGTCTTACATCTTTCATGCTTTTGCTTCCATTTCTATGTCAGATAAACCTAACAACAGAGGTAGATATGATCAAAATGTATGTTTCTTGCAACTTGGATAAAAATTGGGAAGGGAAGTGGGACCTAAAAATAGAGCAGATAGTCCATGTTGGAACAAGCAAGGTCAGGTTAAAATCAAGGGTCAAAATAAACTGTCCACGGTTCAGAGCTGAAGTGACCACACACAGAAACAAACAGATTACAAGAGAGGTGATGAAGGGTGTTTCAAGGGTCAGAATGTAGAGTTGATGACCTACAAAAACAAAGAGGTGTTCTCCTTGCAACACTATTTGGCACCCTAAGGGTTGTTCCAAGGGGTCATGAACACAAACACACGGGTCACAGGTGGCTGAGTCCATAAATGAGAAGTACTTTTAAGTTGAGCTGAGGTTATATGGCTTCGGTTCCTTGCCAGGCTTGTTAGAGCTTCCTTCTGTACACTTATCTACACTTGAGCTATAACTCATCCTAATATATTGCATAATCTTTACATTTTATATTCACAACAGCGCTCTGTGATTCAGTGATGTAATTCTGATATTAGATTAACTGAATTATTCAGCCAACCTTGACTTGTTACAGTAGATCTGAACTATTGATCAGACAGTGGAAGTCACCTTTGATAATATGATGCTGATGATATATTTCAGTTCTATGTAAGATGGACCTGTGTTTTTGAACAGCTTTTTTCTTTTGGTATCCGCTGACTTTACAGTGGTACAGATATTTTTTTGTGATAAATGATGTTACCAGTAGAAAGAGTGTATTTAGCTAGTATGTCCTGACTAAAATAAAGGTTAAACGGAGGTGGTAGAAAAATATCTGGGTCATCTTTATTATGGTCTTGTGGTCTGAGGCCACTGTTGGGGCTGGATTGCATCTATTAGTCCCACAAGAATGTCACCTTTCTAACCTGGATCTTAGCCGTGGGCACTTAGCCTACCTATGACCCCTTAGTTGGGCCTGCTTTCTAGTAAGCTTTGCTCTTTGTAAAGGTTTGTTGTAATCCCCCATCCCCATCCCTCTCCATCTTCATTTGTTTCTGGTGGTTGAAGTGGAATGCCACCTGCTTGATCAGCCCTAGGCTAACATACTCCCCTCATTAGACACCTCTTATGAGTGGGACCTTTGCTAATATAATTTGGCCCCACATTATAGGCACAAGAAGGCCTGTAACAGATTTCATTTCTTCTTCTTTTTCTTTAATTTATTGTAAAGTGTATAAACACAGAACAGAGGTAGACTCATTAAGCGAAAAAATATTACAAGAACAAGACATTACCCAGCAAAACTCTAAACTAAAAAAACACTCAAACAATACAGATACTAATAAGAGTACAGAAGACATTGCACTAATAGCAAAGAAATGTTACACTAAAGCCAGACAGTTACCGTTGCATGGGTTGGTTGTAGGGAAGGGTAGAATAGAACTACTTGGTCAGGCATCTAGCAGAAACAGAGGGTCAGGGTGCCTGTTTGTGTAGGTCTGTGATAGTTAACAAGCGTTTTCACTGACCTCTCTCCTCAACTCCTGCGGGACAGAGGGGTCATAACTTAAGTTTGTTTGTGCACTATCTACCAACAATGACTTAGATGCTGTAACAAGCTGTTTTGTTCAACTTCAAGTTGACTAGCAGGTTGCAGGAAGTGGGCCAATGTCCTGGAGGCTCGTCTGGAAGTTGTCTCCAACTTTAAACAGACACTTTAAACTGCCGCCTGTCAAATCAAAAATATAAGGCTCAGTGGTGGGTAGTTGATAGTAGTGGTAGTATGATCGTAAATTAATAGAGTGAGCAGTTATTACTTTTAATCTGAAGTAATTGCCTTTTTTAGAGCTACAACTAAAAAATTTTCATTATCGATTTTATCTTATTTTTGTTATTAATCATTTACTTTAAAGAATGGCCATAACAATTTTTCAGAGCCCATACTGTCATCTTCAACCAACAGTCCAGAGTAATCCTCTCAGCTCAGATTTTTCTCTAAGCAAGCATATTTTTGTACTACTGAAGAATTTTGTAGGTTTTGTAATGCGGCTTTATCATGAAGCTTTTGTAAATTTATGGTTGTCTTCATAAGTATGTTGCAGTTAGACTAGCTTGTTTGTGTAAATTAGTTGTAGTAGTTGTCTGGTAAAAAGATGGGTACCTTTTGACAGGTGAATTACTTAGTAATAATTAAGTAAAAGCAAGAGAAAAGTGGTCTGCATGTCCTCATCTCCCCTCATTAAATAAGAACGAAGCAGCTGGTTAGGGATTCTTTGCTTGTTTGCATATGGTCCTTAATTAGATTAAATTAGGGAAAGAATGAATAATTTGTGATTTGCGTGTAAATGTGGGAGATGATGGGATTAGCTGTAGGTAGGAGAGAAGATAAAATGAGAGGGTAAGAAGAGAGAAGAGAAGACAAAAGAAAAACAAATCTCAAAAGAAAGGAAAGCAGTGTTGGCCTGCATCCTGCCAAGCGCCTGAATTCTCTCCTCCAGGGTTGAACCCTTCAGGCTTTCCTACCCGCTTGCTTTCCTGTGTGTGTGTGTGTGTGTGTGTGTGTGTGTGTGTGTGTGTGTGTGTGTGTGTGTGTGTGTGTGTGTGTGTGTGTGTGTGTGTGTGTGTGTGTGTGTGTGTGTGTGTGTGTGTGTGTGTGTGTGTGTGTGTGTGTGTGTGTGTGTGTGTGTGTGTGTGTTTTCACACTCCCCAGCTTTTGCCTTGTGAGTTTCCCAGCACTACCCGCTCTTCCTTTTGCCCTGTTCTACTGTTAGATGCTGTGGAGCCCCTGTGGCTATCCTAGTAGTGTGTGTGTGTGGTGTGTGTGTGTGTGTGTATTAGATTATAATTGAGGTCATAGGAGAATCTGTGTGTTGTGTGTGTGTGTAAGAGAGAGAGGGTAACCTACACTCCGTTGTGTTCATGCATGTAAATAAAGCAGCTTTGTTTGTACTCTGAAGTAGAACGCAACTCTCAAACTCAAGCAGGGGAGGTGTGATCTTAATAATTAATAGATTTTCTTAATTATGTTTACTTCTTGTTAAATCTGGGGCATAATTTCTTAAAGGGGTTATGATGATTTGCATACACTTAAATCTGGGTTGTACTTTTCTTGCCCAACAACTTTTTTCTGCTGCACTTTTGATCTAATACTGTAGAAATGAACAGGCAAGTATGGATAAGAAAACAGGCATATTGTTTGAGAATATGTGACTGAAAAGAGGACTGACAATAAGACGGAGTAACAATGGCAAAGTGAGGAACAGATGGGTAGATGCAGCGTTAGAGAGAAGGTCTGGTAGGCCAATGCACACAATCTCTATAATTACATACACACCTACACACACACACACACACACCTACACGCACACACACGCACACACACACACACTGACTGACCCGCAGAGAAATTGGAGGGCTGTTCTGACAGGCGATCACAGAGGCAAAGAACTTTAACTTCATTTAAGTGTGTTTAGCCATCACCATAAAATGACACAATAAAATATTAAGGTTGTGGAGTTTAAATTAAAGGCCCCGGACTCTGTTTAGATTGCTCATCGTTCTAGTTTTGGCAGCTGTAATTATAGGTTAGAAAGTCGAGATCGGGCGTTTTTGGTTCCTTTCTTGTGATCCCACCCTCTGTTCATCCCTCAGTCCCTCTCTTCCTGCTCTTCTCATTTTCTTTTCCACCACCTGCTTTTTCCCCTCTTTTACTGCTTTAAGAGAATGAAATCTGTGGCTATGCCAACCTCCACCCTACCTTCTCTTGTGTTATATGTTACTCATTGCTCAATGGCCAACCTCACGTACCCCAGCCTCTGGAGTCCTTGTTGGACCTTTGCCCTCTGGGAATGAACTTTGACCTTGCAGTAGGCCTAAAGGCGCATTAAGAGCAGGCTCTGAATGACAGGGTGTGGTAGGGGTCAAAACTCACAGGTCAGTAGGGAGCAGGGGCGAACATGCCCACTCCCTTCCATTATGTCTTTCTCCCACATCCCTCTCTCCATCCCCTTCCCATTTTATACTTATATACTTGGTTTCTTTCCCCTAATGCACCAGGCAGCTCTTTTTACCTGCTACCCCTTTATCTCAGTTATTTGGTGGTGGTGGTGGTGGTGGTGGTGGTGGTGGTGTTGTTGTTGTTGTTGTTGTTGTTGTTTGGTTTGCATTTCTCCCCCCTTTCCAAACGTTCTATCCATTTTATTTAAAATTTCATCAAACAAAATTTTAGTTGCATTTACAATCCTTGCAAGGTGTGCAGCCTGTCAAACGGCAGCTTTTCATCTAACAGCTCACTATGGCTTCTCTTCTTCGTTCTATGACTCCCTAAAATATTAAAAAGTGATCTGTTGTCAAAAAAAATTAGTAAATGGCCTCTGTTTGACACATTTTTGATCAGCACTGTTGGTGCTAACCTCAGAGCTAAATAAACAGCATTTCCTTTGGTTGTTTCACAATAACCAGCCTGTGTTTCACAAGTTGAAATGCTTTTAATGTGAAGAATCACCAGTAGGAAATGTTAGGTATGCATTAGCAGTAGGGATGTAACGATACACTCAACTAGCGATTTGATACAGACAAAATAAACCAAATAAAATGATCTTTTATTCGTGGGAAAAAATCTTAGAGGTGCTTTCTTATATCTTAAATAACAAAAGAATATAAAATCTTGACCAAAAAAAGAGGTCCTTTCTTTACTGAAACACTGTTAAACACTGTTTTTGTGTCTAATAAAAAAAGTGCGACTGAAGTAGTTATTCACTTAAATAATAAAGAATAACTGGATTTTTTTTTTAGGAGATGCAAAGCCTCTCTTCAGGGTGGTTTGCCCCCTCGGCAATTTTTGCTCAGGAGGTGGCATAACGTTACTTTGCTTCTCACTGTGGTGGCGGCTAATATGCTGCTGCATGTTGCTCGTGTTGCCGATATATGTTAGCAGTCTCTTGCAATATTTACATGCTGTTTTGGTTTTGTCTGTCCATTTGTCACCGGTTGTATTTGTGTATATGGGGAATCCAAAATGCCGCCACACAGGTGATTTAAAACCGCTCGGTGCATCCTCTATTTCAAAGTTGTTGCTTACCGTCGCCCTGTCTTCCCTCGTTCTGTGTCCCGTACCTACGTAGTGACGTAAGTCATGTGACTTGACGTCTGACGTTGAACAAATGAATCACCAACCAGTGACTTTTTTTTTTTTTAAGATAATGTAACCTATTTCTAAAAAAAAAAAAAGAAAAAAGATTTGTATCCTACTTCTCTCGCATCATCGCTTCATCTCGTCAACCGGTGCGAATCATCACGCATTCGTACCGATTTTTAATCATGTCACGATGCATCGTTACATCCCTAATTAGCAGTAAACAAATTAACAGTAAACAACAGACTGATTTTATTTAGATACATTTAAAAAACAGGGAGGCTGGATTACATTCTGCATTGTTTCCTGTGAACAATCCTGTGAATCCCCTGTATGTTTGAATGGCAATTGTTGAAAAATGCCAACCATAGATAGTATTATTAATTATATGAGAATTTCAGGCATTATACCATCAAATTGTGCGGACAACATAAATACAACTTTCATTGCAGATTTGTTTTTCATTGTATGGCTGATGAGATTGCTACTTCCATCAGTATCCTAAAATTGGTTTTCACTGACAGAATGTTTTTATTCTAAACATTTTCTCCATATTTTATTTTATCATACATTTAGCTTTTTTCATGGTCAAATGGTTGGAACCAATGCCAATCCTGTTATGCTGCTGACTTAATTTTGCATTTCTAGTTAATACCCTCCTCTGTCCTCCCCCTTCTCCCTTCTTTACCCTTCTCATATACTGTGTTGCCTTTGTCTTTTTTTTTTTTGCTGTTATTTTTTCTCCCTTCTTCTTCCCACACTCCCTCCCTGCTCCTTCTATTCTCCTAACCATGCCCTGTCGTGGCCTCCACACTCTTAAGCCGTTGACTTACCAACACACTAAAGGGACTTTTTATATCTTTTGAGCTTTGTGTGGGTGTTTGTGTGTGAGTGACTGAATCTGTGCATTTGTATTCCTATTAAGGGGCTCAGTGTTTTTCTCTGATTATCATCAGACACATGTTGACTGTTGTGTGTATTCCCAACACATTTAATACACACTCCTTGGGGAGCTTTTCCTGTCTGTCAGTTTCATGCACACATGCAAACGCACAAAAACAAACAATTTAGCTGCTCTCTGCTGTCTGATTAATGAGGGCATACAGTCTGTGAGATGAGATGTTGATCCCCTTGGGTACCAAAATATTATAACAAACCCAGACTTTAGTGACAAATGAGTGTGGGTGTTAGTGTTTGACCGTAATTTTTGTGTTTGTGTGGTTTTCTCTGAAGGACTGCCTGAGGACATGGATATTTGCTAGCTGTTTGAACAAAATGGTTTTGAGTTCTTTAACATAATAATGAGTGATGACTGAGTACTTTTGTGGGCTGCTGTGCATGAGGCTAGATAAGACATCGTAAACACCTGTTGCATTCAAGTGACTTAGAGCCAAGCTCATTACGGGAACTGAACAAGTTGAGACCTTGCTATGACTTAAGAACTTTATAGTGAGCAGTCGAAAATAGTGCTCATGAGGTTAAAAGTCACATTGTATCATATTTGATTTGGACCCATTTTATTACACAGTTTTTCTATGGTATAAAAATTAGGTTTTTACATTTGAATTACATTATCATCTGCATAACTGTGTTACAGAACAACAAATATTAAGAACAGAGTTATTTGCAGGAGAGCCTGGTATGCACTCACTAGACACCACTTCGATCCATTGTATTAGCTTGGGTTTAAATCTAATGACACTAATCCTGCATACTCAGTCACTGACAGTAACTCGCATGTTTACATGAAATTATAATTGTTTCTTTAAGTCATTCTTTAACCATGCTAGAGAACACAGACGTGTCCATGTGTTTCATTAATTTGCCTAATAGATAAGGATGGATATACATACTTTGTATAAATGTGTTGCCTAACCTGTTTAAAGGTCCAGTATGTAACATTTAGGAGGATCTTTTGGCAGAAATGAAACATAATATGTTTAACTTTAACTATGCTCAGCACTTTGGTCAACTTTGGTTGTTTTTAAAGTGCTTAACAAATAAAGTTGGATTGGATTGGATATGTTTTTTAGGGTCACCTTCTACATGGTCATCCATGTTGAATCACTATGTTTCTACAGTAGCCCAGAACAGACAAACCAAATATGGGCATCTAGATAGGGTGAGTTTTGCGTCCACTGTAGTTTCTCCTTTGCGTTTAGAAGGAAAGGGTGAGGTGAAGGAGTTGCAATCAACAACTAAAATGGTACACCAAAGCTATTAAAAGTACATCAGCCATTTTGTTCACTGGCCTTCAACAAATGCACTATTTATTTCACTTTGAGCAAGGTTTATAGTGCCCAGTGACCTTGTTTTTAAGATGTGTCTTCAGTAGGAGCCAATTTAAATTTTGTCTGAAAACTGCTGGTAGACTGTTCCTTCTAAAACATAACTGTAGAATTCTACAGTTATGTTTCTGTGTTAACCTTGTCTGTGTTTTTTCATACAAACTGCTTGGCTCCATCCCTGGCTGTGTTGTATTGTATGTTATGTTTCTTTTACCTTCTTATCTGCTTTCCTCCATCTGCTGGCCTCTCATGTTTCTCTGGCCTAGTGCACATTTCGTTCTTACTTTTACTGTAGACATACAACTTTGGCAATATTGTCTTTGTTACACTCGTGCCAATAAAGCAAATTGAATTGAAGAATTTAATTGAATTGACAGTTGACATGTGGACACACAATCTCACACTGAAAAGCTTGATGATGATGTTTGTATGAAATACAGTTTGACTAAAAAAACAAAAAACGATTATTTAATTATACTCCTTAGATTCCTTAGACTGTAGAAAGATCCTGTTAGAGATAGTGTTAAAAATGTAGCATAATAGTGTGGCAGAAGAGTAATCTATTGTGACTTCTGTTTTAGGTTGGTTAGTTTTCTTTGTAAGTGGACCACAGCCTCTCTGTGGAAATCCCCTTCCTCTTACTCATAATATGTGACTTCATATTTTGTCTTTCTCCTCTTTTGTCTTCATCCAGAAAGAAAGACAGAATAAAATGACAGAAGGGACTGTTTATCTTTTCTGTCTATCTTTCTGTATTTGTCTGCACAGGCTAAATAAATCATTAGTAGTTAATTGTAATCTCAGTTACAACTAATAGTAGTATGTAGTCTAATACAGCCTAATAAATGTACATATGAACTAATGTATCCAAAACAGGAAAATTCCAAACGTCAATTCTCAGAGAAACACAGTAAGTTGTTCTTTCAGACCCGTCACATCAAACACTATAGGTTGGTCCGTGCTCCATTGTAATACATTTAATTGAACCTCTAAGTTTGGAGGTATCATAGGACGGTAGCTGAGGGCTTTGAACTATAAACTACTTTGATGTTGGTGATGAGCTTGACTGATAAAATAACTGCAGGTCCACACCCCCAGCCTACAGCTGTTGGTGCCTGGATAAACCACGCTAAGCCCAACTGAACAAGAAACAAATAGCTTTTATTCAGTGATTCAGCATCTAGTTTCACTTACTTACCTACACTTTCTAATATAGAAGTAGCAGAAATTGCCTTATTCTCAAAAATAATTTAGTTTCTCTCATATGCCATACATTGAAAAATGGATTTCCAATAATAGAATTAAAAAAGTGGAATAATAGACAAAAAGTAGAATCACATTCCCTGCAATCCCATATACATTTAGATGGAAACTGTGACTGTGAGGTTAAAGGAGTCGACTGATCTCAAACACATGAAAAAGCCATGAGTGTATCTGTTACTGTACATTTACACAGAATTGAAGATATTTGTTTTTCTATTTGAGGGTCTGTGTGTTTAAATGTGTGGGCAATATCATTATCTCACAGAGAGCAGTCCCGCTTATCCTTGTTTTCCCTTTTGTCAAGTTATCAGCTTATCTCTAACTACACAAGACATCAGGGTATTATTACAGCATTTCTCTCTTTTCCTACACACCGTTTTCCTTCCTTCCTGTCCCTCTCCTCTCTTTCTCCCTCACCTTCTACTTTTCTACTAATCCATTCTTTTCCCGTGTTTCTGCTCATTGCTTTTTATCTTTTCGCAGACTGTACCAAGCAGTAAAGGTTAAACAGTCCATTGTGTTGTGTGACCGAACAGCGTGCAGAGTAATGATATGGAATGACTGGAGTTTGATCAGAATCATGCTCAGTAGGCTAAAATAACAAATAACAAGCTTACTTGTTTTAACAAACTAGCATTATCATTTGTTGTCATTGTCATTGTTTGGTGAAAACCAGCCAAGAGATTATTGCCTTTAGTTTAACAGTGGTAAACTGTAGCAATATGCTGATACCTCAAAAATGTTTTCACAGAATCCAGCATCTGCCTCGTCACTGCTCAGTGCTTTCCATTGATTTTGTTAAAGCTCCTTCAAGCTCCACTGTGTTCACTATCTAGCCAATTACTTTGTCTGCTGTTTGGTGTTGGGCAGGTGGCGTTTTTGATACAAACACAGCTGTTAGAAATGCGAGCTGTCAGAGTGAACCACTCAAAAAAAGCCATCAAGCCAAAACAATGTGCTGAAAAACACTCCACTCTGTACAGGGGGATTGCAGAGTTTTTCTAATAAAGAAAACTATCCATAACCCATTGTTATTTATTTAAAAAAAAAAAAGCAGCTTTAAGATTTGCAGTTTGCACAGAAAAAAGTAATCATGATCATGAATCAACTGGAAACACTGCTTTTGAATATTTTACTGTATGCCTAAGGATTAATAAATTTTCAATATAGCTAAAAATTGTATTATTTCTTCTTCATAGTCATTGATGATACGAATCCAGCCAAATAATACAGACATTCAACTAACTTTACCTAAGTGCAGTCCCCACTGATTCAGCTCTTTGCCTACTATTCCAACATGTCAACACTTTTTTTCCCAGATATGATTAATTACTGGGAAGCGAACATATGATTCAGTTGATCAGTCAACCACTTTATGAGCTTAATCAGACAGGTCCTGACTAGATAAAGAGTAGTAGTTGTTACTAGTTACTAGATGAAGGTTTAAACACATATGTCCAGAGATAGCAATTGCCTGAAGTTTCTTGTTGATGATGAATAATTGGTATTCTATCTAAAATCCAAAAAATTCTGCAACATAAACTTCTATAATAGAAGCACATGGCCAGTAATCGCCACAAAATATTTCAGCAATAAAGTTAATAATTATAAATAATTATATAAATAATGCCTTCACTTGACTATCATTACAGCCATATCATACTCAACTAGCATAGTTGTTTAAGGTGTCATCTTGAGGTCATGCTGGCAATCCTGACAAAACAAATCTGATTCCAGTCCACGTAACCGAAGCTCGGCATGATAGACTGTTATCTGGTGTTTTCCTTACAGCAAAGAACACATTAAAAAAATTGCTTAATACAGACATCAGTCCAAACTGTGGCCCTTAGGTCATTATGTTATGCTAGGTTTTCCAATCTTGAGAAATGCTGGCTAACATATTTTCTCCTTACTCCAATAAAACCGTATGTCTTCTTGCTTGTCTCTTGTATTCAGCTCAGATTAAATTTCCTTTCTGTATAAAGTGTCCAACCATTTCTTTGGGAGAGCAGAGAGGCCATCATTTTCAGGTGTCACATTTGAGTTAGAAACACATCTAGTGGGAATGCAACCTATGCTTTATTTTCTCTCTTCCTGTAGGAGTGGAGTCTTTCAATTTGTCTCCATATTTCTCTTCCCCTTCTGTATTCCTTCCCTCCAGACATTTTCTGTGTCCACTGCTACTGTTTCTGTCTACTTTTTCCCCTTCGGTAAATGATCAGCACTTCAAAGCTGCCATTGAACAGTGTCAGTGAGCTCCCAGGCCACAGGATCTGCTGAGCCCAGCCTTACATTAGAGCTTATTCAATCCAAGCTACAGGTGTGCTGCCCCGCCAACTCCCAGAGGATGGCAGGCGCTTCAAACACACCAAAACACAACCTTCAAAAGGCTGCGTGTCATCAGCATTAATTCCTGGACACTGAGGAATCAGCAGAGTACTCTGTCATCTGAAACTGACTTTGAGAGAGAGAGAGAGAGACAGGGAGAGGGAGAGAGTGGGCAGTAAAACACACACTGTCATTCATACCTTCTCATTATACCCCTTAGTCATAAAGAAGCCCGGCAGCTGAGCTCACCGACACTGACATTCTCAACTGTTTGTGTGTGCAAGTTGTGATCTTGACCATATGTTTTAAGTTAATAGCTTTAAGTTACCACATCGCCGTGTTTGTGTTATGTAATTTCTTTTCATATATTTATTTGTCTGTTTGTGAATATACTGGGTATGCATGCTGAGTGTGTCTTAAAACAGACCTTGATGGCAGTTACACCTATATTTGAAATTAGACTGTCTGACACAAACTCGACGCTGACCCTCTCTACACTTAGCTATACTGTACTATGAGTGAGTGAAAAATTTAGAGAGCCCATGTTCTACCATGTGCCTGTGGGGACCTGTTTGATCACACTGTGTATTGATGAGCTACTGTGTAGTCAGATATAATTTTAATGTAATGCTCTATGATCTCATATTGCACTTGTTTCCTGTAAATCTGGAGGTAACTTGAAGGCAAACTTGGCACAATTTAAGGAAAATAGTCCTGCAGCAATGTTTCACTTCAATTTGAAATGCAGTAGAAGAGAAACTTAACACCCTGTTTTAGCCCCCCACGCATTGAATCCCAGACCACACACACACACACACACACACACACGCTGTGTTTATTGGATTTATGTGATTTTTGGGGGTCTTGAGGATAGAATTCCTGGATTTTCTTTGTTACAATGAAAAGTACAGATATGGTCAGCCTAAGTACATAGTGAATTACATGTACAGTTACTTGATTACCGTACACTACCTCAAGTAAGTGCATTAAATGCTAAGTTACTACCGACTACTGTAAGTCTACAGTCATGCTAGTGGATTGCTGAGACTGAACTCTGAGCTAAATGCTAACATCAGCAAGCAAACATGCTCACACTGACAATGGTACACCTGGAAATAAGAATTGTTGTGTAGGCCTAGAATGAACCATTTACATCTACAGAAGGTCCTCTTCATGTTGAACCGCCATGTTTTTACAGTAGCCCAGAATGGACAAAGCAATTACTGGCTCTAGATGGGGTCTTTATGTTTTTTGCAAGTTACAACAAATGGTTATCATCAGTAACTTAACCATTAGATGCCACTAAATCCTACACACTGTTAAGGTGCTAGTGTGCTAACATTTGCTTACTGGTATTGGAACTAAACACACAATTATTCTGTCTATACTGAGATCACGATTATTTTAACACAATTAGTCACTGACTTTGGAAACTTATTTATTATAACGTATTTATTCAAGTTTTAAAAAAATATATATTTTTAAAAGTGGATTTCCTTGAACTTTAAATATCCTTTTATTCAGTTTTCTTTGTAATTTGTCAGACTCCTTCAGTATTTAATCTGCTTGGCGACCAGCAACACACTTAAGTTTGCAGATGTTTGCTTTAATACACACATTTTGACAATCAGATGTTGGTACTGATCAAAAAGTCGGGCTCCCCAAAGTGATTACAATCCATCCATCCAACTGTAGTTGAGGCACTTCACTCTTAAAAAAAAAAAGTCAGCCCACTTGTGGCACTAGAAGAAGAGTCATCTGGGAACCACTATGTCTGCAGCATTTTTGTTATAATAAATCTAGTAGATGATGACATTTCAGTGGATAATTGAAAACTTTCTCCTGCTGTTGGCAGTAGAGGAAGTTAGTCATTAGGATCCTCTGCTAACCATTAATGAATGTACAGAATTTCATGGCAGTCAATCTAAAAGTTGTTGAGATATTTCATTCTCAACCAGCATTGCTATTCCTAGATCCCAGCCTCTAGTTTTGGTAAACATTATGATACTCCATGTAATGTTGGAAATTGGCAATCGTTGTCAATTTGCCAACATGTCTTCTGCCCTGTCATTACTGTATTAGGTGTGTGTGTGTGTGTGTGTGTGTGTGTGTGTGTGTGTGTGTGTGTGTGTGTGTGTGTGTGTGTGTGTGTGTGTGTGTGTGTGTGTGTGTGTGTGTGTGTGTGTGTGTTGTCTATCATTATAGGATTAGTTTAAACCTTTATTTTGGCATCAGTTGTATAAAGTGAGTGGCTGAGGCTCTTCTTTGGTAGTCTTATGATTGTCTGCCTGTTATATGTTGCAATTCCAAAGAAGGTCCGTTAGGACTAACGTTCTCATATTGGTTATTTTTAGCTATTTGGCCTATAATATCAATTTATACGCCTGTAATAATAAAAACAATAGATATGTTTTGCCCTTCCACTTCAGTAAAGCTGTGGTACTCAGTCTTTTCAGACCAGTGGTTCACTTTGGTGAGACAGAACAACCTGTGCTACAACAAGCTACTGTTTGTTTTGAAGCAGCAGTTAAAGGCCAGGCTGGTTATGTTACAATGGTAGCAATTAAGGCTGAGCAGGATCCAAGATTAATTCATTTGGAACAGTTGCTTTGATCCTGAGCCAATTCCTGTTAAATTAAAATGAGTTTAAACAACTTGTTAAAGCTATGACTTTTCAAAGTAATAGAGATAATTTTGTAAGCAAGTAAACTGTAGAGTAAAAGTAGAGCACGAAAAATAAGAGCAAAAGCAGTAGATTTGGTTTTCAGTTCAGCAAAAGTTGTCAGTTTCAGCTTGCATCAACTCAGCCTAAGTATTTAACCCTAAAATAAGTAATATAGGCCTAGAGGAAGGGTACAACACAAGAATTACTGTATCTTTCCAGTAAAAACTATGCGCAAACTATTTTAGCTTCTCCCCTAAAAACCTACATTCCCACTAGACTTAAACCCACAGCTGTCCTTCAAACCCCTTGGCTACACAAGGTTTGCCACTGCGGCTTCAAAACATAGCAACCCTTCCACTGGTTCTCTGGAGTGGCAATTCTGGGGCTAAATTTGGTAAAAAATGTTGAATTAGGCTCAAGTTGTCTGCGTACTTGTCGGACAGTCAAACATTCTCACCCACTTCACATTGTAATTGGCAAGCTGTGCAGAGGTGAGAAAGGAGCCAGGGTTTAAACTCTTCTTCCTCACACAGCTGATAGCCCTAACACTGTGTCTACACAGAATGTGTAGAGTCTCTGTTAGCTTGTGTCTACAAATTGACTTCACCTGAAGTGCCCCACTGTGGGTTTTTATGATCCATGTAAAGGCTTTGTTATCCAGCGGTATATTGCAGTTTTATACTGTAGGTGACACAACATCCCCCTCCTGCTACCAGTTTTGATAAACTGGATACTGGCATAAGTCCAGACCCCTCTTACTGTAGATTTAAATAAAGGTTGGCTTGGTGGTTCAGTGGTTAGCACTGTGACCTCACAACCAGAATGTGGGTCCAAATCCACTAGCTCCAGGGTGTATCCGCCTCTCGCCTTATGTGTTCTAGGAGAGGCTTCAGCCCTCTGTGAGCCTGCACTGGATGAGGGGCTACACAAAATTCTTAGACGGGTAGACTATTGTTAGAAGTAATAGAAAATTGTTACTGTTCAGTGTTTCCCAGTTGGTCTTTCTTTAAAAGAGCATTTAGACTGAGAATGAATGACTGCTGGGTGGCAGCTTCAGAAGAAGTAGTAGATCCTACACAGGGCTGAGTTATAGCTATAAATCACACACAAACACAGTCATTCAGACCTTCTCATTACAATTCTGAGTCACACAGAAACTGTGCAGGTGAGCTCACCAGTGTTAATACTCTATAGTGTGTTTGTGTGTGCACATGTTTGACTATTGTGGCTCTGTGAAAACCTATTTAGAGCTATAATATGAAAGTAATATATGATGCTTGCTGTCCTGTTTTTTTAGCCAATCATCCAAGAGAAGAGTGGAGTTGCTAGTTTTAAATTTAGACATGTACAGAGTCTACTGACTGTGAACCTATTGTCAGACCTATAATACTTGACTAATTTCCCCTCTTATTTTATTTCAAAATACCATATGTTCTTATCCAGTTAGTCTTTGGGTGGCTAACTGGAGACATGCTGTGACACGTCAGTGTTTTGCAGTTGGCATTTGGCTGTTGAAGGGAACCTCTCCTTAGCCGATGTCTGACAGTGATTGAGATAGATCGGAGGGAGGGAAGGAGGGAGAGACATGAGGCAGAGGGAGAGAGCCATGGGCTATAGGAGGTGGGGGGGAGGGTGTGTCTGGGAAATGGAGTTGTTTTAACATCAAAGATAACCCTACTCAGGACTCTGCAAAGACCTCGCATTAGGCCGGGAGACACTGCACTTTATCATTGGCTCTTCCTGTTTGGCAGCAGCCTTATCCTTGAAGGTTGTGTTAAAGCACTGATACACTTTAACAAATTAGAAGTCAACATCACCCCTGGCCTCCCACATGACACAAAGTCACACACTGACTTGGATTTCAGCCTCACTCTTGGCCAGTGAGTTAAAAAAATAAAAAAGTAATATATATATATATATATATATATATATATATGCTATTGTAAGCTCTGATCCAGTGACATAGTTGAATCTAACTTGACAAAAACATGTGGCAAAGACTTAATAACTTAACTTACTAACTATTAACTGTAGTATTTGACTACTGCGCAGTATTTACCAGTGACAGCGAATCTCAGTTTTTATGGTACATACTGCAGGATAGCGGATGGTGTTGATCATTGTGTATGTAAGAATGGGTGAACAGGTTCAAATGAACAGTCTCCTGATTGCTGTAAACCAACAATTTATTGACTTTTTTATATTATTATTGACGTTGGAGCAAGCAAAAAACACAACATGCACATATTAGAAACTTGTAATATTGTTGTGGTGAATGGAGTTGGGGTTAGGGTCCGTTCTGTAGGAGATTTAGGTGTAATGCTGGTAGCAGCTCATGTAACCTTTTTATATATTAAAGATTCCCTTCAGACATGTATTAAGACATACACCAATCAGCCATAACATTATGACCAGCTGGGGACCCTGGTTGTCATAATGTTATGTAGCCCCATATGCAGCAAACCGTGTTTCTATCTCTATCAGAACCAGCATTAACCTTTTCAGCAATATGATCTACAGTAGCTCATCTGTTCAGCGGCCAAGACTCATTCATGCACATGGGTAGCAATGGCTGGCCCATGTGGTCCAGTCCATGACCCTGTCACCTGGGCCACCCCGTTTTCTTCCATGGAGTACTTTTGATAGGTACTAACCTGCAGACCGGGAACCCCCCACAAGAGCTGCAGTTCTGGAGATGCTCTGACCCAGTCGTCTAGCCATCACAATGTGGCCCTTGTCAAAGTCGCTCAAATCCTCACACTGCCCATTTTTCCTGCTTCTAACACATCAACTTGAGGACGAAATGTTCACTTGCTGCCTAATATATTCCACCCACTGACAGGAGCCATGATAGCCAGTTAATCAGTGTTATTCACTTCACCTGTCAGTGGTCACAATGTTTTAACTGATCGGTGTAAGTAAATAGCTTTAAACAATAATGTGTGTCTGATATGTATTTTCTTCCACAAAAAAAGTATAATTTTTACA
The DNA here is from genome assembly GCF_905237075.1 of Dicentrarchus labrax. Lineage (NCBI taxonomy): Eukaryota > Metazoa > Chordata > Actinopteri > Moronidae > Dicentrarchus > Dicentrarchus labrax. The sequence goes on from NW_026136720.1 coordinate 30,647,487, forward strand.
TTAAAAAACAAATGTTGCTAGTTTCTAAAGTTTTCCTGCTGGACACAAGATGTCTCCTCCTTCACTCTAAAGTCCATTCTCAGTGGACTTTAGAGTCAGATGTCCACTGGTGTCTTCAAGTTTCTGTATCACACTTGTATAAATTGCGAATTGGACCAGGATTAATATCTATATTTATATCTATAACTACTTATGATGTCACAAATCACACTCTTAGGCCTCACCCCTTAAAATCTGATTTTCAATGAGCACAGAGAAACTTTCCACTTTCAGCAGATGAATGTGAAAACATCCTTCTAGTGTCAAACTCTGCACAGACAGCATTCAAACGGCACACTGTAGGAACTGGAAGAAGCATTGATTTTTGACTAGAGGGGGATTTTAAATTTGTGGCGGTGTGTTTTTTTCAGAACAGTGTGAAACACACAAGGCCACACTGCCAACCCAGGTCAGTGGAGGGAAAGAAAAAGAAAATGTATCAACACCTTCGGAAGGAGAAAAACCTACTGAGAAAGGTGAGTGTGTTTGAATGTATCTTACGCCTCTACATTTGTACATATAAATTTAGCAACGTCTGTCTCATTCTATTTTTTTTTGTTTTTGTGACCTGTTGCACAACATTAGTCTGTGCAACAGGTCTAGACCTTGCACATCCATGTGTCTTACTAGTGAATGCTCCCAGCTAATGCAGGAAAAAAGATGTCAGTGTTACTAAATCACTATCAATTCAGCAGAGTTTCCTGCAAAAGGTTGACATGTACAAGCCTGCATAATACTACATTAAATCACAAGTCTGTTGCAGTCAAATCCTTCGTAATATTTTAACTAAACTGCTTGTCACTGGATATCTTAAAGACTTAAGACCTTAAACAATACGCTAACCGGAGGCTAGAGCAGCTCTATTGTTTGACAAGCAAAGGCTTCCAGTTTTACCACTATAGTAAATCACCCATCACCAAACATATCTGTATACTGTTGCCTCGAGTGAAATATTTTTTTGTCAGAACAAGGCTGTTGCTCTTTTGCCATTCAAATTAAACTGCATAAAGAACATTTTGATTTAGCCATAATTGGTTCATATGTTTTAGACCTTGTTCAGAAAATAGAATTTTGATGCTATATATGTTGCTGAATTTAGATAGATAGATAGATACTTTATTTATCCAGAGGGAAATTCAAGTATCCAGTAGCATAAAAAACATACATTAAACTAAAATTAAAAACCTTAACCTTAAGAATAGAATTAAAAAATAAAATAAAAGATAAAATATAAAGTATTATTTATATATATTTTTATAAAATTAACAGTAGCTACAGTAAACAGTGCAAATGGAGTGGAGTGCAAATGGAAGTAAAACAGTGCAAATGGAGGTAGAAATTGTCCATTATCTATTGTCCTCCCTGCCTTTTGTGTTTGTGTACGTTTTTGAGTCTGTTGGTGGAGCTGGACTGGGACAGCAGTCTGCCACTGAACACACTCCTCTGCCTGGTGAAGGTGTTGTGCAGAGGGTGGTGGGTGTTGTCCAGTATGGACAGCAGTTTGTCCAGGGTCCTTCTCTCTGCCACTGTCACCAGAGAGTCCAGCTCTGTGCCCGCCACTGAGCCAGCTCTCCTCACCAGTCTGTCCAGTCGACCGGTGTCTCTCTTCTTGCTGCTTCCTCCCCAGCAAACCACAGCATAAAAGAGGACGCTGGCCACCACAGACTGGTAAAACATCTGCAGCAGTTTTTTGCAGATGTTGAAGGACCCCAGCCTTCTCAGGAAGTACAGACGGCTCTGCCCTTTCCTGTGTAAAGTGTCCATGTTTGCTGTCCAGTCCAGCCTGTCGTCCAGCTGCAGCCCCAGATATTTATAGGTCCTGACCACCTCCACATCGACCCCCTCGATGGACACGGGTTGGAGATGTGGTTTCTTCCTTCTGAAGTCCACCACCATCTCCTTGGTCTTGGAGGTGATCAGCTGCAGATGGTTTGACCTGTACCACCTCACGAAGTCCTAGACCAGGCTCCTGTACTCCCCCTCTCGTCCATCCTTGATACAGCCAACTGTCGCAGTGTCGTCCGAGTATTTCTGCATGTGGCAGAGCCCGGAGTTATGCTGGAAGTTGGATGCGTACTTTTTGTGTATTTCAAAGGCCCATCTAGGGGCAAATTAACTTAAAGCTATAAACTCTGTAGTATGTGGCATGTGTTCATTCTATATATGTGTCTCTATACAAATAAACATTAAATAATGATTTTTTTAAAACTACAAAAAGTTATGCTATGTTTTTAAGAAACTGGTATGCTGATCATTTTGAAACACAGAAAGCATGAGTATACTGTTCCCCAGGAAAAACATGGCCCCAGGACCTTTAGGTAAAAACCCTGCTGACTACTGAGCAAATAAATAAAAAAATTTTAATTCATCAAATTTTAATATTAGAATAGTATAGTATACTGTAATAAACATGATACATGATATTAAGATGGTAATGTTTAAAAAACGCACATTAAACATGATCATATACTGTTTTAATCTCATGCTCTCCTTGTGTTACAAAACATGAGACACAGCTTCTGTGTCTGTGACTGTATGCACGAGTTGGTTGCACACAAACACAGATAGACAGTACATTGTATAAGTGGGTATTTGTGTTCACAGCTTGCCTAAGCAGGCAGATTCTGCCCCCTGAGTAAATATGGTGAGCCACTGATAACATTCATTTGTGTAACAAGGACGTATTCACACACCAAAACACACATACATGCACAAAGGCAATTCAGTAGGGGTATGTCTGCAACGGAATGATAACTTATTTTGTAACTCCAACATGCACTGCTTACAGTATCATCACAGGGTTGTCCCCAGGATTGTGTAAATAAGTGGTGCTCAGGTCCTGGATGTTTGCAAAATGGCAGTGTGAATATAATAAGATGAAGTTTTTTGCATTTTCATAGAACCTTAAATTACATTTTCTACTTTATACAGCCTTGACACACCAGTAGAAAGCCTTGGATGATTGCTGCATGAGAACCAGAAACCACAGATATTAGGAGGGGGTTTTAGAACATTGACACATTGTTTTGGGGTTTTTTTTCCCTACAGTCTCAGTTACCAGGGCAAAAGGTGTGCTGACCCGGGTGATGCGTCTGGCCCAGCGGTACCTGTTGGACCCAATGGGTAGACAGAGGGTTGAAGAGAAGGGTTCTCAAACACAGACAAAGCCCAGACAACGTAGTCCTGCTCCTGGACGAGTGTTTAAGAGTCGGACTTCAGCTTCACTAACACAAGCTCAGGTAAAGCTTTGTTAGTACAGATGACTTTAATGTTTTCTCTGCAGCTTTTTTCACTCAGAATCTTTGGAAAGTGAAACTGGATACCGTAACTCATCTTCTAAAGTAACTGATTCAGTTATTTTCTTCTGGAAAATTGTGACTTTGTGTTGCTGATTTCGTTGATGCAATACAGGAAATTGTAATTGTGATTGTAATTGTGTTTGAGTAATGCAGTCAGACTAATGCTTTACACGTGTCTTGCCAAAATATTAACAAATAGATCAGTTTGTTGCAAATTAAAAATGGGCACCTTTTATAAATAACGTAATTGTAACTTTAAAAGCCACACCATAAGCCTTTGTCTAGAGATTTGTTATGTCGTCTCTTCATATCTTAGCACTCTTAAAGCAATGGTTTGACATTTTGGAAAAAACACTTCACTTCCATGCTGAGAGTTGGATGAGAAGATTGATATTCTCTCATATCTTTATGTTAATTTGAAGGCCACAGTCAGCAGCTGGTTAGCTTAGCTTAATATATAAACTGGTGCCTGAATATTTCTTGGTTGGGCAACATTCCCCTCATGCTTTTAGTCCTGGTGACAAGGCGCAGCTCCCAAATGGAGTGTGACGTGTTATTTTTCCCCGCGAGTGTCTGACTAATGAAAAGTAGGACGACTAAGACTCTTCTCATCAATTAACGGTTTAGTCCAGGATTAGGGGGCAGCTCTAATGGCCAAGACATAGGCCGTCACATAACATCCCATAAAACTGCAATTTGCTTTTACACTGGTAGGTGTAAACTGGTAGTTTGCTGGTGGGCAGATTTTGTTACTTTTTGGAAAGAGCTAGTTTTTTTCAATGCTACGCTAAACAGCTGTTGAAGGTTAGCTTATGGTTTACCTGACATATATGAGAGTGGTATCAGTTTTCTCACTGAACTCGCTACAAGAAAGAGAATAATTGTATTTCCACATAATGTTGAACTATTCCTTTAAGCAACCACACAATACTACTTCCCTACCACATGCCTTTGCTCTCACCTTTTTGTTTGGTGAGTAATTCTTGTCATGCACCACTGTGATAAGCAAAGCTGTCAGATCCCTGGCTGAGAGGATAATGATTAATCACCATAGCCTTCAAATTATATTCCACTTAACCCAACGTCTGTGCCCATACACTGTCCTATAAGAACAAAAATAGATGGTGTCTTTGGTAACAGCCTCTGTGTCCTTGTGCACAAGACTTATCACTTTGTGCTGGTTGTTTTGATTGCGCCAGTACAATCAATCTCTTAATGTTGATTCATACTTAATGTGTGAGGAAGGTGTAGCTTTGATGCTGTTTCACAGTATGTAACGCAGTAAGGTATTCTTACCATATGTTCTGTATGGTTTGGCCTTTTACCTCAACTGCACTTCTCTGGAACATTGGTCTCTATTGCCTGCCATCTGGAGACTCTCTCAAACTTTCTCCCCTAAACAATGTGAAGTTTTCTTTAGCCATTAAAGAAATCAGGGTCCACTGTGAGCCAGCAGTCTAAAAGCCTCGAACAAAGGGCCGAGTGTCTGACAACCAGTTTCAACAGCTTAATTTAGATGCCAAATCCTTCTGCTAAAACCAGACTGGGCAGCAAGGCTCACTAAGTTGGCATCTGATACAAAACACAAGAGGGCTTATCTCTATTCTTACTGTGTTGAGTTTTCATAATATTTGTAACAAGGTTTTTCTAAACGTTTAATTTGAAGTGTTTTTTGTACTCACTGCCAGCACAATAGCACCTACTTCAGATGGAAGAGGTCAGTTATATAGGGTGAAATGTTAGTGAACTATGTGCACAGGGGTTGAGCCACAGCGCACCATTGCCACAATCTCTGCTTAATAAATAAAATGTCCCATCACTATAAGCTCCCTGTGCCCAATTGTCCACTGTAAAATCAAGGGCGGGATCAAAGCTTGAAGCAGGTCTCTCATTTAAATTCAAATTCAAAAGCTGTATCATTTATTTCATGAGTTACTATAACTAACTATGAGCAAAAAGAACTGATGATGGAGAGACAGGCAGTTTAAATAAAGTAAGAAAAGAAAAACACAATGAGAGCAGGAAGAAAGAGATGTACAATTACAGCAAGCAACGGGGTTGCAATTAGACAACAGAGGAAGCCACTATAAAGCAGTGAAAGTGTAAATGACATGAGAGAAAAAAAAAAGCTATAGGATTTGACTAATTATTTTAGATAACTCTTGTGGGAGTTGATTGGCTTATTTGCTGAGTCTGCTCACTCAGGATTACAGTAAATTCAGCAAAACACTCTTTTGGTTATTAGATTTTAGAAATTTGAGTTTTTCTCTAAGTTTGCTTCCTTTGATCACTTGAGGAATGCTGCTCTTCAGAAATGTTTCTCTTGTGACCCAGAATAATTTTGTATATATTAAAAAGAGAGGAAATAGTTTCTCCCACTCGCCACCTGTTATGTCAAACTTAAGCTCCAGGGACCGTTAGATTAAAATGATTGGAAGATGTGATAGGAACATTGCCCAGGGGATTTTTTCTTGGGATACGAATACATCTTGTAGTATCTTGTCACAGTGACTCGAGCTAGCTTTTTGACAGCCCTTGGGGTTTTGGTAAAGATGGTCCACAGTAGCCCTGTTTTCATCAAAATGTATTACAAAATTTAACCGGAGTTAATAGATAGGTAAAAGAAAACGTGAATGAATGCTTGTTTCCATCCACTACCGTTATGCGATTATTAAGAGTTGCTTCATCAAGATAAGCAGTAGGTGGCGCCAATTCTCCAGTTGGAAACACAAGAAGAAGAGGGTGCAACAAGCCCCCGAGCTGAGCCCCTGTCGAACCTCAAAAGCGTACGTTGATGGAAACACAACTATCGTGCTAGCCACTCTAGCAAGCTGGCCTTAGGGATGACAATGTTGGTCTGTCTGCCATTTGGTCTGTCCAACACTCAATAACTGTTGGGTGGATTGCCATGACATTTTGTACAGACATTCATTGTCCCTTGAGGATGAAGCCTACTGACTTTAGTGATCCCTTGAATTTTCCTTTAAAACTATCATTTGACCAAATACCTGCAGAACAGGTGACATTACCATCAACCTCAAGCATACTTTGTGTTTAGTGCTAATTGGCAAATATTAGCCTGCTGACACGTCAAACTAAGATGGTGAGCATGGTAAATGTCAGCCTGCTGGTTTTGTCATTGTTAAAGGTAGTGTTTAGCACAAAGCATTGCTGCACCAAAGTACAGCCTCAGAGAGCCACTACCTTACCTGTAGACTCTTTTCATGTTTATGGTATCTAAATAGCCTGACTGTTCAAGAAACAAAATTACAATAACATCTAGAGGCCAGGACTGGAAAAGCCACATAAAAATTAAAGGAAGAAACAAATAAAGAAATACAGTAGGATACATTATTTTCACAGCAAGTGGGGTTGAAAGTTAGCCTGTTAGTTGTAGCTTCAAGTGCAAACACACACACACTGGGTCCATAAAAGGATTAAAACACATCCTTTCAGCTGTACCTTCTTGATGCTGGTTAACAACACAGACTAAGGAGGATGGAAACTGACGGGACATACCCGTTCACTAGCATCCAATCATCTGGTTCATGTTCAGATAGATATATACCGTGCTGTTGCTTCACTTGTATTCCAGCTCCCTCACCTTCCCCTCGCTTCCTCTTTCAGATCAGATCCAGGAGGCGGAGCCAGCAGAGAGGCCGAGCACAACAGCCGCTAGTGCAGGGGAGCAGTGGTGATGTCACCGTGGCCCCTGTCATTGTGACAGATACCGCTGGTTACATTAAAACTGACAGGTGAGGACAAATGTTAAACATTGCAAACCAAACATGACATGCCTGCACTCATGCATGTCAAGTCTTTCCTGAAGTGTTTGTTTTTTGCGTTTGACTGTGTATTAGGAAACATGAATGGCCATCTGTGGACCTCCTTAATGCAAATTCTAACATGTTCCTGCTAGTAGACTTTTTTTTTCCCTCAATCTTTTTATATTGCATACAGTGTGTGGGCACAATCACAGTAACACCTGTACAATATAATGCTATATATGAGCTTATAATGAAGCTAATAATGTCATTCATTCGATTTACAATTTTTTATCAAAATTTATACGCCCTTACTTTTTGTACCATTGCCCAGATACATTTGTAACGGCCCTATTTTCACGGCAGTTCAACGACTAGTACAAGCAGCACTCTGACAGTTTGATGTTTTTCTGACCTTGAAGTGTCCCCAACTGTGTGGCTTTTGGTGCAAAGCGCAGAGTACACGGTGCACAGGTGGGAGGAGAGATGTAGGAGAGGAGTGAGTTGTTGGTATTTTGATGAAAACTGTTTTAGACTTTGCATTGAATATGAGTAATTCTTACAGTATCTGTTATCCACAGCTGCTTCATAGTGCATGAGATACTTCTCCTTTAGTTTATTTATTCCCTGCCTAAATCTCAAGGCAGCAGCACAGATATGTTGATTAATCTGCAAGATTATTATATTGTCCTGAGGGTTTTGTCAATCAGCAGGTTACTGATCATCAGTCCCTGTGTCAGAGCTTGAGACATTTTTATAGCTAGCTATGCACATGCTTATGTTCCTCTTCATTTTATTGGGCTTATTCAATTAACTTTTCTTTCTCAGGGAAAATGCTCTTAGCGTATTAGAGATTTTCCCATACATACTTAAAATGTGTGTGCGAGCAAATGAGCTTTTCACGTGCGTGAAACACATTTTTATTATGTCACACAGAATATGCATGTCCAAAAGTGCTTGTCTTAGCTTGTTTATTTTCATGTGCACAGCCTAAGAAGAAACCGTGGAAAAGACTGTTCCTCACAAACTGGTTGTCATTCACATGTACCTATGTGTGCATGTCTATGTGCAGACGGTTACATACTGTACTCTGTGTGACACCTGCATCTTTTGTGGGACTCATTCAGTTGTTTACCAATTTAAAGTTCTACTATTCCATCATGTCTTCAGGTTTTGTTTCTTTATAATAAAACCAGCTGGTCCTTCAGCAGCACTTAGAATTTCACAATAGTCTTCTAATCCTCTCATTGTAATGTTGTTTTTTCTCTGACAGGCACACTGCTCAAAACAAAAGGCTGTCACTCATGTGTTAGTGGTGTGTGTGTGTGTGTGCGTGTGCGCGCACGTGCAAGCGCAAGCCCTTTTTGCTTCCATGCATATGCATGCACGTGTATGTGCTCGTGTTTCAAGCATACTTGTCATTCCTCACAGTCTTTGTGTTTAGTGGTTTAGGTTGTTTTAACCAGGCTGTGGGTCACCAGAGGTCATCAAGGGTCACCAAAAGGATTATTGTAATTGGGTGGCAAATTAGTGGTAGGGGATGAAACTGGACAATGCTCTCTGCCAGGTGTTGAAAACACACGTCATCTTAACAAGCATAAAAGCAAACATGGTAGTCATCAAGACAAGTTGATTGGACTGGAACACATTTTAGATAACATTTTTAACATTGCTAGCTTCATCTATCCGTTACACGGTCATCTTCGGACATACATGTCTTTTATGGAAATGCTCCTTACGGCTTTATGCTCACATGATGGGACCGTTATGGAAAGAGCTGCAATGATCACACAATATTTGCAAGAAGAGCATTTCTTTCCACACCCTGATCACTGATGGATTATGCTGTTGAAGCTAGTGCTGGGCGAAAATTTGTATCATGGTATTTTTTCAAGACTGTGGCGATTTGCACAGTATGTCACAGTATTTTTTTTGGAAGACTGGGCCTTTAGGTTTATAGTGGCTTATTCTACTGTCATCATGTATATACTAAAGGCTTGGATTACTGTAGGGGCTTATTGACGCCACTAAATTATACAATATATAAAGCAATCAGAATGTAAACAATTGTTATTGTGCACCAATACCAACCAAAACACCAACTTTAATAACAAAAAAAAATATAGGAACAACTTTAACATTGTTTCTTTTTCAAAACTAAATATTTTGTGTTGTTGTATGAACACTATAAATTGACATAAAATACAAAGAGAAAGATATTTCTCAAATGTTCTATTGCACCAGAAACAAGTGAGTTACAGCAGTTGTTTCAGATATGCAATGGTATGGTGGTATATTAAAATTTAGTGAAGATTGTAACCATTTGAATACAGGACAGTCTTGCAAGCGTGTAGGAGAAACTACAGGGTCCGCGAAAGTTGTTAAAAACATGAAAGGCCCTTTCTAGAGCCAGTGTTTGGGTCGTCCGTTCTGGGCTAGTGTAAAAACTGGGCTACTGAGGAAAATCCCCTGCAGACCACACTCACAGCAGAAGTTTGCATAATTTAAGCCTGATCCAGCTTTTGTTTGTCCTTTTCCTTTCTACTATGTTTTATTGTGAGTGCACAGTCATGGAAAATGCCTAGGTTTTTCTAAAATATTGTTTCTAGTATGAACAGGGTTTGAATCACTGAGACAATGAGCACTGCTACATTCTCCCATGGGCAAACAAACAGGGAGTCATTTTATACATATGATGCATACAGACATAAATAATCCAACCACAGGTATACAGAATAGATCCCATGGTCATAAAAGTCTTTTTGCTGTGTTACTGTAATGTTGAGAGAATCCTGCCTGGGTGGTTAAACATTTAATTGTCTTACATTACTAATTTAAATGAGGCTTTTCTGGAACACAGAAAGGATTACCCTGAGCTCTGCCTGACAGGGCAGCTAGGTCATACATAATGAATATTTAAAATTTTTTTTTTTTGTTGTTGTTGTTTTTTAACTGTAGTGTACTTGCTTGGGAAATGAAGGAGCGTTTGCTTTCCTATATCTGCTTTGCCCAGTGTTGATGGTGGACACTTGAAACCTCACAGAAAACTCGGATCATATCAGACCTTGCTGAGGGGGTACTGCTTTGGAGAGGTCATAGTTCAGGGGTTGGTGCCCTTACTTAGCCTTAAGGGTCACTATGCTTGAATACCACGGTCACTTGACATTATACCATGACCATGTGACATATCTCTTGCTGTACAGTATTGTCCAAGCCTCTTGGCTATGTCTATGTCTTTGTCTCTGAGGAATCCTGTAAGAAATTGTGTCAGACATGTTGAATTTGTTAAGAAACCGGTAGACAAAACACGAATTGCGCTACAGGAGGAGAGCATTCAAACAATAGAAGGAATGCTCTGCGTTCCTTTGTGGCATTTGCCTCTCTCAGAATTCCCCCTGCTCTCCTGCCTGCCTCAGCAGGTTTATATGCATCTTATACACTTTGATAGTTTCACAGTTGATAGCTTGTGTCTTTGTGTCAGGACCCAAAATCTGTCTTGGGATGTTCTTTATGGCATAGGTCTTTGAAGTCCCAGTATCAGCATCACTTCAGCATGAAGAAGGGAATTACTCTTTCATGATTAACCCCCAGATATTAGGTTACAAACTGTAAGCCATTACATACATGTTTGTCATGTGATAGAACATGAAACTATCTCCAACTTTTATTTATTTTGAGTGTGTGTTGTAATGAAATGTAGTTGTCTACATTAGCATGCAACTCTTGATATTTTCATTTCAACCTTAAATGATTCCTTTTGGTTTCCATGTTTGTAAAAAGACTTTCTGCCAGATTTTTAATTTGTGGGATGCTCAATAGAGACTGAGGACTTTCTCCCAGCTTTTGTAGCTGAAACTGGGTGGAAACAATAAGAGAGTTTAAAAAAACAATCTAAAGTCTGTGCATTAATTTACATGCAGCAGTGTTTATATATAGTCGGATGTCTGGCAACCTGAAATTGGTTGTTGTAGTCAGCTTTAATAAAGCAGCTGACAAGATACAACCTTATACCTTGTAGACACAATACAGTACTTCATCTTAATATATTCAAAATACATTCAGTGTTGTTGCATGTTCTTCACCATTTCTTGCTTCATATTCTTGCAGAATCAGCAATACTCCCTCCACAAAGTGTGTTTCACTGGGCCCCATCCCACCCACTCCCTCCTCTGTAAGGAGGCAGCCACTATGCAGGTGTTTCCTGTGGTATATTGATCCCATCTGAGAGTTGAGGGAGGTGATGATGGAGACAAACACATTTATCCCCTGTTGTTGCTTTTGTTTTGTGTTTTCATTGCTCTTGGTCAGAAGCGTTTTAAGAATAGTAGCAATGAGGGATTACGAATATTTTGGAATGTTTTTGCAACAAATCTACAGTGGTAATCAATGATAATAGGAAAGTGAAAGTTAAATAAAGAAGAAAGAAGAACAAAATTGCCTGAAAAAGATTTTACTCAGACAAAAAAAAATATTTATTATTATCAAATTATTGAATCCTTTTTTATTTCTGAGGTAAGGTATAAACTGGGCAAAACAATGCACATTTCCTTTTGTAAAGTGAAACTACTGTAATGTCTTTGCACCTTTGTTATCACAATTATTTTTCATCTCACTGATTTTAATCTTCACGTGTATCGCAATATCTCTTTACATTCCTACAAACTACATATATTTGCTGTTTAGAGACTGTAGTATTGTATACATGACTCATATTATTAGGGTGTCCCTTATCATATGATATATATTGATAATAAATATACATATAGGTGGATTTTTATTAATGTATATTAAAAATGTGTTGACTGCCAGTGGACATACTAAATCACAAACAACCATTATGAAAGTAATTCAGACCTTCTCTAAATCTGTGGTTCTGTTTCCAGATCAGAGCAAACCTTCAAGAGGTCAGGTACAGGACCTGTTGGCAAGGTGGCCCATCTTCGTAGCAACCACAGCCTCGTCCAGCCTGTCAGAGTCAAGTCCCTCCGTCTTCTACGAAACAGCAAGAACACACTGAGCCAGACCCCTCCTGCCTCCTCTATCCTCCCCTCAACCCTCCGTTCCGCTACCCTTCCTCCATCTTCCTCCATCCCCTCTCCTCCATCATCCAGCGGGGATCAGCAAACGCTGCAAGACACACCCAGGACAGCTCTCATCAAGTAAGAACCTCATGAATTTTATCTGTCAAATAGTTTGAAATAGTGAGAGCTTTTACCTAGAGGATGAAAATGAAAACTACCTTTACTGCTCTTAATGTGCCCGGCGTGAAATGGACTAAAACCCACATCAGGCTTTCAGACATTAAACCTGCTGTCCACATCACTCACCCCACCACATGATATCGTACTGATGGTGATGAATAAACACCAGGTGATTATTCCCCACTGTGTATAAAACTCTTGCTCTTTGCAGACTACAATAGGAGGTTCCTTGAAAGTGTTGACAGTGGTGGATGTTTATTAACCCACACAGCCCAAAGGGAAGAAAATGAACGGATTAATTCAAACACTAATTTGATATTTTCCATTTAAATCACCCCCCGCTGGGATGGAATTATTTATCCTACATTATATTTTTAAACAGTTAAAGTGTTTTTGGCTTCATGCATCACTCAACCTCAAATAACTTTGCTGCATACTAATGTTTGCATTTATTGCGCTGAATAAGTGAAAGCCCTGCTAACATTGTTATTAAACAGTGAAGATGTTTGTAACTTCAAACAAATGTATCTCAGTCCATATCCCAGACGCTTTAATTTGACCCCATCTGTGTTTGCTTTTACTGTACACTGGCTGAAAGCTTTGCCAGAACCAGGGACAAACTCTGTTGTCAATTTGATAAATGGAGAGATCTTAACTGAATAATTCAAACTCAATTAGTATGAAATTTCATGATTAATCAGGGATGAAAGCACACTTTTCTATGGTCATTTATTCCAACAATACAAAAAAGCTTTTGTATTTAAGAAAGTCTAAAGTCATTATATGCTTTGTTTAATAATATAAAATAATTTTGTTGTGAGGGTTTTCAGTGGTATGTTTAAAAGAGAAGTAAGTTGTAGTTAGTTACACATTATACATACCAGTCATTTCAACACATGACAAAACAGTCACCACTAACTGGTGTCAATCATTGATACCATATACAAAATTCTGCATTTTTGGGTGGAGTTGGTGAATTGACACAGTAGGTAGTAAGATGAGATCGAACCTTACTAGTAATTAAAGAGATCTAACTAGGCAAATAAGCCCTTTTATTGACAGATGACGGATGTAGAAGAAAGCTGTGGTCAAGTTTAAAGTGAGTGTGGTAAGCAGAGCAAACCACATCACGTAGCATATCAAGTTTCACACTATCAAACGAGCAACTTGTAAGCCTGTGTTAATCTGATTTGAGGAAGAGTGCTTCTTTTAGAGACCGTGACACCCCACATCAAATGTCTTCTCACTGATCACTCCAAAAGCTGCCAGAGCAACATTTTCAGCTTTTGTTGAACAATGAAGTTCCAAGTAAGTTGATTAGGATCTGTTGTGTCAATCAATAAGAATAGTTACTTACTTAGTTTTTCCATCTAATGCCAAATATTTGGTCTATTTCATTCCACATTCCACCACACACTGCTCAACAGTAATATATATGCTATATATCAGTGTTTCCTCTAGGATTTTTTTTAGCAGTGGGGAACGAACACTGTGTGTGTGTGTGGCAGAAATTTAACAGCATCGGGCCGCCGCTCCTAAATCAACATAGAGGAAACACTGTATATATAAATGCTACATGCCTAATGTTTATCGGAATAATGTTTTTTTTTTCCATCTTCCAGGCTTTCGCCAAGTAACTGGCTAACTTAGATGTTTCATATGTGAACACCCAGATCAATCTTCATCCGTCATCCCTGCTTTAAAAAACATTAGTTGTGATTTTATCTTAAGCAGGGGCGGCGCCAGGAATTTTGGGCCCTGTGACAAAAAAATCAAATTTGGCCCCCTCTGCGCAGCTGTTGTCACCACATCTCTAGGACCTAACTGTCCCATCAAAAGCTTTACATAACTCTAAAGGCTTTCAATTGTCTTGCTTCTTGTAGTTCAATACTAGTACTAGCACAATATTTACTCCTGGTGATTTGTACATGCATGCAAGTCTGCATACAATATGCAGTTCACTATTTGATGCAAGATTAAAAGCAACCATAAAAAAATGTGCGAAAGGCCATCTTTTACAGTCTCAATGTATTTTCATTGTAAAATTTCAAAATGGAAAATTCTCTTAACAAAATAAATTATTATTATTAATTATTATTGTCCAGCATCCAGTACAGACAGTAGGTTGTTGTTTTTTTTATTTTATTTCATAATGATCATTATTCAATTTCTGTCATTAATAAATATTTCATTTTCTTTTTTGTAATGGTAAAAAGAGCAAGAGAGAAATCCCCACAGACTCCCTGCAATGATGCTAACTGGCCTGTCATTGAACACAATGTTGCTCACCTTCTTCACTGGGACAGGGAGGGGTACAGTGATGGGGAGACGGGTGTGCTGCTGACTCATCTGTTGTTAAGTCTGCTAAAAGGGGCAGGGACAATGATTTAATATGAATATGTTGCTAAACGTTTCCCTGAACTGATTAAATGGTGATTAAATGTAGGCTAACACTAGTCTGTAGCTAGCTAGCTAGCTTATTTCACTATGGACATTAAGCCAACAGGTTAATACCACTCACAGACTAGAGGCTCCTTTCTTGGTGAAACACTGGGTTACAGATTGACATCCTTTCCTTTGTCTTTCCTCTCTCTCTTTTCTCTCTTTCCTTTTTTGAAAACCAGATTATGATTTACTGGTTAACATTGTGATCACTGTAGTTCTGGCACATCTCCTGACTGCAATAAACAACATCACTGATAAGTGCGCTAAGGCAGGACCAAACCATTTCATGCAGATACAGGGGGGTGGTCGGTCAATATGGATGTTTACTTTTTGGTCAATGGGAATATTTAACTTTTAGTGCCAAAAACAAGTAAAAACAAAGAGATCATTATTTATTATTATATTTGAAATATTTATACTGAATGATGATGGTTTAATAATTTTATATTAGTTTTTACCAATTTGGGGCCCCTGTCAATCATGGGCCCTTGGAATTGTCCTAGCTTTTCCCCCCTATATGGCGCCCCTGATCTTAAGTATTGCATGTTTCATACTAAAAAGGACAATAGAGAACAAAATATTTTTTTCTATATTATTAAGATGGCAGATTAAACAAATCTGCTTTTCTTCTGCCAAACTGACTTTTCGTTGCCTTTTAAAGGTGGTAAAATACTGAATTTTAGGTGGGCAGCTAAAGATCTTCACTTTTACTATATACAATATACTGTAATACTCCATACCATATACATGTTTTATCATCTTAAATGTATGGAAACATGGTCCAGATCTCATTACCCCTGACTTGAATACAGATGCTCAATTTTGTACTTTTTAGGGTCCCAGTTCCCAGCTAAATAATCAACAACAGAATGCACACAAGTTTTGAATAGGAAAAAATCCTTTAATTTCTTTATTTTACCAGCAATTCCTTCCGAAGCTCCACCTGCTGATTAAACAAGACCCATAGCACCTTTTGATTAGTATTCATATGAATCTGCATAATTCAACATTAAACTGGTAATATGGATGTATGGACGTGTACTAGGATGTACTGGAGGAGCTGTTACAACAGTGTATCTGACACCATAGTGAGAATGGGTGTTATGACTTTAATTTGTGATCATCAAATCAATAAAACAATGACAATAGGTCAAAATGACCTAACTTATACAAACCGCTCACAATTATGCCAAGATACAGTATAGCTGACAAATTGTGATGAAGATGTAAAAAGTCTCTTGTTTTAGGTAACCCATGTTGACAAAGACATCATTCAATCATAACTGAAACCTGTCAACATTTTGCTTCTTTGTATTCTTAACAACACAATGTGGAAGTAGCACCACACTTCAAAGAAAAACATTCCTTTACTCATTTGCTTAGTAAAAAAAAAAAAAAAAACCTTTTAATCTGTCATCACATTAATGTTGAACGAGTCTGGTAAATAAATTACCACTGATATTTGTTTTGTAGTCATAATATTTTTACTCTGATTAATGTTTGATATTGCCAAATTTCATATTTTACCACAAAAACTTGCATCCAACTTTTGACCACACTGCCCCACCCACATGCAGAGAACCACCGCCAGGCTGCCGAGACTTATCAGACTCATTAGTTTGTGTCATGCCTCAGTGTAAACACCAATGGTAAATGGATCACACTAATGTGTTTATAGTCTTTCTTAAGGGTTTATGAGATGAGTATGTGTGAGTGACTTGAAGACAAAGAAATAACCCATCCTGTTGTGTGTTCCATAGTATTTTACAGCAGGGCAGGGTGGGGACACCACAGCACTAAAATAGACTTGTAGTTTCCTGTTGAGTAGGTTACGCACCTTCTGTACAATATGTTCCTCCCTAGAATCTAATGGGAGGTACGCACACTTCCACTATTGACACAACAATTTTGTACAACAGCCTGTGTATAAGTATTCATTCCTGCCAGGAGATTCATATTAATAGAGCAGTTTGTGACTGAGTGAGATGTGTGCAGTCTGTGTGTGTGTGAGAAATAAGGAAATACAACTGACGTGCACAGTAAGATGAGCCAAGCTGTCCCCTCTTCACTACCTCAGTGATGGACAGTATCTGCTTGCCGGAGGACCCTGACACCCCCAGCCTGAAATGACTTTTCCACTTTCTTTGGTTTCCCCCATGTAGGAGGTCAGATCAGGGAATTGAAAATAAAAAAAGGTGGATACTAATATGTATTTTTAACCACTCTATTTCATTATAAACCAAATACCACACTAAATACCACATATTGGCACCAATACAAGGTTCAATCCCCAGCTCCTTCTATCCACAAGACCTTGAACCCAAAATTGCTCCCATGCAACCTTTTTGTTGTAGAGTCTGCTTTGTAATTGCTCTACTCAGTCAGACTTCATATCCCCTTTTCACCTTAATTATACACATGAAAGTATAAAGACACATAAAAGACTAAGACAGAAAAGATGGCATGCCAAAGGCCAAGTTCAAAACCACAACATTGTGATTACATGACAGGTGCTCCAATACCAGGACACACCGGTTTCTGTTGTTGTTCGTATTAAATTTAGTTTTAATCAGTATTCTGAAACTAAACTTTCTGGGACCTGCTACATTCCAGTCACCTTTTCTTCCTGCCTCCTGTATGCGACAGGTTAGCAGGCAGTAAAACATATTTTCCAAGGGAGCTTCACAGGGTAATTATGACTGAGGCAGTGCCAGGTAACTAGCTCAACCAGTATTCTAAAAGCCATAGAGATGCACACACACATAGTCTTTTGCACTTGAGTGCACACTTGTATTAGTATTGCATACAGTGTTCAATGTTGCTTGTATTTTCTATCTTGTATATTTTACCAAGTTGTCTTTTAACTGTAAGTTACAAGTATCTATAATTTTCTTTTTCCTTTTTACGAGACACACACTAATTAACAGAAACACACACACACATATTGTCTCTCTTTGGCATCTTTTCACAGAAACTGGGTGTGTACGGTTAATTAAATCTAACCATGACTAGGCTCACTTGTCAAAGTTAAATGTTAAATGATTTATTTTGAATCTCTTTCTTATTACATTACAATACTATGAGGCATAATAGCTTGTATTGGAGATTTCTGCGCTGAGAATTATCTGGCTAAAAAGTTAACATCTAGACCTGGGTTATATCTTATAAACCTGTCTCTCTGTCTCAGTCTCTGTCTCTCCACCTGGGCAACGCTGCAAGGTTAACTAGCTGTTTGGCCCCCGTGTGTGACGACACCGATAGATGTTGATAATTGTGTGCAGGAGCAGAATAAAGAGGAAGATTAGAGGCATAGTTTTTCCCACATTGGGAGCAGCACAACATATGTGACCCCCGCAGCCTGCCAGAAGAGCATAGGCTAAGTGTAACACCTCATACTGTGTGTGTGTGTTGGGGGGGTCTAAGTTAACAGGCAAGAAATATGCCCAGCAAGTTACTGTGTGTGTGTGTGTGTGTGTGTGTGTGTGTGTGTGTGTGTGTGTGTGTGTGTGTGTGTGTGTGTGTGTGTGTGTGTGTGTGTGTGTGTGTGTGTGTGTGTGTGTGTGTGTGTGTGTGTGTGTGTGTGTGTGTGTGTGTGTGTGTGTGTGTGTGTGTGGGCTGAAGCTTGTCATCCGATCCCCTGGTGTTGTTCCCTCTATGTTCAGCAGTGTGGGAGCCACTCTCCCGTCCTGTACTCACCTCTCATCTCCTCTCCCTGGGGAAGTGTTTGTGTACACGTTTGACGTTCATGTGCACACTAATACACATCCGTCATATCAGTCTGTATGTTTGAGATATTCAATATATGATCATTTGTTTCTATGACCTGGTTGTTTGTGTGTGTGCTGATGTGCCTTTGAGTTGTGCATGCTTCATGTGATGAGACAAATTAAATTCAGGTTACAGCCATATACATGAAACGTTCTAAATCAATCAGGCAAACTCAAGCTCATGCATGGATGTACTCCATACACACACACCACCTCTGCCATTGTCAAGGGAATGGTTAAGATGCAGGTGTAGTGGTGTTATGTAACCGTGTAGTGAGGATACAGGACGGATGAGTGATCAAACACACACACACACACACACAGCTCATCCTATTTAAAGAAACAAAGGCACAGTGGAGGCCTTACTGCAGTGCTTGTTGCTTTGACCAGCCAAGTGATGCATTCCCCTGACTACCGCAAACAAATTAAACATGGCTTCAATTACTGTTTGATATACAGTAAAAGTAATAAAAACCAATAATACAATGTCAGTAGGTTGTCTTAATATTTCTTTATATTACATAATCTCTATAAATCCCTTTTACACTGCATATGCCTAACTCGCTGTTTCAAATAAGGTAACTACACAAATATGGATGGATAAACACCTCACACAATATACAGTACGTTCCATAGACTTCCATTCAGACTTATCACAATAACTTGGTTCACTTACTCAACATCTAGAATGGACTGTATACTACGTTAGTATGAAGAGGCAGTACAAAGCCCTTACTAAAGTGACAGAAAACAAAGGCCAGAGCTCCTTTGATTAATGAAACGCTCTCCTGAAATATTTAGGGTTTAATCATGTGTCACCACTCCTGCTTTTTGTCTCTAAAAGTTTTAAATATTATTAATATTATCTATACATTGTACAGTACCAGGAATCATGAGATATAATCCAGTCTAAAACACAGCTTCCACAGTAAACACAAGAATTAGTCCCTTGGATTAGCTATAGTAGCTAGCTGCATAGGGATCTACCTTTTGGGAAACCTAGCTATCTAGCAAAAAAAGTCACTTATTCTTTTGCATATATATCCGTAAAACTTGTCTTGCGTGTTTAATGCTAATTTTGGAGTAATGTGACAGAAGTGGCTCATTAGAGAAGAGAATAGACTTGGGGCTCATGGACCCATTATTCAACACACAGCCCTCATCTCAGCTGCACTTCCTTTTAAATGATGGAGGCTTTTTGGAGGTGCTCATCAGATATGCAGTGTTGATTTGCTCTGAGTGGAAAGGTTGTGTTTTTTTGCCTTTTGAAACAGTAATCTACTACTTTCTGTACAGCATGTATTTATATTTTTATTTGTGCTTTCATGTAGACAGGGTATAGTTGTTTCCACCACAGTGGCAGTGTAATTATATTAAAACACTGTGATATCTGGTACACGCTGTTCTTAAAACTTGTTGCATAATGTGACAGGAACAAAGGATGTACCTTCTTAAAACTTGCTTACGACTGGTCTCAACCAGTCTCAAGTAAGCAGAAATCATGTCATGCTCAGCTGCTTTGAAATGTCAGTGGTTTAATTGATAATGACATCATCACTGCCCTATTTTTTGTTCAGTTTATATTTATTTATTTTTTTCAGATTTGTGTGCTCTCAGCTTCCTGTTGAGCACTGTTGACACACTACACCACTCTAATCTTAATCATTCATGACATCACTCCAGATTTCCCAGCGATGTCCGGCTGTTGTTTTGTGTGTGTGTGTGTGTGTGTGTGTGTGTGTGTGTGTGTGTGTGTGTGTGTGTGTGTGTGTGTGTGTGTGTGTGTGTGTGTGTGTGTGTGTGTGTGTGTGTGTGTGTGTGTGTGTTCAAGCTGACTGTCAGTGCAGTATGCTTTACCCATGTGAATGATAGCATTCTTCAGGTCACACAGAAGTGAAAAAAAGTAAGACTCACACCAGTATTGGTGTTTGTTTGATCAAAGTCTATTTTCTTTAACAAAGTGTCAACTTTAAGCCCAAATGGATTGAAAGTTAAATACAATAGCAGAGGTAGATTAACTGTTTAAATGCTGAATTAATTTACCCTTTAATTTCCCCGCATACGTCAACTACAGTTTGTAGTCTAAATGTCCAATTTTGTTTCCGAGTCTTCTTTTTATATTTTCATTTATAGGTCCAAAACCAAGGTAACCTCTTGTTATACTGTAGCTCCTCTAATAAGTCATCATTATATTCATTATATAGCCTATGGGATGTCTTAACCCCCTTATTACAGTTTAAACCTGAGTATTTCTACTTTAATTCAAACATGACCACTTTGGATAAACCCTTATTATGCTTATCACATAATTACAGTAAAAGTTGTACATGTATAAACAGAGTTCCAAGGGTTAAGTGTACACTGAGAGAGGGTCAGCCTCAAGGCAAAGGTACAGCATAAGTGAATGTCAGCTTTGGCCCACGCCTTGTTGTTTATCTAGAAAGGTGAACAAAAGCTAACAGGTATAAATGTAAAAGTGAGTGAACCATGAATGGACCACACCTCGCTGTTTTTCTAAGAGCTGAATGGAAAGGGTCCCCCCCCATGCCTGCAGTGAAGGGAAGTGATAAATTGAATAGATTGAAAATAAATTGCTCTGTGAGGTACGCTCATTGTTTTTCTTCCAGGAAACTGCCATTCCTAATAGAAAAATGGAAAAAGCATAGGTCTTGAGATTTCACTAAGATGCATGTCATAAATTGCTTCTTATCTGCCATCCTAATGAAAGGGTCAGTTTGAATGCTAGTCATTGCAGTGCATGAGAAAGGTCAAAGTTAATGACTGTTAGAGAAAAGGCCTTCAAGGGTAAAAGTATAAAAGAGAATAGTGCCAAGATAAACGGACAATGCAGATTGTAAGTCCTCTGATGCAAAAAGGAAGGAGGATCATATTCATTTAGGTTTCAAGGACTTATTTTTCACATACTCATATTTCTCAATACTGTTTGTGCAGTGTATTGCAGGGATGGCATTCTCTAGAGATCTTGCCAAAAGGTCAATAATAGTAATAGTAATAATTAGAATAGAGTCCGCTTCGCAACTTTGATTATACATTTCAGCCTGTAGGATGCCTCGTATTCCTTTACATCGCTGACAGCTAGTCCTGAGCTGTAAGCAGCTCGGACGATCCATCAACTCATGATTCCATGGGAAGATATCGTTGGCGAGCATTGGTACGAAACTTGTCATTACTTCCACAGACTCACTGATGTTGTTAAGCTATATTGGAACAAATCACACGTAGCGTAGACTCTAATAAGGCATCCAGTGCCTGACCTCTTTGGTCACCACAGTTACCCATACCAACCTTTGTTTATATTCTAGTATAAGGAAGATGGTGGTGTGATCTGACTTTCCAAATGGTGGGAGACAATTAGCATTGTGACCCTCCTCACAGTCACATTGGTCCAGACACAGTGCAGACTGGATGGCATGACATTGTCAGATGTATTCTTAACATTGGGGAAATACACAATATCTGTGATAAAATATTTAAAACACAAGGCTCATTTAAGAACCTGAAGCTAAAAAGGCTCATAGTGTGCACATCCAAGTATACCCCAGTTGGGTACAGGTGCAGAACAATAAATAGCAACAAAGGAAAAGGATTTTGACCTAAAAGGTCTTCATATGGCTAAAGATGGCTACATAAACTGACCCTGTAAAGAATGACACAGAAATAGCATAGAGAATCTTGTCAATTTTCAAAATAAAATACAGCGTGCAGACTCCAGGTCAAATTTCACACTAGATCAACGTTGTGGCACTTGAACAGAAGTCAGTCAGTCAGTCAGAGGCAGGTTAGAGGAGATTTTTATTTTAAGTGTAAAAACACACTGTTTTATATCCTTTTTAAGGGCAAAATACACAAGTAAACAACATTGGGTAGCCAACACGCCCTGAAGATGCTCTGCTTCTGAAACGCTCTCTCTGGCCTGAAGATGTGTGGATCATGGAGCCAAACAACGTTGCACGTGGAATGTTATTAAGACATGCCCGGTGGAATCTCGAGGTCGAAGCAGTTGCAGATATACACTCACTATGGGCCTACCCTGATCTACATTTCACCGCTTTAAACAAACTGTCATGCTTAACGTCTTTAGTAACTTCCCAGCACTTCCTATAGCCCGCATCTCAGATTGTATCTGATATCGGCTGTGTCTTACTGGGAACACCTGCTGGGGACAGGATGAGGGAGATGGGGCTGTAAAGGTTGGTGGTGAATGACTAGGCTATTGTCTTTACTTGTGAAAGGCAGAGCTCTCCACTGAGTTGTCAAATGAACGTATCCAGGTTAACTAAAAAGAACACAGGCCAGGTAGGAAAGCTCTGACAGAACATCAAAAACATCCAGCCTCAGTGTGTTCTCTTTCTAACTTATAGTACCATCAAAGAAGAGCCAGATATATGTGAAGACCCCCCACCCCAGTTCAACTCTCCTACACTTTCTTCATGTAATGGTTTGGCTGTCAAACCACCTTTCCCCTTTCACAGAGGATGTTTGAGTTCATTTCTCACCCTGGGTCTTTTTCTCTTCAGTCATTTGTTTTGACACTTGTTTGACAGTAGCTGAGGTAGAGTTGGCTTCCAATTTCATCCATGCATTTTATGTAACCATCTACAGTAAAGTCATGGTACTTTCACATACATAAAGTATGACTGCAGGAGGTAGTTTCTGAAATAAAACATATTCTTGTGCATTGCCATTTGTTGTCAATTATTAGCATAGACATATACAGTACTTCTCTGGGGCAAACAATTCCATGACTCTGATAAGTTACCATTGAAAATAAAAACAATGCAGTGCCTAAATTATTCGTCAGTTTATGAGTCTCTAACTGACAGCAAATTAATTGCCAGCAATTTTTATAATTTATTAATTGTTTGTAATTAATTGAGCAAATGTATGTGGCTCCAGTTGGGAAAAATACGAGACCTTGCTGCTTTTCAGCCACAGTAGCAGTTATTTGCTAAACATCAAAGTACCACTGTGCCTAAATACAACCTCACAGAGCTGCTAGTGTGGCTGTAAACTCAGTTTTATATCATTGTAAACTAAATACCTTATTGTTTTGGGCTGTTGTTCAGACAGCACTTTGTAGATGTCACCTTGGGCTTTGAAAACTTGTGATGGGCATGTTTTTCCTGTCTTTGGAAATGTTATAGACCAAACAATTACTCCACTACTCCAAAAAAAAAAAGGTTGCAGTCTTACCAATATGTCATGGACAGGCTTGCAATGGATAGTGCCACACCGCAGTTACACGTTGTTCCTCTTTTTTGAGGTGAATTGGCCACTGGTGTTAGGTGTCACTGATGCATCTCTGTGCTAAGAACTTAGTTAGGGTCAAAAGAGCTGAGTAACTGAGCCCAGTTGGTGTGACTTGCTGAGTCACTGCAAAGGAAATGGTTTTACTGGTGCAGCACATTATGGCTGCTGCTGTGTGTCTCTCTCCAGTTTCCTTCTTCTCCTTACAGTGTAATTGAATTTAAATTATGCATGCTGTATGTCTGCTGGAACAGAGAAGTAATAATCACTCTCTTTTTAGGTTGGTGTGCGTACCAATCACACCTGTCTATATGGATGTGTGTATATATGCAATGTGTTTGCTGTACATATTTTGTGTGTGTAACCATTTACTTTTATATGGGCCAATTGTGTGTGTGCACACTCTCACACAACCTCGAAGAAACAGAAGCAACCTGAGCTCAGTTCAACTGACTGATGTTACCTGGCTAACACTTTCCCATTACTGTACCCGGCACACAATAGACTTTTTCTTAGGTGTGTGTGTGTGTGTGTGTGTGTGTGTGTGTGTGTGTGTGTGTGTGTGTGTGTGTGTGTGTGTGTGTGTGTGTGTGTGTGTGTGTGTAGAGACAGACAGAGACAGAGCTCTGATAACCTGACTATGTTACTCAGCCACCTTTTGTCTAATTTATTCCCACCCCACTGTAGAGTGGTCCCAACTTGACACCCAGTCTAAATGTTTTAGCAGTTCCATTGTGGCTCTGTATGACTGGAAACTATGTTAACAGCAATTATTTGTGACAAGGGAGCAAACTATAATGAGCTCTACATAAGCGACAAATGTGGGGCCAGTTGGGGTCATACGACTCAATCTGTCAAGCCTCAACATGTCGAGAGCTCATTGTGCTCACTTTTAGTTCAGCATCCCCTGATAGACATGAATGATATCACCTTCATTGTTGTCTTAAGGTCTTGGGTTTGGGGGGATGTTTTTAACAGATGCATGGCAGATATGAACTATGACTCTGACCTCAGTTGATCCAAATCTGAACCATATCTCTCTCTCGGTTTATGATGGTTATCAAATGTTGTCACAGTCCAGAAACTAATCAGTGGACAGTATCTTCATGCTGAAATCCGTATGAATGCTTTTTTGTAAACAAGAATGTCTTACTCTTTTGAGAGTGCCTCTCCTCCTCCTTATCTGTTGCATACTTTATATTTCAGAAATAATAAGCCCTGTGATACTGAGCTGCAGCTGAACTTAACTTCTTTTTTGTGCGTTTTGTTTGGCTTCCTGACTTGGCCAAATTAGGCAAACCTAAAGCAAGAATCATCCCCCTCTCACTTACAACCACATGTCAACCTGCAGGGCTAGAGAAAAAGCCAGGAGATTACCAAAGTCAGTAGGATACAACCTCTGGAGACCATGAATGTCTGTACAAACCATTTCATATGATAGATGGAAACCTTTACCAAAGTAACCAAGGTTCATGCTCTGTTTGCTATAGATATCTGTACCAAGGACAATCCATGTGAGTAGTTTTACGTATATTTCACAGTCATCCCTAGAGACATGCTGCAGAGACACTGCACAGAAGTACATGGATAGATGGATAGCTGTTGTTCATCCTAAAACTGAAACCACACCTAACTCCGTCTAAAATCGCAAATAGTCATTTTACATTTGTGTTTGCGCACAGATTAAACAATTAGTCAGGTTTAAGAGCAGATTTAGGTAGTCCATATTTGACATACATGCATGAGAGTGGTGTCAATCTTCTCATGCGTGCAACACTGTCAGATTACAGCAAGTATTGTTTTTCAGTTAAGTGCCCTTTTCATGCATTAGTCGGGGGTAACGTGAGTATGATGGATGTGATAGCAGCTATGAGGGGAACAGAGGTCCAAGGTAGCTGTTGCAAGGAGAGATGGTTATTGCTTTCACAAGTCTAGTTTTCCCCTCGACTGGAGGAAGTTGCACCTGAATCACAGCAATGTGCGTGTGTGCGTGTGTGTGTGTGTGTACACACACACTGAACAGATCATTACCCATGCAGGTCCTGCTCCACTGATTGTGTGAGAGCATTTCTATGTGGTGGTGACAAAGCTGTCTTTTACTTGTTCTTGTTTAGTAGTGCTTATGTGTGGGTGGTGGGGGCTGTATTATTCTCCAACTGGTCTGTGTTGGTTTTTAGTTGAGCCATATGTTGTCATACTTTGATATGGTGGTGTCTATGTTTCTTCATGGACTTTCTTTGGCTGATTGGGTGAAAATGTGATTATTCAAGGTCATTTAAAGGCTGTGGACTGAATAGCGTGGGGCCCACCTCACTGGTTGCTCTAAAGGCTTGTGCTGCTTAGTAGCAATGACTATACGCTTATATAGTGTGGGGCCAGTGTCAAGGAGCACCATTAGCATAGTGTCAATTCTTCCATTGAATTACCTCCATATACATGTATTGTAGGACGTCCAGACTGAAGGCCAGCCACGGTGAATGGCTGTTTACCATCAGGTTGAGTCTGTCTCCAACCACATGCAGCTAAAGCCACCGTAGCTAACCTGCTCAGGGTAATCGCTGCACACTCACGCTGACTCAGACACACAATGAAAATCAGGCCAAACTCACTCAAACACACACTCGTTCAAGGAACGTACTCCCACAGACACATACCTTCTTTCTTTCAGGCACATGTGCTCTCTCACACACCCTCACGCTACAGTCTAAGTCAGACATTTTAATCCAAGGAACAGAAGTGTTGTTTATGTCATGTGGAGTCGAGGCACGCTGGGCTATAAATGGTTGATGGAGCAGAGTAAAGCAGCTCTGACAATAAATAAGGATAAGTTCACTTTGAGTTATAAAAGAAGCTGTCATGTCATGTGTGTAATGTTGGGGACAGTTTTTGCTCCATGGGGAAATGATCAGATTCTGTCTGCAAGAACACACACCCACACACTTCATGAATAGATTTTAGATAACGGCGCATTTGTCTCACATCTAGGAATAGGAACTGTGACTGTTTTCTGCTCTAGATGCACAGAGGCTTACGTGTTTATTGTGAAAAATTTTAAGTTCCCTAGGAAGAGGAACAAACAAGGAAGTAAGAAGAAGGGAAGAACATCTGAAATATTTTATAGCTTTCATCATTTTAAGCCAATGTGTCTCCTCTTTCAGGATGTTTGTATATGATTCCACAGGGCTGTTTTCCTACTGATGGAATTGGCTAGATGACTATAGGGTGTGTTCACAAATGTTTGTGGTTTATTTTACTACATTGGTTGGTTTTGGCAGATTAGCGAGACGTCATCGGAGCCCTTGAGAATGTGAATCTTGGTCCAGTTTCAGAGGAACTGTGTTATGGTTATAAGTGAGGATATTATCTGAAACAAATGTAGGAAACCATAACCAACAATAACTCAATGAACCCAGGGAAATGTGCAGTGGTATAAAATGGTATGAACAGAATAGGGAAAATACAAAAAACTTAAATCAAATGACTTTGCTTGTATAGGCCCACTCACTTCTCGCAGTATGAACCACACTAAAATGCAGTAAAGTCCAGTCAAGTCCAGTCTTGAGAAGTTTCTGTTTGTCTATGGTCAAAAATGAACCTTCAAGCTGTTTCTAAACTATATCTACTTGTATTTTTCCTGTATGTCTTCCCTGAAGCTGTTCATTTATTTGCCTCCTGTCTTTCTCTCTCAGGGAGTTGTCTTCCAGACATCAGACCAGCGTCCCATTCAGGAACACCAGAGAGTCGAAGCTGATCTGACACTGAAGAAGGGATAGGACCACGATGGAACAAGTGAATTGATAAAATGCACTAACTGTTTACATTAAATATGAAACCACAATAGTTAGTTCTGTAAATCCAATGATTTAGCTTGGTCTGGGACCCAGAATAGTAACTAACTAACATGTGGGGATTCCTATGCAGGGTCCTTTCCAGCATGAGTATAAACTGCAGATCATTTGAAGTTGCTGCTTATGTTACCCAGAGCTGTAAAATCAGATTTCTACTTGAGTATTAAGCCTGCTGAACAGAGTGTCTTTTATACTGCTTATGTTTTGAATATATCATGTGAGTGTGTACATGCATGCACATGTGCATTTGCATGTATCCCAGATCTATTTTGATACTCCTTTGGGCAGCGCTGGTGCTGTTTATTTTTCTAGTTGAGCCATGAATCCTTAACCGTGACTCTGTTTTTATTGTCTTACATAGTTGGGACTAATAAAATATTGATATTATTTTTAATGGTGACTTGTTATTTATTTAGGAGGATGTCTGTCCTGGGCTGCAGGGCCACTGTGGGAGTGTGGTGACATCCCTGTGTGTGTGTGTGTGTGTTTGTGTTTCCTTATAATGAGTCAGTTTTTCATCGTGCTCCCAAAACCACACGCTCATCATGTAATTATCTTGAGTCGAGGTTGGAACTCATATCAAATCACTCACAGCTAGATAGTGTTCTCACAGTCTGTTAGGTTGTGTTTATTGCATTTTAACTGAGTGAAATTCAACTGTCATTTGGGTTTATATTAGAGCAGTGATACTCTAACATAAAAGCAGTGGTTTCTTGTTCAAATGCTTTAAATGACCACACTCGCCTGATAAGCATCCTCCTGGGAACATGCAAATACTGACTGTTCTCTCCGGGAGGGGTTCGGGGTGTGTAGTTGGGTGTGCAGACTTTGATACCAGAGAGTAGTTCAAGTCTCATCTACGACAAACAGCCTTTTCACTATGACAACATTTCTTCCCTTACAGAAGCAGCTGCAAATATTTTGTTCAATATTTTCTGAGAACTTTAAGAAATGTGAACATCCACAGTGACAACTGGGTGAACCCCACCAGCTGGCGGAGATCATGTGATCAAAAGCTCCAGAACAGCCATTAAATGGACGATGATATTGTTTTTTCAACTGCTGTTTCCAAGGTCAAGAATAAACATAAACAGACATTTTTGGGGGAAGTCTGCCATTCACTTTCTTGCCGAGAGTAATGTCTGCATGCTCAATATGAAGCTAGGAAACAGCTCGCCTGTCTTGTCTCCAAAGTTAACAGCTCCTTTAAAGCTCACTCATTGACACACTATATTGCGTTGTGTAACCTCTACAATAATCCAAGAAATGGTGGTTTTACAGTGGGCTAGTCATATGGTCATTAAGGTATGATGACTTCTGCACTTGCTCGTGTGTTAGTTTTCGTCATCTCAATGATGCATTAGCGCTGACACTAGTTTAGATAAGACATGCTGTATCACATCGTATTCAAACTCTTCCCTCTGTTTATTTGTTACCTTGAAGACCAAGTTGTGAGACCAGGTGTCTCCCTGTTCATTAACACTCATCTGCAGTGTCAGGGCAGAAAGAGCTTGATTTAGTGCCGACATTAATCTGTCATGCAAGAGTGAAAAAGACAGTTAACTGGATTTGCAGTGGATAGATGAAGGGTGTGGGTCGAAACAGGCACACACTCATACTTAGCTCAGTGATACTAAAGGTTGTTAAAAACAAAAAAGCCTTTTTTTTCTCCCTCTTCCTACAACTTTCTTCCTGTAATTAACAATTTTGTTCATCCTTTGTCTCTCTTTTTCAGTGACAAGTATTCTGTCAGTGACCTATTAAAAACTGTGGAATGTACCGAGTGGACCCTCTGACCTTGTAATGGTTTGACCCGGTAGTTCAGGATCAAACACAAACTGCCCAACCTGGCCAGAAACGCGGGGGTGGACAGAGGGGTCACATACCTCTGTTCACTTAGCCTGCATAGTTTCACTGCGTCAGATTATGAAATCAGCACACTGTGTATGAGAACCATTAAGCTTTAACCTACTGCTTAGAGATTTAAATTTGTTACACTGTCTGGCAAAGTGCATGTGCTGTACAGGAAACTGATTCCTGTAAAGCCTATTTTGAGGTGAGGTTGACTATGAAACAAAACAGATTACATTTCAGTCAAACATTATCATTCAGAGGTTTTCTCACATTTCCCAGAAGTCCCTGAAAATACTGTTATTCCGCTTTAAGGATTTGTATTTATTTTAGGAGGTCTTAAAAGCACACCAGACACATCAAGCAGACCTGCCTATTTGTATCATTTTGCTAAGCCATAATGATTAACAAGGCTGTATTTTCAGTGCTGTACATGATATGTCTTTTTCCAGGAGGATTGAGAAATGTTGTGGCCTTGTGATGTTTCACATGAAGAATCCAGAAAATTGCTGTTTGGGACGCCCTGGGAGCTGAAGGATATAAGGCACGTAGCATATTATTACCCCTGCCATAGAGGTTACGTTTTTGTTCAGTTCATGTCTGTTTGTTTGCATCTTGAGGTGTAAGGAAGTAGTTAACAGATTTCAGTGAATGTGTGGAACGAGGATGTTTTTGTTTTGTTTTGTTTGATGTTTCATTTGTCTTCTGATATTCCATTATTTTAATTCTGTTTCCTTACTGCCAGTTGCCAAATTCTTGTGGGCACTTCCTATTGGATACTTGCCTTTAATTCCTGAATACATTGTGAACTTCCGCCAATATGCAGTGACACATGATGAACCTATCTACTGGAAGTGATCTGCAAAATTTGGCCTTTCCATTTGGTAAATTTAAGTAGCACTAACCCAGTAAACATGAGTGTAGCTTTGATTTTCTTTTTGCCAGTATTTAGATGTTGTCTATAATATCAAAATAATTGCCTATTACTGTGTGTATTAATCCGATTTATCCATCCCCATTAGACATTTCTTTTGCTGCTATTAAAATAAATATTTTGAGGATTACTGGACGTCTGCAGTTTTTCAGTGTATGGAAGCAAAAACAGGCCAAAAGGATTTGAAACTTGGAGATACAAGATAAGCAAATGTTTAACTAATTGTTAAATAAGATAATTTGCTAAATACTTAATGTTGAAATTTAAATAATTTATAACAATTTAATATTTTGCTGATTTACTTAAATGTCTGAATTTAATAACCTTTTTTAAATTGCTCAAAATCAATTTCTGGTCGAAAAAAAATTTTGAAATTCAAGTCACCATACATTCAGATAGAAGGCTAAATAATATAATAATAATAATTATTATTATTATTATTATTATAACCTATTTTTGCTTCCATATGTGTGTGTTACTAGTGTGTCTAGGTTGCAATGTGCAACAAATGTACATAATATTTAAACTACATCCTGCCCTTCAGCACCTTCCTCTTACATTATTAAGAGTATTATGAACTACCACGGTTAATCTTTATGTATACAGAATATGCCATATGAGATGTGGAAAGTTGCAATATATAGAAAAAAAAGAGAAGAACCGCAAGTAGAAACATGTAAAGAAAGAAACAGAATAACCATTTCAGAATGAGAGCAAAGGAAAATTTATGTGACAGGTATTCAGAGAGAGCTTGAAATCCATAGCTGCATAGGAACCGGAGGTTAATGATTGCCTCCTGTTTCCTAACATCCTCCCTGTTAAGCTAATCTACAATCACATTCTTTCATTCTAGGGGAAAGTGGAGGAGAGTCCCTCTGAACCTGATATCCCTGCACCACTGTGGATGAGGGCTATGGAGAACTAACCTGGGAGTGTCTCAGTTTCCGTACTGGCAAGGACTGCAGTTACATACCTAATGATAACGGCATAAATAATCACTTCAAATGTGCATACATAATTCGTTCAAGTGCTGGCATGACAAGACACAGAAATAAGGTTAGACAAGTATATGACACAGGCTACAGGAGTGAAAAGAGAAACGGTGTAATTACAGAAAATACAAGAAGAAATTATTCTGAAGTGATTTTAAATGACAATGTGGCTATGGATAATTCTTATCCCAGATATTTAAGTCTTTGGTGCATGTGAAGAATAACCCAGTTCAGCTGATTGTGAGAAATACTGCTTGATTTGAAGCTATATTAACTATTTCTAAATCCTTCACTTAATTTGTGTGGGAAGTCCTAAGTTCTTAGTAATACTAGCTAATTTCACACTAACAATTTA
Organism: Dicentrarchus labrax; assembly: GCF_905237075.1. NCBI lineage: Eukaryota > Metazoa > Chordata > Actinopteri > Moronidae > Dicentrarchus > Dicentrarchus labrax. The sequence continues at coordinate 30,679,250 of NW_026136720.1, forward strand.
CTAAATTGGGTTGCACCATTAAAACTTATATACGTTTATATTTAAGTTATTCATATTTTTATTATACCAAAGTAGAAAATGTTCTGTACACCTCCAGGTACAGACAATAAACAGAGCTAAAAGAGAGTAACCAGAGTGACTGTGGCAGATGGTCTGTTACACGGAACCACCTGGGCGGTCGTTGTTGAAAACTGTTTGGAAAAGGGTGGGCACTTCCAAGAAATACTTGGCACATGATAGGATGATCGTCTATCACAAGCAAACTTCAACCAATGATATCAGCGATCCATCCTACAGTAAAAACATCTCTCTGCGGGAGCTGCTTCTGTTTTTGAGCAGTCACTTCTCACACACGTGGTCACATATACCTAGCGTTAAACCACACCCGTAGCTGCCAATAGTTCCTCAAAGGACACTGATTGAGGTCTGACAAGATCTTGTGATCTCGTGATTTTGTGATCTTCCTACCTAGCAAGGTAAAAAAGAGAGTGAATAAGGACTAAGATTCATCAGGTGGACAGAAATATGACACCAAATAAATAATAATGTTGTTCTGTATCTGCAACCTGTGGAGTAATGGAGAAATTACCTGACTGCTCACTTGATTTATGAGCTTAATAAACAGTTTCCTATATTTATGGTCCTAATCTCTAGTTCTAAGTCTTTTTCCATACAGCATGATATTCATTTTGTAAATTATGGTCTAATTTAGAGTAAAATAAACGATAAAGTAGCGTATGATTTTGGTCATGTCTACCTTAACAAGTCATTGTGAGGGAGTCTGTCCAGCTTAAAACCAAGCTTAAAAGGCGAATAGTGATATGTCAGTGTTGTGTTAAAACCTTGTTTCCACTGCCCCCACATGGACAAAAAACAAAACAGCTATAGCATGTTTAATGAAGACTTAGTTAAAACGGTTGCTAGGTAAATCCGTATCAAATATATTATAACAAGATACAAAAGCAATCAACATTGTATTATTTCTATGTGTATACGTGGGGGAATATTTTTTGAATTTTTGGTATTCATGCAGTTTAGAGCGAGAGGGAAATATCAGATTATGCTAACCTAGCTGATGTTATCAGGTCATTTAGTCTAACATTATGAGGTTTATAATTTAGTTCACTAAGCATCATCAACATCTTCACACACGTTCATTTCGGTGAGCTGATTAGCCAGAGGGCAGAAAAGGGAAACTGGAAATTGGGGTCTTTCTTACACCTCTCACACACACCAACATCTCAAGCTTTGCTGACAAGAGCAGAAAAGGAAAGTTAGAATGCGTTACACACTGCGTTACACACACATCTTAAACAAACACACATGCTGCAGAGGTAATAGGAAGTGGCAGACAGGAAAGCAAAAGGCAGCATCTGTTTCCATCTATTCATCTGTTGGCAACGATGATGAGGCTGGAGTCAGGGTGAACATCCTGCATGCCGCTCGCCCTTTTGTCTGGTCTCTCTCTCTCTCTCTCTCTCTCTCTCATACACACACATCATTTCGATCCAGATGTGCAGCCTTGGTGTTGCTCCGTTTAGCATCATCTGTAAAATCACTCACAGTGCTGTGTGTCATGACCCCAGAGACAACCACCATGTAACAATACTGGATGTCTGTTTAGTTCAGTGGAAACAAGCATGTGATGGAGACACTTCATTTGAGCCAGATGTGCATCAGTTGGTTTTCTTTGGGTCGAATCAGAGCATAAAATCAATGAAATAGTTCAACATTTTAAAATATGCTTATTCGCATTCTTGCCGAGAGTTAGATGTTCCGGTTGATACCACTCTCATGCCTGTGCGCCAAATATGAAGCTACAGCTGGTTAGCTGAGCTTGGCATAAATACTGGATAATTCTAGCCTGGCTCTGTCCAAAGGTAACAAAATCTGCCTGCTGTACCAAAGCCCACTAATTTACACAATGAAACAGAAATCAGAGTGCTATTTGCTTCGTCTACTGCGTCTTGTCACAGTAGCCAATAGCGCTGTGTGTTATGTCCCGGGAATACAGCATCCGATGCCGACGGAGAGCAGTTTGAAGACAGGGAATAAAGTACGGAAGTGTTTTTTTTTTTTTGCTGGGTTTGGCTACTGGCACTTCAAGGCTGAGTCAGCTAATGTTAGCTGCATACCCTCTAACATTGATGTTGGCGACAGTTAACTTCAGAGCAGCTGGGGGACAAAGAGGGAAAACCAGACAATATTTTCTCCATAAAACATGATCCAGTTTCACCCAAATCACGGATAAAGTTGTGTTTCTGTACAATAATCAATGAGGCTTCCAGAAACTAATGAATCTTTGCTCTGTGTCACTGGAAGTTGAAGATTGATTGACAGGTGAATGTTATGATATTAGTGGTTGAAATCTGTTAGTTCATACTTATGTAAGCGTGCATCACATTCAGTTTTACAGGAAGAAAAAAATATTGGATTTTGATATATAAATACAGAGAAATAGAGTTTTTGTCTTATTTTTTTGGCATACATTGTTAAATATGGTTACAATATAACTGCGGATGCAATCTTAAAGCGTTAAAATGACATTTTTCATTTCAGATGGACTTTAAGCTAAGTGACTGCTTGTTGTGTAGCTGGCTGTATATACACACTAATGTGGTTGTAAACCTGCCACAGCAGCCTGTCCCTCGTCTTTCTAGATAATAAATGGTGTCATTACCTAATTAGCTGCCAAAATCTGAGGCTACAGTTGTAATACCACCCAACTCTGACCCCTCTGTGTAATGAGGACCCACCCTGCCTGCATGATAGTAAATGGGTGGGCTTGTTTTGTTGTCCAGAGCAGTCTTTCTCACAATTTCAAAGTAAAGGTAGTTTTTCTCTAAATACATCAATAACATTACAATTTAAAATCAGCAGGAAGTTGCAGTTTTTCTTCTTCTTACATTTTTATACATTTTAAATCTGATAGCCATCAAACAGCTTTTTATTCTTTAAACATTACATTGCTTCTAGACGTATCAAATGTCAATCATCAAAAACAAAATCATACAGTAAGACAGGATTTACACAAGTGTCCCAGAGCCTTTAACGTCTTTTACGAAGGACTCGTGTGTGTGTGTGTGTGTGTGTGTGTGTGTGTGTGTGTGTGTGTGTGTGTGTGTGTGTGTGTGTGTGTGTGTGTGTGTGTGTGTGTGTGTGTGTGTGTGTGTCTCTTAGGAAGTGTAAGGCATCATAACCTGTCTCTAATTCCTGTGAAAGATGATTGATAAGTTGTTGGCGCTCAGCTCTGATACCACCCACCTGTGGGAACTCGTTTTTGTGTTCACACACCACACAGACACACACAATGCTGCAGCCTTTCAGCTTTTTTCTGGGAATATTTTAAGTCTGTTGAGAGAAGATTGTTATGACACTGAAAGATCTGGTAAATGTCATATCCTTCACTGTTTAAAAAACTCACACAGGCAGGTCTGTTTGCCTTTGACAGGAGTGAGGAGCATGAGGTCAAGGCAGTGTGTGTTGACTCCTGGTTGATGTTTAATCCAGAGTTTACATTACTGCGCTGGGTGGAGTGCGGTCCCCATACCTGCCATCACAACTGACCAGTACAGGAACAACCTCACCCAACTGATAAACACAGCTGCAAATAGACTGAAACACGGTTGATGAATCTTTAAATCAGAAGTCACACAAATCACAGGTTGACACATGTCTCTATGTTTGGATGGACTGTCAATAGAGTGATATCAAATCACTTTAATTGATATTTGACAAAGAAATGCTGGCTGATATTGAAAAGTTTGATTGAAAACAAATACCAAGCAAGCAACAGATCAGTGTGATCGACCTGAAATACATTCACAATTTTATATGCATTGATTTTTAGTAGTATTTTTATGTTTGTGGGAAATATTTAGACTAAAATAGCGTCCCCACATTAAAGGGCTGGTGCACGTTTTTATATCATCAATTCTACAGAATTCGATTTTTTGCAACACAAATCTTTTCCTTTCTATAAGCCTGATGGTGATGCCTATTTTTCCACTCTATCTGACCTGGCCCTGCCCATCTGGAAAACGACTAAAATAGATGAGTGCACTTCCTCTGTGATGGTAGTGATGTCAGGACAACGGCAGATAAACTGCTCTGATGTCTGATGCCAGTTTTCCAATATGCTTTCATCTCTTGTTTTTCCAACAGATGATGCACCAACGCTTCATCCAAGTGTGCCCACCTCGACCTCCGACCATCGCTCCTCAACGCACATGAGTGTCCGTTCTGAATCAGTGAGTCCTCAGTTGACATTTTGTCATCCAAACTACACTTCCATTTTCCAGTTTCGTGTTGTGCTCAGACAGAAGAATAGGGATTTGTTAAAAAAGCTCAGTACAATTCAATTCAATTCAATTTTATTTGTATAGCGCCAATTCCTAACAGAAGTTATCTCAGGACACTTTTCAAATAAAGCAGGTCTAGACCGAACTCTTTATAACACTCAGTTGTGCTGAAGAGAAGGTGCAGTGCAAATAATCTTCCTGTCAAAGGATATTGCTATACGTTTGTTATTACCTACGTTTATATAGACTCAGAATTCTGATAATAATCATTTAAAAGCCCAAACAGAACCAAAATGCTCCATATAAACACCTAAATCAGAATACACAGGCCCCAACCAACTGAAATTTGGTTGCAGAGGGCTAGTTTAAACCTTTTCATAAAGTGTTTAGAAGAACCTCACAGTGGTGTTAAAGTGAAAGTCACTAAAGTCAGTAGGATTCATCATCTGGGGATCCTGAATGTCTGTCGAAAATTGTGTGCCATTATATCAAGTTGATATTGAGAGATATTACAGGATAAGAGAAACTTTCACCTGCTGGTGGCGCTAGAAAAAAAGCCAGTGCATCACTTAAGTCACTGGGGTTCAACCATTGGGGACTATGAATGTCTGTACAAAATTTTGTGGCAATCCATTCAGTGGTTATTGAGATATTTCACTCGGGACCAAAGTGGACCAACAGACAGACTGACATCATCCCTAGAGCTGTGTTTCTAGCATGGCAAAAAAAATATGAGATCATTTTCCCACAGGCCACATAGTAAGTTTGGAGATGCATCGTATGAAAGAAAGGCGGTTTCATTCCTCTGTGGTTGTCTAATGTCAATTCCAGATTTCAGTCTAATCGAATATTTAAGCCTTCTGAAGCAGGAGGAAAGCATTTACACTAAGTAAAAGTTTAAGTGCAGATTTCTTTAAACCACTTAAAGGCGGCTCTACTCTTACTCAAGTACAATAACAGCAGTCGAGTCATAAATACTGACTCACCAACTTTGATACGACTCTTCAGATTACAAATGACATCAAAGCAAAAGTCTAATAAATCTAATAGAACTACGGATCTTCAAACCCTTGCTCTTATTCACAAAGACTGACAGAACTCAGATGTGGAACAGATGTTCTTTGTTTGGCTCTGGAGCTTTTTGTGTCTGTCCTGTCTCTGACGTCACCACCAGCTCTGTATGTCTGGCTGAGCTGCTTTTGTAAAATATTGATCATCTCTCCGCCCTCCCTGCCGGCGTTCACTTTAATTGACTGGCAGACGAGTGCAGGAATGGAGCCGGAGACATGATTGAAGTGACGGAATAAAACAGAGACAAGAAAAGAACAGAACCTGCTCATCAAGTTCATAAACGTCAAGGCCCGACTCCCTCCCCCTTCCTCTATAAATCACAGTGTCTCATTCCTCTTGTTTATCATCTGCTCTCACACTCCTCACTCTCTCACTGCAGTCTTGTTTTGATCTCACTCCATCCATCCCTGCTTTCTGGGTAATGAGAGACTAAATCTGACAGGACATTTTCAGGGCAACACACTGGAACAATCCACTGCAGAGACAACTGTGTTGAATTATATGATATGGATGGTTGTGTGTATTTAAAGCTGCACTAGGCAGATTGTTTGTGTAAAAGACAGATTTTACCAGCCGGAATTACAGCGTGGTACCACAGTAAAAGGGTCTCATCCGAACTGTTTACCCAAGTGTTTGCTGTCCAGTCAACAAATTAAAGCTCAAAGGATTAGTTCAGCATTTTGCGAAATACTCTTATTTGCTCTTTCTGAGAGTGAGATGAGAAAAACAATATCAGCCTCATGCATATTATATTAAGAGCTGGAGCCAGGATGTGGTTAGCCTAGCTTAGCATAAAGCAGTGAGAAACAGTTAGCCTGGCTCTGTCAGAAATTCAACAAGACTAGCAGAGGTTTTAGCCTACAGTGCTAACGTCAAACATAAAGTACTGCTGGGGCTGACATTAGTTTTTCAGGTAGTGTTTCTATCAGAAATTTGATCTGCTGATGGCGCTAGATGAAAATTAAGGATTCAAATTCATCCTGTCCGCACAAAATCTTATGGCAATCCATCCAATGTTGACATATTTAACTCCAGACAGTGGCTGCCATCCATAGAGCCATGCCGCTAGCATGGCAAAAAATATGGCAGCACTAATTAACATGACATATCTTGTTTAACCCTAATTGAATCCTCAAATGAGATTATTTTAAAAATCACAACATATCACCCTGTTTACAGAATCGCAATATATAGCAATGTACTGAATTATAATCTCTGTATCAAGTTACTTATCGTATCCCCAGGTTCTGGCCCTACTCGATACTCTTACTCTCAATAAAAGGCCCTTATTCATTGCAATTAGTCAAAATGCCATGAAATCATTGTGTTCTCCCTCCATGCTTGAAACATTTTAAAAACACTGTCCTTATTAGGATGCGTAACACTATTACCTTCACTTTAAATTACATGGATTGTTTATAGCATTATCATTGTTCCAGTGGCAGGTGGAATCATTGAGTTGTTGTTAAAGGTCAACCCTAAAACACTGCAGCATTGTTGAAAACATTTCTATTTTAGTTGTTATTTTTGCATTACATCACCTCAAGGTATTGCCAGAGCAACTGTAATGGAGTTTGACAATAGGAAATGTTTTGGAACCTGCAAACAGAAATATAAAATGTCAGTGTTTGGTGTCAGCCGCTCAAAACCAAAGACCTGCTGAACAGTAGAGTCTTGATGTATTTTGGTCTCAAGACATGTCAGGGAACACTATCACAGGAGAAAAAATGTAAAACAGACATTGTAGACACGTCTCTCTCACGACAGGGAAAAACTATTGATTGTCAATCCATCCTGAAATCATGTTCTTTCATCCCTTCCCACAAAGGGCGGCTTTCCTATGACTGGAAAAGCTTGTCCCTGTTATGTTATTGCTCTCTCCACCTACATTAATTAAATGCAATTGTTGTGATTGGAAAAAGTTATTAGAGTTGCCGCTAGCAACTGAGAAATAAACAAACGAACCTGATCTCTGTGATTGTTTTAAAACCCATGCGGAATTTAGGAAAACTTCCAACAACCACTAACCAATAACGAAAAAATCAATAATATAACTGCTGGATTGCACTGAAGATCAGAGACCAGAAACTTTTTAGTTCACATACCAAATTACATTTAAATTACATTTCAGCGATCTCATATAAGTATTTTCATTCAACATTTTGTAGTATTTTGATAGCATTTGATAGTATGTGTTTTAAAATGAATTTACTTATAATATTTCAGAGGTTCCTCCGTGTACCACTAGAGGCAGCTCGCATACCGCCAGTGATACATGTACCATAGTTTGAGAATCAGTGTCTAAGACTAAGACATACAGTGTTTACCGGCTGAATGTAACGATTGCTAAGAAGAACACCTCTCAAGGTGTTTGTGTGTGTGCAGTGGACTCACCTCAGTGTGTGTTTGAATGAGTGCTGAACATGAATGACCTTCCTCCTCAGGGTGAACAAACAAATCTCAGTGCTGATGACAGCATTCCCATTTTACTGACAGTTGTGGTGCTGATGGCTAAAGAATAGAGACTGTGCTATGTTATCATGCGGTGTAACTATTTACAATAGAAAGTATTCCTGGTATCTCCAACATTTAAATTGCTATCCAAAAGATAGTTTGTTGGGCTTGGCTGCTTTGCTACAAAGTGAATGAAGTGGAATAGAAAGTTTAATTGAGCCATTTATTAATATATAGCAACAGAATAAAGGGGATATAAGATCCTTGTTGTATCTCTTTTGTGTTTTTGTGCCTTACACAAGACATAAGTTACAGAAATGGTTAAGGTTTTCTGTTGATTAAGTTTTAGTAGGTGTGTGTGCTTTCCTTTGTACGATCAGTCACTGTGGCTAGTATTTCTCATGCTTACACTATCATACACACTATTTATGCTCTAAAAGATACTATCCCCTCTTGTGGCCCAAAGATTCTTGAAAAAGCTTTCTGTCACAGCGTCTTTAGGACAGTACGTGTGTAAAGTTTCAATTGCTTATAGAAATGCTGCTGATTTGAACTTTAAATTTACTGAAAATCTAATTATAAATCTGTTACGTTTTTCAGGATCGGTGATGTCTTTTCTTGTCTGTGGGGTTCACACACTCCAACCAGGTGATTCCTGAATGTAGGTTGTGGCTAACGTTTTAAGACTAATTAAGGCAAATGTGAAGTTACCAGGAGATTTCTCCTTGTCCGCTAAAGGCTCGCCACTTCCACACAGTTTCAGCTAACAAGCGAACCAACAATGTGCCAGACCAGTCTGTCCATCAACACAGACAGATCAAACTGATATCAACTCTCCATTACGTTCCCAGTAAAGCAACATACAAGCCGACCGTCCAAATGTTGAATAACACAGCAATACTAAATACTAATTTGTAAGGCCTTACTGACTGTAACTGAAAAAGGTAATCACATTACTGTAATACATTACTGCTCAACACTAGTCATCCCATTTTGATTTGAATGCTGATTAACACTGATTGGTGAACAAAAATACACAACATTGCCTTTTTCAAATGGAGCCCTTTCTGCCATACAGTGAGAAAAACGAGACGAAAATACAAATCTCTCATGTAAAATAACCAAAATCTGTTCTATGTTTGTCAGACATAGTGTGTTCATGTACTGTACGACCCATCATGTTTAAACAGACATCCTAGCCCACCAGCACTGTCTGATTTGTCAGATACACATCATGGGTTTTAATCAATTTCATATCATGATCTGTATGCCTCTTCCTCACTCCTTAAAAGCTCTCTTACTTTCTTATTTTCTACTGGTCTCTTACATGCATGCTTATGCATTTTGACTTGCTCATAACTGTCACCACATTTTGATTCTCTAAGTAAAATGAATGATTATTCATTATCAATATTCATTCCATGCTTACTGGCCTCATCAGCTCCTGCCTTAATGCAGGTTGACATAGCAGAACAGCAGCTCTGGCCCTACAAGCTGTTTCTGCTTCATTATTTATGATCTGAGTCTCTTACTCAGTTGTCAGTTTTGGTAGATTTTATAGAGGATGTGGATTTAGACACATTCTGCCTTGGGGTAAAGAACCTGTCTAAATAAATAATATTGCTGACAAGCTCTATAAATCACGAGTTAAGTGACTTATTACTCAGGGGTCAGCGCTCTACGTAAGCTATGACAAAAGGGTAATGATGGAAGTGGATCTAATATGCCATGGTCACTGCACAGTGCTGCTGTAGCATGTGATGGAGGTCCTGCAGACAGCTTTTGTCTAGATGATGTCAGCCATAGGGATGGCAATGGCAGCTGCTCAGTCAGGCCATTACTTTTCCTCAAAGTGAAATAACCACTGGGTGAATGGTCATGAACGTTAGGCGATCCCCTGACTTTTCCTCTAGTGCCACCAGCAGGATGACATAATTGGTTTAGAGTGAAATGCTTTGTCAACTATTGGACAAATTGGAGACATTTGTAACAGATATTCATGTTCCCCTGGGGATGAATTATTGCGTTGCATCATAAAGTAAACATTGTAATTTGGCCAGTACAACTGCAAAACTAATGAAATTCCTCTCAGTCTTAGTTGTACTTTATATTTAGAGGCAGTTAGCAAATGTTAGTATCATGCTAAAATGGTTAGCATTGTCATTGTGAGCATTTTAGCATGACCACCTGTACCACAATGAGCATTACAGCGTCACAAAGCTGATAGCAAGACTGCACTTCTTAATCATTACCTATTTAATAAGGAATTTGATCTACTGTCCGCCATTTTGTTTGAGGGTTGGAATTCTGGCAGGGTTCCCACGCATTCTGGAAATCTCGGAATCCCGGCAATTTAGAGACTAGTTTTGCAGTCATGGAAACGCCTGAAAATTTTAGCCTATGTTGTGGCTAAATTGATACAATTAGAGGAAAAGAATAGTCAATTCAAAAAGCGGAAAAATTGGCTGTGGTAGGAACAGGCAAGAGTGAGCTAAAACACTTGGAAAATGTCCTGAAAAACTATTTCTTACAACAGTGGGAACCCTGTCTGGGTGTGAAATTTAATGAAAAAAAGTTCGATTATGTTATTTTCGTTGGCACCTGTCCCGCACCGCACTGACACACACCTCCCAGTTGGAAAGCCTCTTAGACAAACCTGGCAGCGCTTGTGGGAATCCTGCACCTTTTCAAATGTGAACTGCTTTTTCATTTCTATTTAAAATCACAAGTACTTAAATGTACGTAACATAATTCAAATGCAAATTTCCAAGTAAAATTTTTTAAGTCTAGGTTGAAGATTGTCATCCAATTTTAAATGCTTGAATTTGAAATTCACAATGAATTTTATTATAATTAAAGAAGGGGTATAGCTAGGTTTTTATAGTTTAGTTTTAATTGAAATCTTGCAACAATTAGTTTTTAAAACAAAATTTCCTTACATTTTAATCTAACTTTGTCTTATATAACAGACACACATATGACTTTATTTTGATGTAATTATTTCAGTTGAATATTGTCAGTCCTGGACTTCCGTAGCCTGGATCAAATGATCTGAAAGATGATTTTGTTGCCTGTCTACTACACAGGTAGTTGACCAACAGGACAATCCCCCAAACGCTAGCTGTACTTCTTTAAGATGAGAGGAGCCATTTAAGGACAGAGCAGGAACCAGAGGTGTGTGTTTCACTCTTATCATAGTGGCTGATCTCTGGCTGGCAAAAGCTGCTGAAACCATAACACATAATGCCAACCAGGCAATGGAAAATATACATTTACTGTCATAATAGATTCTGACTGAATCTTCCTTATCTTCTCTTCTCTTTTAACTGTGGACCAACTACTGATGAGGTGTTTTAAATATCCAGCAACAAAAATTAAGCTACATCTGTCAGCAGCTGTGTGACCGATGGGTGTCCCTGAGTGTTGGCAACACACACACACACACAGCTTAAAAGGGCAAATGAATGCACTGCTGCGTCTTTCTCGCTTTATCTGTTTACTTTAAATCTCACATTCGAGGATTATCAACTGTCTTGTGAGAGTGTGAGTTTACAACATCAAATGTCCCTCCGCCCACATCTCCCGTCAGATCTGTTACGACAGGAACAGAGGGTTAACCAGGTGACGTGGGGGAGTAGAGACGGAGCACTGAAAGGCTCGGCCCCCAGAATGTCCCTCGTTTTATTTTGAGGTTTTAATTAATCCCGATGATGAAACACTTGTATTGTTTTTAAAAATAATGCCAATGACACCAGCTGTGTGTGTAATTTGCAGGACACACAAACCCCTGGAGCAACCGTCTCACCCCAGATCACAACACACACACACACACACACACACACACACACACAGTCCTGTCTGTCTGCGAGCTCATCAGGGATTAACGCAACGCACAATTGCACGTGCACGCACGCATACACACTATCCTGTTTTATCCAAGCTGGACAGCTGTTTGTGTATTCATCTCCTCAGCCTGAAGCACTCAGGGAAACTGATTTATTTAGTTTTCTGTGTAAAGCCTGTTTGTTGTGTTGTTCTTCTGTTTTTCATCATGAGGTTTTCGGTTCATTCTATGTAACAATGTTGCATCATTCTCACGCTTCCTTGCCTCTGTAATCACCCAGACACACATAAAAGCACACATACATAAATACTGGTCTGTCTGTACACACACACACACACACACACACACACACACACACACACACACACACACACACACACACACAAACACAAACACAAACACACACACATTGGTATAAAGACATAAAACACTGACAGAACAGAGGAAGATGACAGTTGATCTGAATCGTTAAATGTGTAATGTTCAAAAGCTGTCTGCATTGGAGTAGTCTGAATTAATTTTATTATTAAGAAAATGAAATGATAACTGCACCCACTGTCCATACACACGCAGGAGGACAGCCAAGAACAGGCACTGCCGTGGGCACGAACCTCAAAGATCTCTCTTTCTCCCTCCGGTTCTCCAGGGAAGTTCCAGCGGGTGAAGATGCGACACAGAGCCCTGCGTGGGCCTGCTGGAGGCTGGATACAGGATTTGGGTTAGGCTCAGGGGAGCTGAGAGCCAGCCCTGGGCATGGAGAGTGTGCTGGAGGTATTTTGTTCATTCAGAAAAACAGAGCTTTATTATTTTATTTTGTGAATGCAATACGCTGCTGTAGTGGCTGACTGTGGACATTAGGAGCTCATAAAGACAGTCACAAGCTGCAAATTACAGTCCCTCCAGGAAGCTGCGACGTTGTGATCACAACAATTAACGCAATTCAAGCAGTCCCTGTGAATTCTGCATGACCTTGCAATTTTAGCCAATCAACGCAACTTTTCCACAAATTTTACAAATGATTGCTATCCCCCACGCAAAACGTTGAACCATACGCAGAGGTGGGAGGAACAGGAGCACAAGTGCTTTGTTAATATGCTTAAGTAGTTTTTTTATTGTATCTGTACTTTACATGAGCACTTACTGCTTACTTTTAATCTCTACATTTTAACACAAGTACTTTTATACTTTGAGTACATTTTAGAGCCTGTATGTTGTAAAGGCATGTACATAAGCTGCTGGCTAGGACGTATTACCTCTCAACCGATATTCAAACACACAAACACACACACGTCCCCGCAGCATGTGTTTCCAGGTCTGGTTATATAAACTGCACTGTTTTTGGTTGAAAGATGTGAGCATCTGCTGCTAACTGGCCCTTATACCACCTCACACTGTTTCTGGCAAACACAACGCCAGGGGGTCCAACACACACACACACACACACACACACACACACACACACACACACACACACACACACACACACACACAAAATACTCTAACAGGGTTGCATAACCTGACCATATCGTTCTCTCTTCCTGTCTATTAATCTCTGTTTGTCTCAGTCTTTCTCTTTCTCTCTCTCTCTTTCACACACACACAGACACACACACACACACACATACACACACACACACAGAGAGAGAGAGACTGTTGAAAGTATCCCCTGCAACCTACATGTCAAGTTACATAAATTCTAGTGTTGTGAGTAAAATGGATGGTCTCACACTACCTATGCCAAGCATGGCACCAGGAGGTCAAACACACATAAACACCCCACGTAACTAGCAGCCAATAAGTAATAGTTAAGCCTTTTATACCTGTTATATTGTACAATAGTTTGTTTTGTTTGAGATACTACATACTGAGCATCAAAGTGTCCTTGAGCAAGATACTGAACCCCAGTTGCCTCTGATACTCCTATCAGTGCATGAATGTGTGTGAATTGGATTAGTTTCTGTTTCTGATGGGCAGTTGGCACTTTGCGTGGCAACCTCTGCCATCAGTGTGTTTGTGTTTAATTGTCTAAAACAGATTTGTGGAGTATTTCTATTAGCATTTTAACCTAAACCTGTAGTTCACTGTGGTACCTTCAAGAGAGAAAATAAATTTATTCCCCATGATATTTAAATAATGGTCATTTTGACATTACAGGTCTCTAGGGGGTTGTGGAGCTGATAAGAAGAAAAGAAGTGCGAGGAAAACAGAAAGAAAGCGGGGAGGAGAATGAAGAGCCTGTTGATATCAAATGAACCTGACAGTGTAACTGAACCACAATCTGCCACCAAAGACGCAGGAGAAAGTAGGTGTCGACTGCCAGCGTGGATCACTCAGACATCCATACATCTGCATCAATCCTAGATGGATGGGTTCGCTCGTCAGTACAGCAGATACAGCTACTGATCAATTCAACAAGCGGTGAAGAAGAACCTGGACTGATTTAAGAGCCAGTCTGTGTAGGAATGAAACGGATTGTATCAGATGACAGCAGGCATATTGAGTGACACATTTACATGAGACATACATCAGCAGGTTGACAGCCGACTGAGCTGTGAGACGGTCCCTCCGGGAAAACATCTAACCTGCATGTGACAGTGTAAAAGTTTGAGTCAGTCAGTCTGGATGTGGACTCTCAGGTATTTGCTGTGTTAGTGCTGTAGCTACTTAAAGCACATCACAAACTATTCATTATAACTATTATTCATTTAAAACGCTCTTTTAAAAGGAAAATGCAACAGCGTAGATGTAGCCTAAATATGTAGAAGATAGTATCGCTGTCCCGTCTGAGTCACCGACACTGAAATGTAAGTCTTACTGCATCTTTCAGGAATATGCTTCCCAGGAATTCCCCCACTGATGTGTTATAATGCTCCGGTTCTGTTTGGTAAACAGTTCAGCTGCTTTAATCTCTTACTTTTCAACTAACACTTCGACTGCTTTCAGTGGCTACACCTCAACTAACAGTTCCACTGCTTTCATCTTTCATTCTTTAACTGAGGGCTCGCCTGCTTTCACTGACACTGACACAACACTTTCAACTCCTTCACTTCAACTGAATAACAGTAATAACAGTTTCCCTTATTGTTTTTCATCAACTCAACTTTAACCTCAAATTCTAGCCCTATTTTGTTTCAACTCTAAAACTTCCGCAGTGAGTAAATATAAATGCAGACTTCTCTAGTTCTTGCTGCATCTTTGAGGAGAGTACCTCTCCTCCCGTTTGTATTTTTCTACTTACTCGCTCACACTTTCCAGGTTTTTCCCCACTGATGCTCATAATGCCCACAGCCTGTTGGGTAAACACTCCCACTGCAGTGGAGCCTTTTTCTCTGTACTCATGAGCGCTATTTCCCCTCTGGATGTAGATATAAGGCTTATTCTGTAGACACAGGCTCTGTAGATAATGCTATATAGGCCGAATGTAGCTCATAACACCAGGGTGTGGCATAATCATCAGAGAGATGCATCGCCGAACAAGGAAAACTGGCACAAAATTATAACCTTTTGTTAGGAGAAATGTCTGGAATTCTCATGGTCGGACTGAAGAGACAATGACTGAAGTAAGTTTCAACTTGTCAGTGATGTAGACAATTAGAGAAATGATTTATCACCTGGCTTGGCCTGAAAGTAGTCAGATTTAAGTATTTCCAATGTATCCACACACTGGAATCAGCCTGCAATAATTAGCATACATAAGTTATTGCAGAAATTCCTAACCCTAAATTAATGGAGGTGGATAGAGCACACTGAAAACTGACTCTGTGGACTATTCACCTGAACAAAAATGTCATTGATAATTGCTGCAAGCACCCCAATTTATATCCTTTTCACCTCTGTTTATTTGGATGGATGCAAAAATCACAAAGATAGATATTGCAAAACTTTGACAAATAAAACCTAAACAATCTGCATAGTTAGACAGCAGAAGGGGTAAGTGGGAAAATGTTTTTTGTAATTTGGATGAACCGCCCCCGCCACCTGAGGAGCATGTGAAGGTGTGTGTTACTAAATGGTAAGTTGAGCTGTACAAACTTTGCTCTGTACTGCTTGTCTCTGTTTCATCCTGTCATAATTAATGCAGGAGTTCATGCAAGAGTGATCAGGAAGCAGCGATTAAACACAACTATGCATGACAAGTATGACCGGATAATGGGAACAGGTATGAAAACACACACACACACACACACACACACACACACACACACACACACCTTTCACCATCAAGCACTGCGGCAACAAGGTATGCAAACTATCTTTCCATCCTAAAACCATACATGAAACGCAAACCTGTGTGTGGATGTTTAGCCGAGGGGGGAAGTCGTCCCTTAACTGAAGTGTTAAAACACAGAGTTGTTCACACATGAACATACTCTCAGACATGTCAGTCACACTGAATAAAAGCACACTACAAGCCAAATAGGTTTTGCTGTTTATTTCAACACTAACAGTCATGTGTAATAATGTGCTGACTGGCGTTGCGATGCAGCCACAGTGCATCTGAGAACTCTTGCTGAAGCCTCAGAGTTGTCGGTCTAGAGCCATCTATCTAGACGAAGCGGGCTGAATGTCATGGACTGAGAAGCCCAAACTGTCCCTGATCAAGCGACATAAATTAGCTACACACAGGTCATTTTGGTATTTGGATACAGCTAACAGCTAACTCCATAGAAACAGTATCATCCGTCTCTTCTAGTTGTTACAAGGTTATTAATTCTCACCATTTTACAGTTAGACAAAGTCAAACATGTAAGATTTGACATCACAACAGCCTGACAAACATACAGAGTGATTTAGTTGAAGGATCTCTTAATAATGTATTCTGCTAGCTTCTGTGTTACTCTCTATGCAGTTCCTGGAAGAGCGTACCAGGAAATAAAACTAGTACTGCTCTGCAACAACTATTTCCAGGATGTAAAAAGTGAACTGAGGCTTAAAATAGTTCCCCTTAATGTCACAGCGTTCAGAGATGCAGGGACCGTGGGATTACTAAATGGGGTCACTTCTCCCAAAAGCATCTGAAAATCCAATCTTACAGGTGTTTGTACTCACAGATGGACTCAAATGTACAGGCATGGCAATACTGTAAAGGTTTGCGTGTTTCTAAATAAGTGTACCATTTTTGTTGCACTTATTTACAATGGAAATGACAATAACTGCGTCATCAAGCCACATAAATACGGAAAGCCGAGAAGGCCAAAAACAAGACTTGTTATTTCATGTTTCTGAACTCCCTGGATTGCTAGTAAAAATGTGTTATTTAGACAAGAAACATATAATCTGAACCAAAGTCTACTACACTGTAGATATTTAATGTGCAGGCTCATATTTGTATTCCTGGTGTGTTTGTTTTTGTTACACAATAACATAATTCCTTGACTTAAACCTTGATATAGAAATTGGGCTTTTTTTGTCTGCTAACATCGCCTATGATTGAGTAAGATGCTTTTCAGGGAAACAAGTCACCTGCATCAGAACAGCCAAACTAATGCCAGAACAATAAACAATACCCAGATTTAAAGGGCCACTCCACCAATTGTACACACATAGTTCAGTCTACACGTCATAAGGAGTACGACTCAGCCTGTGAAATTGGCCTCTTGTGAGTGCTGCACATTTATGGAAGTGAAATACCAAATCACTGGAGTACCCTTTAAACAAATGCCCCAAATGAATTTGCTTTGGGTCTGACCCGATCTCTTTATGGCTGTTTCACCAGGAAGGTACAACAGTGAACCGACTTTTTACCAGCTTTAAACCAGTGGTTCTCAATCGGGAGTTCCCCCCACAGTGGTCAAAATATAAATGCAGAGATGATTAACAAGACGGGAAAGAACAACCAAAAAAATGTCCGCCCCATAAAGTTATGTTTATTATTCAGGACATTTGTCTTTCCTTTTTTGGCCTCTCTAGGCTTCTATAATTATTAACATTAAACAGTCTGAGGTGAACAGAAAAATCACTGACTTCGCTTGCTTGAATTGCTCACAGCTCATAACCTTTCATGAGGGGCCGTGTGTAGACTTTTTATTGTTCTAAAGCCAAGCCAAGGTTGAGAACCACTGCTTTAAACGGCAATGAAACAGCCTCAAAAGAGCCGTAATGACAAAAAACTGTTCAAATCCAACCGATGAAAAGTTGACCAAAGCAGGACAGAGTGTAGTGGATGACCCGGCTGTAACGTAGTGTTAAATAAATAGGACCTTTTGTGCTTTAAAGACGGACACTGACACTGAGGACAATATCGAGTGATCTACTCTGCTTAGCAGGCAGGATAGGGATCAGCGTTTCAACTCCAATTCACAAAGTCTGCAGTTTTCATTGTTCCAAAAAATGATAGAACATGAACACTAAGTAGTTCTGGAGAGTCATTTTCAATCTTATTTGGAAGAGGCTGAAGTGAACTGAACCTACCATTATCGTGCTTTTGCTTGATTGAAAGAGCTTTCATAGCATGTTTGTAGCTGACCTAACTGTACTTTACTGTGCATTAAGGTACACTTGATGATGACCTTTTAAAGGAAACCTGTCTGTTTTTGGCTATTAGGCATACTTACAGTGTCTGAAACAACACTTAGCCTCACCTTTCAGTCGCTTCAGCAAAAAGTTAGACTGGATCCTGACAAAAGCAAGCTGTTATTAACTCTTTGTAAACCTGTGATCAAGTATACCTTAAAGTTAGTTTCTCATTGAAGACTACAGATTATAAGTGGTTTATCATAATACTCCTCTAGGCTACTTCTCTTAATAAGTGGTACTTTGTTGACTCTCCTCGTGGGAGGTTAAAGGTCAACTATTGAGCAGCACAGCCTATGAACCCCTCTCTAAGCATGCTGTCCCTCCTAGCTTATTGTGCAACTACATATAGAAATTATTGCTATAGAATTACGGTGTCCATACTGAGGTGCATTTTGGGTAGGGGAGAACATCTCCCAGTATTGCCAACACTGATTCTCTGCCCCTGAGTTTGTGGCTTTGAATTGCATAAAAGTCCAACATGCTTCCAAACAAAGTGAGTCTATACCAGCGACTCGCACACAGGCGGGTTGTCAGAGTCCTGGCTGTGCATGGAGCTCAGGCCTGTGTCCGAGTCCTCGTCGTTCGTATTGCAGGCCTTGGAAAGACCTCTGGCCTGCTCCACCCAGCCACTGCTCTTCTCTGCTGGCGTCGGTTCAGCCTCAGCACTCACTGCCCCCTGCTCTCCCTCATCAGTCACCGTCAGGGTGTTGTCCACCTGCTCTATCTCCATGGTCTCAACTTTGGCCAGTAGGTCCAGAAGTTCACTTTCCTTGGTCTCCCAGAGTGCCAGACTCAGGTCCAAGTCCCCCCTGATGGCATCCAGGTCTGTCTTGAGCCGCAGGCCGATGTACAGACTGGTGTCCAGCTGCGTTTTGATCCTCTCCTCCTCCAGTGTGAGCTCGTTCTCAGACAAACTTTCCACATCTGGTTCCTCTGGAGCGGCAGACGCGGCCAGGCACATCTCCTCCGCGACGCCGTCTGTGTCCTTCGCCGCCTCCGCTCCTCTCTCCTCCCGCCGCCGTTTCATCCATCGCCGGTTGAGCTCCTCCTGGATCTCTCCGGTGATGCTCTCCACGAGCGCCTCGCGCTCCGTCAGCTCCTCCTGCAGCCTCACCACCTCCTCACACCGGCGCGCGTACTCCTCGAACTGCACGAGCGCCTCCGCTGTGCACCGCGCGTCCTGCCGCTCCGCCTTGCGCTTACAGTCCCCGGGATCGGGAGCCTCCGAGGAGTCCACCATGTATGTGTCCTGCACATAGTTCACCCCGTGTCTCTTGATGCGGTCGAAGTGCACTTTGGCCTCGTACCGCTCGATCTCCCGGTCCAGCTCCTTGATCCTCTGGATCTGCTGGCGGATGGTGTGGTCCTGGGAGATCACCAGGTGAACCAGCGTCTCCATCTTCTCCACTGAGCCCTTATCTTTAGAAACAGTCTGCTCTTTCTTTTTGTTCATCTTATCCAACTTCCTGAAAGCCTTCCTCACTATGCGCCTCTGTTTCTCCTGGGAGAGGTTAGCGGCAGCGGCCGCGGCGGTCCAGCACGTCTTGGCGGTGCCCTTGAGCACCCCGCCCGGACCGCCGCTCTCCCGGCTCTGGACCACCCGGGCCTCAGCGCTGCGGGGCCCGTTGTTGGGCAGCGAAGCCTCGTTCTTCACCAGGACGAAGCGGACATTCTCTTGCTCGTCCCCCCAGGCGCTCCACAGCCGGAGGATTTTGGTCTTGTTTGGTAAAATCCTCTCGAAGCCTCTCCATTTCTCCACCACGCAGTAGGACTGCGGGGAGCCGGACAGCATCGCCGCCGAGGCGCCCTGCTGGAGGTTCTGGTCCTCCAACAGGACTTTGACCACGTCGGCGCAGGTGGTTCGCTTCGTCAGCCCGGAGACCAGCTTCTCCTCCCGGCAGACCCACACGGAGATCTTCCCCTCCTCCGGCTCCATCTCCGGCTCAACTCTGAGAGAAAAAAGTTTCGACAACGTGTCCTCTTTGTGTCACTGTGTGGCAGCTCAGAAAGTAAAGAGACCGAAGCAGTCTTTAGATTTGAACTTGACTGAAAACTTAATGAGGTTGCTATGAGAGAAACTGACGCAAAACATTCATCCAAAACAGATAGTCTGCGCTCCCAGTTGAAATGCGCTCAGAAGTCCGACCCTATAACCTTGTTACGCCTTGAATGACAGCCAGAGTTGTCTTTAGAAATATTGCATCCAGTCATAGTCTCCCAGTGGTCTGTTCCCGGGCTGCCTGCCGGGACTTCATCCCTCTCTCCCCGGCGGATTGAGCTCAGCCCTGCGCGCTTTTCCGGAGAGGAGAGGTGCGTCCTTGTGTCCGGACAGGCTGCTGTGCTGTGAGTGGGGCAAAACAGGAGGGTGCTGTAACGGCTGGGACACGCCTCCCTGCCTCTCTCTCTCTCTCTCTCTCTCTCTCTCTCTCTCTCTCTCTCTCTCTCTTTGTATCTCTCTCTCTCTCTCTCTCTCTCTGTGTCACACAGACACAGGACTGAGGGTCAGCTGATAAAACATGATGCATGTATATAAAGTATTCTCCTTAAAAATCCTTAAAATCAGCTCCAGCTACAGTATTGAAATGCTGCATTCAAAGCATCAGTAATAACTGGCTAATAAAATAATATTTACCAGTGTGCATGTTAATGATAATATTTCTGTAAACTTACTTAATTTTTGAATGCAGAGTTTGTAAAGATCCCCTCCAGACATATATTAAGACATATCTGAAGAATCTGCTTGGAACAATACTCTGTCTGGTATGTTTGTATACATAATAACGTGTGTATAATTCCCATCTCTGAATACGCAAATTTAGAGGTTTAAAGTTTTGCTGCTGGACACAAGATGTCTCCTACTTCACTGTAAAGTCCATTCTCATTGGATGTGCACTGTGGGCTTCAAGTTTCTACATCACACTGTACAAGTTACATACTGAACCAGGACTGAGAAACTTTCCACTTTCAGCAGATAAATGTGAAAACATCCTTCTAGTGTCAAACTCTGCACAGACACCATTCACACAGCATACTGTAGGAAGAGAAACACTGAATTCTGACTGGAAAATAACATTTAATATGAATCAGTTTTGACTCTAGCAGCCAGGCAACATAAGCAAACAACCTTCCCATCTGGTGCAAATTCTGTATGTTGCTGAACCCAGTAAGGAGAGCACAAACCATCGCTCATGGTACAAAGGGCCTGTAAGTAAAAGATTTCAGTACTTCTTCCAGCACTGTGTACAAACCATATGTTTTTGCAGGACAGCATGCAAACCTCATAATCCCTGATACAGCTGGTGCGTGGTTTTGTATTTGTGATTTCCCACTAAAATGATTCTTTGCAAATCTCACACAATCAGTAGTCCTGCTGCAGTTCTGCATTCTGTGGATGTATATAATACTTGTTTTTTTTCCTGGCGCCCACACAACCTAGAACTAATGAGTCCAGGTTACAAGCCAAAAAGAACCACAGACTGAAGCTAAAACACTGAAGCTCTTACTCAGCAGTGTTACACTGCAGTATGCATTGTTATACAGTTTCATCTTCATAATCCCCACACAGCTGAATGTCTCAGTATGATAAAGCTCAGCTGGATTGAGCATAAAGCAGAGAGAAATCCATCTATTGCACCCTGCAGGGTTCTCATATAGTCTGACTCCATAATCTGCTCTTTCAACTATTTCAGGCCAGAATATGCTCGATGAAACTTATAAAAGGATTTATCTGCATTAAGAGTGTTTTGGTGTGTGTGAGTGTTACATTAATGGCAAGTGTTCATCCCCACCAGCCACCATTAGTCTGTTTGTGGCTCAGAGTGATGCATCAGGCCAGGTTTGTTGGTAAAATAACTGCTTAGGAAACCATCTGGGAGTGTGACCACACTGCGCGCATACAGACGCATTACACACAGCAGCATGTGTGCGCACACATTCACAGCATACACCACAAACACTAGATTTAGATAAAGAGGACTGTCAGTGCTACGTCTGGGATGTGCAGATAACAGAATGTTTTTCTAATCTCTGATCTCATTTCCTGTGAGGTCATTACATGTGTCTGACCTGGAGACTTATTATTGGCTGTAAACGGTTTCCAGTGTTACCTCAATACATGTGACCACAAAGCAAAAATGGCTTGTTTCCCTAAAGATCACCGGTCCGCTGTTGGTTTAAATAAAGTGTTGGGTGAAGGGAGGGATCTAGAGGAATATTCATGGGGTAGCAGAAATATATGCTGATTTAATCGCACATAAAGGCTTTCAATATTTGAATTCAAAAACATTATTGTGGCACACGTCATACATTTCTTAATGTAGTCCACTGACCATACCTGCTACAGTTACATATTATACATTGCCGGATTCAGGCCTTTCTAGCTAACCCTGGTTGGTGTTTCTGGGACTATCCCAGCCAAAGCTTCCTTAACATAAATGAATACATTCATCATAGATCCTGAAATTGGATTGTGTGTAATTGTATTTCTTCAATGCATCAAGATTTTCACATTCTGTTTTTTCACGAAATTACATGAGTTCAGTTGTATCATCTCCCACTTGGCCTGGCTTTATTTTTCACTTTTTTATTTATGGGGTGTGTCACAATATCTATTAAACCACTTTTACAGTAAAATACTTTTATACATTTCATATAAGGGAGACCTTGGAGAATATAAAAACAATTGCTGTGCTTTGTTCTACCTCTGGTGAGAGTATCTCAAGATTTTGGGTGCCTTCTCACTAGCCTATTAGTAAAGCATTGAATAGAAATATCTAAAGGTATTTTTTTCACTAAACTTAATCCTATCACTTTGTCTAAAATGAGGCCATAACAGAACATGAAATTAATTTAAGTTTTTAACACATTCTTTTATTATTATTAATCTAAATTAATGTATTCATTTTAACAGCATTTGACACCAAACTGGGGTGGCCAGGCATTCTTTAGGGGCGGCAGCTGCCACCCAGTGCCACCCTACTGTGTCCACCCCTGGTTAGGTGAGTCTAGTTATCCAAAATGTATTTGCAAGTATAATTCATAAAGAGCCACAAAGCCAGACATTTAAAAACAAACAAAAAAAAGAACCCAGAAGAGTTTTTGCTGTGTGGAAAACCCAATTTAGCATTATACAAAGGTGTCATCCATCAAATTTACTGAGAGGTGGATAAATTCATCATCTTAAGAGCAAATGAGTATGATTGATTATGGCTATTTATGCAAATACAAACATGAAAGTGATGTCTTAAGTTTATCATGTCATGAATAGAAATATAAAGCCGGGAGAGCTCTGGGTTGAATTCTTTGACTATGGCTCCCTCTGGTGTTAATACAAGAATCTACACTATAAAGTCATTCACCAACTGTCATATGAGGTTCATTTGCACAACATTTGTTCATGACAAAAAAATCTTACAGTTTTGCTCAGTGGCCATCGGACAAAAACCGTGATTCTACAAACACTGAATTTCTTAAATGCATTTCTTGTTGCTTCCACACAGTCGACCAAGTGACCAAGTGCTCCTCCAACAAACTGTATAACTCTCAGAAGTGTTTTGTGTAGTAAAGATTCCAGTTTTATTAGATTTGTTCTTCCTTTCTCTATCTACCTCACTTCCTTTCCTGTCTTTTCTTAATTACCGATTGGCTCTTACTTTCACCCTTTGTCACTCCTCATTTACCTGTCTGAGTTCACCCAATCACTCCTTATTTAAAGGCTGCTCTCCCTTTTCACTCACGGGGTGGCAGTACTTTCATTCTTATCCTGTTTTCATGTTAGTTAATCTAAAAACTTTATTTATCCTTATTTATTTAAGATGAACATTTGAGACTAAGTTGACTTTAAATTCTAATCTTATGTTTGTTTTATTTCAGAGTCAACAGCCCATGTGTGTTTTTCCCTTCCCCCTTTATATTCAGAAATGCAACTTTAAGTTTTGGAGACAATAAACTTTGTTCAGAGGGTTGAGGTTTCCTGGCTTATTCCATGCATTCTAATCCTTTGCCCATTAAATAATTTTTTTCAAAGCTGTGACCAGAAAAGCAACAAGCGTTTAAAATGTAGAATTTTACTAAATTTCACCAGGATAATTCACTCAGTATTAATGCTACTTTACCCGCAGTCCCAGGTGCATTTTTGTGGATCTCACCTACTGCTGACATAAGTGGCCACACTGAAGTCCACCTCAACAGCTCTGTCAGCTATAGTGGGGCAATGTGACTAAAAGACCACTGTCTGTACAGTTGCTGTGCTGACAATAGCAAACCATGTCAGGGGTCTCAAACTCAGACTGGCTTGGGGCCACTGCTGGTATTATCATCTCATACAAGGCCCACTGCAACATTCAAGTACTATTATAAATAAACTATTTCTATTACTAATCATCAACAAAAATGTGAACAGCAGTTTCATACATATTTTAGATTGTTTTATATAATCTTTGTTGTTTTCAGCCAAACAACAAATTAACTGTGTGCAAGCTTTTGCATCCACCTTTGCCATGACTTAGCATTTGTTATAATGAAATTGTATTATTTATTATAGTTGTATTTTAAGGGGTTTAGTTTAGTTTAAATTGATATGAAACAACTAGAAAAACAAACTAATAATGATCTTGTGGGACAGATTATATTATATTTATGAAATATCACAGATTGGAAGGAGGGGGCTGGAGGGCTGGAAATGGCCCCCAGGCTGGCAGTTTAAGACCCCTGCTTTATGTGATCCTTCCGAGCGTGGTCTCTTATGCAACGTGCAGCCCTGTCCATCACTCACTGAATGTGGTTGAACCCTTACATGCTGCAGTAGCGTTGGGAGCCAGGCTGCTCCACAGATATCTAGACTGAACTGAGTGAATTTATTGTAATGAGACATTTTGTTTTTACTGTACTTCTGTATGTTTCTGTTTCACATAAGTGTTGCATATAAGGTAAACACTGTGAATGACACTGACAGAGTGCTTTCATCAATGAACAGATTGGATTTCACTCACTTATCATGTGACCTAACTGTAGAACGCCGGCCATGTGGTAATAGTTTATATAAGATAATATATATAATTTTAATAAAATATGACAAAAATACACTCTCAGTTGACTTGTGGTGGATTCAGAGTTCAGACATTATTGTTAATGAGTAACGACAAAACGCCGGAGCACAGTTTGGAACTGACCATTTATTTAAACTGAATAGCATATGCGTACAAAGTCTCTACAAAGCTAGAAAATATCTAACATACTTTTAGCCATGAGGGGGAAAAAAGTTACAAAGCAAAGATCAGACCCTGTGCAGTACCAATAGACACACATTGCTAGCTTTTGGATTTTCCTAAATGTACTCTCTTCTTCGCAAAATAGGATAAACATTAGAATATCAAAGATATACACAACATCTGTAATAAACGTTATTGTCACTTTTATACAAAGCACCTTATCAAAAACCCTCAGTGCACACACAGCTGTGCTGCACGTGCACCGGAGCGAAAAGATTCAAGGCCATTTTGGAATTGATTACAGACAGGATCTCTGTGCCACACGTGGTTCGGAAAAGAAGATAAATATCCAACTTGCACACACAAGACGACATTAACAACACAGACGACGATGATTCAGAAACCTTTTGAACGACCTTTAGGCATCGTGTATACACTGCTTTTCGTGTGACTTTATGAGCATGAGCACATTTTCTAGCTGATTATTATGAGTGGACATTTAAAAATTGAGTCCTTGTAAAATTTAACAGACATTTCGGGCATAAATCCGTTTCCAGTGGCCTTCTCATACAGGGCTTCTTCAGTCTGCCAACCAAGATAAGAGGTGTCCATATTTGATGAAATTATCAATTATGTGTTTAAAGACAAAAACATGTTGATGCACACTTTTATAAACCAGGTTAAAAGGGTTTTTTAAAAGCCTATTTCCATAACTTTTTGTTTGTTTCGTTGTATTTATTCTTTTTTACTTACATCGGTACAGTTTTACAGTGTAGTCCATGAGCTACAGATGTTTCTAGGTTGATAGTCCTTTTTCTTGAAACTCTTTTTTTGGCAGAAGCTTGTAAGTTACTTTAGCTTGTAATAAATCCCCTTTCCTCTGTATTCTGTGTCACGTGATGACTGTCTTTGGTAAGCAGGTGGCAGATAATGTCCAGACAGAGGGTCATTATTGCAAAATCAGCCCCTTTCAGGCTGTTAGGTTATCATGTACATGTTACATGTTGGTACTCTGCTGTGAAGGTCTAGTAGTTTGCAAACAACTAACTACTGTAGTGTGAGACAAAACTCTGGGAAAGTTGAGGGGGGGGGTTGAAAGGGGGTTTCCTGACAGAATGATTCACCAGTGTGTCGAAAGGGTTGTATTTTGTTGGACAGGTGGTTGTAACCCTGAGAGACACCCACAGGAGTCTTAAGACAAATAGAGTCAAAGTGTGTGGTAGTGGTTTTGGACAATGGCAAATCTGGTCCTCGCAAGTCAGATCTGAGTCAGATACGAGCCATTTGTCATTAAGACCAAACAGCTTCTGACTAAAGATGACTCATTATGGGTCTGGTAAAATGGTATAAAAGGTAAATTTGCAGTGTTATCCTTTAAAGTTAGTGGGTATTCTGGACACTAACATCAGTTTGTTCATTATTACACTTTATTATTCATTATTATAGATGTTAAAAAACCTTGGGGCCTCATTTGTCAGTGTAAATGGCGAACATAATGAGTCTGTCACGAGTCTTCGCACTACCAACCATACAAGAGGAAGCCTGGGGGTGGTTTGAATAAGCAGGTTTACTACTAGGGCTACTTGTTGGGATGCTAATCGTATGGTAGTGTAGTCTTAATTGATTTTTAAGTTTTGAAAAAGTTTGACATTTTGGAAAATAGTAGTCTTCTTGCCAAGAGTTTGACGAGAAGATGGATCCCACTCATGTCTGTGCTGTAAATATGGAGCTACAGCTAGCAGCTGTTTCACTTAGCAGCGGGAAAAAAGGCCTCTTCTAAATCTCACTGAGCACAGTAACTTCTTGTTTGTTTTTAATTTGGGGTTTTGTGTGTTTTAAAAAAAAATGACTTAACATGTTCACCAGTGAGTTTTAAATGTGCTAGTAGGTTGACTTTGTTGGACAGAACCAGACTAGCTGTTTCCCCGTTTCCAGTCTTTATGCTAAGCTATCAGTGTCATTACTCCAGCCTTAGCACACAGATACACGAGCGGTATCAATCTCATAACTCTCAGCAAGAAGGCAAATAAGTGTATTTCTTAAAATGTCAAACACTTTCTTTATAAGGAAAACACCTTTACCAATAAGGACTCCCTACTAAGTCTAGGGTCAATAATGGCCTAGATCCTTCAAATCGTATTACATCAGAGATGTAAAGATATGCAAATTAGAATTGGTCTTCTCTAGTAGTAACAAATCCAAGTTGCATTTTATAAAAGAGGCACCAGACAATAGTGTGCAAGCTGTTTCAACATGAATATGTCACACATACATGTAATACACAAATGCAAATACATGTAAATGCTGCCATAAGATACCAAGTAAACAAGAATGTGTCTCTTTAACAGCCGGGATATAAAAACAGTTAAGTCTTTATGACGCTTCAGTGCTGACTGTCTACAAATTACAACAAGAAACAGCCATTAAATATGGAATTTGGATAATTAGCCCTCAGACAGTGAAAACTGGAGCATGAGATACCTAATTATGCATTCTTTATATTCACTAAAATGCCTGTCTATACACCATCTACAACACCAAATTATCAGAACTTACATGAAACAGATTAGAAATGTCTACTGCTGTTCCCAACCAAAGGCACTTCATGCTGCTGAGCATGAGACAGACAAAACCACCAATCACCTGCTATAGTACACTTCATCAACAGTTTTTGGTTTTTGATTAATAAATTACTTTAATGCTGACATAATACCACCTAATTAGAAGAAACTATTCCTGGACAGATTGAAGGGAACTGTGTCTTCAACCATTTGAATGTCCATTTTTAATTTCCACTGAATAAGCTGTCCTGACATGGAGAACTCTCAAACTGAAAAACGGGCGCCAAGGCCTCTTGGAGGGCAGTCTTCAATTGAAATATGGACGTAATAACATTTCAGGCATGACACATTTGTCAGTATGGACATGTTAAAGCTCAAGTTAGCTGGTGCAAGAATACTGAACTAAGCTAAGTTTAATTTCCAAAGTGAAACCCTATCAGAAAAATTGTAGGCTTGTTTTAACATTTCCTTCTCTTGTACACCATGAATGATGTATAAAGATTCACAGTGCTTCCCTATGGACTGACCACAATATATTTGTTATATATAGTTATAATACTTAAGATTTTCATGAAGTCAAACCCTGTATTTTTAACTGTTTATGATCTGCATTTTTTCAGCAATAGCCATTCTAAATATCACTTGATATGACACATTTTTCTTGTTAGTGGCGGAGTCCACCATTCCCATTCTGGATTCAAATTGCCTCACTGGACACGATCAATGTCTGTGATCCAGCATTTGAGTTTGTAATTTCACTGTTTAGTATTCACTCTTCTACAGCCATATCAGAGCTGTATTAAATTACTGCTAATGCTAACCCTACATTTCCTCCTGCTGAAACTTCACACTAGCAGCATTCAACTGATGAAACATGGAGGGGCTTTTATTGTGAAGCAGTCATAGGAAGCGTAATGCGTAATTTGTCACCAGGGTTAGAAAAATTAGTTATCACTAAATCAACCAGGACAGAAAATCTTAAGGATTATAGCTTTAACAGGCTTAATTATTTATTTAGTCAATCTTGATGAAGAGTCACTTGTTGCACAAAAAGGTACCTGAATTGTTCAATTTCATTTATACTTTCTTATTAACATAAATTTTAGATAGTGTTCCTGGAATTAAAATATAGTCTATATGCTACTATCAATAAACAATTTCCCAAAGTTTAGAAGCAATTTGTTGTTTTTTTTAAAAAGAAAACATACAAAAAAGGTAAAAATTTGATTTCTTTTCTTTGGGACAAACCTCTTTTTTTGTGCAAGAATGCAGCTCACACAATTGTCAGTGGCTATCTGTACAAAACCACCTCTACACTGTACTATATGATAATGCAGTAGTGTTATTTCATTCTCTGGTTATTGATGATACACAGGGTCTGACCTTCAGTGTCCGTCAGTATCTTTGCAGATAAAACACACACACACACACTTTTATCTTGGGGGCGGAAATTATGAGATTCTTGTTTTTCTGCCTGGGTTGATTTTCCCAAAAGCACATGACAGAAATACCACGTTCATTTCCATCATCCGAACAGCAAAATACAAATTTACTGGGAGAAAGTGGACAAGAAACCAATTAGCAGGAGTCACGACATCTCCTGGTGATATCAGAGTCAGGATGTTGTTGGGAAAACCACCCGGTGGATTCTGATGTGTTTCTATGGCTGCGCTGCCACTGTGCTTTTTACAGCTAATAAGCATCTGATATTCAGGTTGGAGTTAATATGTATGTGTTAAACTGATCCAGTTGGGGAGGACTCTGCAGCATACTGTGTCATATCTGATGTTAATTAAAAATTACCCAATTATTGCCGTGAGCAGCAGTGAAAGTGCAGCCATTTTCTTCCTTGAGTTGTTTGGCTGAAAGAGGCTTTAGTAGAATTCTGTTTTTAGACATTGTACCTCCAATGTCACCATTAATCACCAAACAAAGGCCATATGTGTGTTTGTGTATGTGTGTGTGCAAGTGTGTGCATTATTCCTTGACGAGTCGATAGATGTGGTGCTGTGCTCCGTGCTCATTGTTGGACACCTCGAACACACACGCCATACACAGCAAGGTCTCCTGAGTGTCTCTGTTGCTCACAACCTGAACACACACACACACACACACACACACACACACACACACACACACACACACACACACACACACACACACACACACACACACACACCACCAAGGAGAGAGGGGATAAAAAGTAAGCTGTTAAATATGTAAACACACACACACAAAAATTGTGAATTCATTCACATGCACAGAGAGACAGACAGACAGACACACTGACTGACGTCCTCACCAGCAGAATAGTGAAGTTCTCCAGCACACTGTTCATCATGTATTTCTCAGGCAGGTGTTTGAGCTTGTGGATGAAGTTGATCATGTATTCACACATCGGAGAGCGACTGATTCTGTAGACAAAGCGCCCGTTTTCAAACCTCGCATACTCCGTCTGAGAGAGGGGGAGAGAGAGAAATCAGTTACCATCGGTTACCATGTCACCGGGATTCGATGTTTACACATTTGGATCAGAAAGCCTGTGGTGCAAAGCAGGAGACTGGAATTGGAAAGGAAGACGTGTTAATTTACAAGGCAGGAAGGGTTTAATAAAGAAAAAAATTAGGTTGCGTTATGGGATGTGTAGGATTCAATGTTTTTGGAGCTCATATGAGGGACTAAAAATCATGATAAGGCAGTGCCAATTTTGACCATTATTTTTTCAATGTGTACTTACAAGTTGCACCACTTAATACATATACAATATTTAATTACTGACATAGAATTTGGCTTTGAGTTTGATCCCTTATAGTTTGATTTCAGTGATAAAAGTGCAGCACAGCAGACATTAATGCCCACAGAAAGATCTCGGATCACTACCCTTAACCAGAGTACACCACAATTTGAATCCATCCTCACCTCCACCTTCTCGACCACCTGCTTGCCGAAGGAGCAGACCTTAGTGGAGCAGGTGATGGTCATGTTCTCCGAGCTCTCGTATTGGCTGCTGACACCGTAGAAGGCCGCAGGGTCGTCCTGCATGTTGTGATTCAGGTCCGCCTGGCAACCGCAGAGCAAAATTAGAGTACATTACTTCCAGCACATTTAATGACAGTGTTAATGTCTCTGATCAAAATCCTACAATGAAATCCATCCTCATTCCCAGAAACATGAGTAAAGGAGCGTTGCCTGCCACCAAAGTTAACCTACAGTGCCCTCTGCTGGTAGCTCAGTCACTGAGCAATGACGTGCTCAAACTGCTTATTGCACTACTAAAACTGATATTCATTTATCATCTGTATTTTTTCTTCTGGATCCCTACTAGTCTTTTGTTTGCCAGTGCACAGTGGTGTATCAGTCTGGGTTGTTTGAGACTGAACGGGTCTGAAACCTGCCGCACAGTTTCTCTCTTTTTATCTTATTTGCTGCATAGTCATAATGATAGAGATTATTATTGTCCATTTAACTATTATGTTAGTTCACCCACATTACAAAAGCATGTTTTACTCACACCCTCTTTATTTGTCCAGGTTTAGATTCCAATCAAGATTTCTGCCTCCACCCGAAAACAAGGAGGAATTCACTGGAATTACTTTTAACTGGAGAAATAGTCCCTATGTCTGTGGATTATCAAAACAGGGACACTGATTCTGGAAAAAAAAATTCTATTACTATTATTATAGATATAGTAATTTTAGGATTATTATTCCTGTCTGCTTTGAACACACAACTTACTACTATTCTCCCCTTATTCACATGGAGTCTAAGGCAAGAGGCTGTCGTATGTTGGCAAATTTGTGATTTCTGATTTTTGGACTATATTTATTAGTTCTCCAAATTCAGCCTGGAATTTTTGGTATCTTTGAAAACTTTTGGATCACTAGACTTCAAAACAAACAATGTTTGTCTGCACAGCATGCGCTGGGTACTGACCGACCCCCTGGTTTGCAGCTGCTTGTAAAAAGGTTAAAATTATTTTTCAGTGCTGTGAACATCACCAAATAAATTCTCCTTCCCTTCATTGTGCTGGAGAGGATGCAGAAATCTCACAGATGGAGCAAACAGGTTTTGTTGTAATTTTGGCGAAGTGAGCCTTTAAATAGCTATATTGTTACCCAAACAGTTGGTAGCAGATTTCTTTATGCTTTAATGCACCTTAGTGAGATACTAATCTAGTTTCTAATAATACTGGAAGATACTGCAGGGCAAGAAACAAGATTCTGGTGTAACTTTGTGTCACTGAAGTTGTTTAATCAGAGCAGTGAGGACATGCTGCACCTGGATTACAGGCTGAGAGAAGCGGAGAAGGGTTTGTACTATTTGTAATGAGTTCTCTGAGGAGCACTGCGTTTCTCAGAGCTGAGAACACATGCACACACACACACACACACACACACACACACACACACACACACACACACACACACACACACACACACACACACACACACACACACACACACACCATATCTTACGTCACCCACTTGTACATCCATTCACATACACACGCACACAAACATCAAACTGTGCTCTATTAAAGCAGCAGATTATCACAAACACACTCCATTGTGGTAGATCAGAGAGCTTTTTAATTAAATTCAGAGGGGAGGCTCCTTACATGGCACACACACACTCATACTCTTTGTTTTCATGCTACAATCACATCTCATCACTTCTACATTTATTGTATACTAAACCTACTTCACCGGCCTGCAGCCTTCTGTCATGTAGCAAGATTCTACTGTGGACAATCTCACAGCTACATTTAAATTCAGATTTGTCTGTGGTAACGTTAAGCATGTCTGGCTAACCAACACACTGCCTGCATGCTTAACATACATTATTCCCATCTGCTGTGTAGTATTTCCCCACTGTGAGAAAAGCCACTGTCAGTGTGTAATTAGTAGACAGAGCTTACGGGTCGGTAAAGTGAAGCCAACACGGAAGTGTCATTAACCTGCATTCTATCTAATAGCCAGCAGGGGGCAGCTCCATAGTAAATTCTGGTCCCATTTAGAGTAAAATAGACAATTAAGCAGGGTATGCTTTAGGGCATGGCTACCTTGTGAAAGTCATTTTCAGTGAGACAACCGCACCATGCCAAACTGTCAAACTAGGCAGTGCTGATCAAATATCTCTTTTCAGGAACATATTTTAGTGTGCTGTTTATCTGTAATACGAGAATGTGCGTAACCAGGCGGGCACCAAGTGCAGCCAATGAGCGCAGCTCAACTCGCAGTATGTCACCGCTGCTGGCTCCAAAAAGACAACATGGTGACGGGCACAATGCCAGACTCAAGGCTTCAAAACAGGACTCCACAAACCAATGGGTGATGTCACCCCATGGCAACCCCAGCCATCGTTACCTGAGATAGTGTCATTTAGTAAACTGATGACCCTTGCTTAAGTGACACATATTATGGATAATTCATATTGTTTTCAAAACTGTACAATGAACCCAAACAGTGAACTCAGTAACTGCAATATTTTTGTGTAAAACCAGAGATTTTGATACATTTTAAGCAGATTATTTCCTGTTTATGGACATTTTTATATGTCTGTATTTAACAATCATACATACTTAATTGGATTCTTTTTTTTGACTTGCTGAGATATAGGCCTACTGTGTATATTACATTTTCTAGCACACCTTACAATCCAGAAGGCCTTGCGACCCCCGGTGGGGGTCCAGACCCCCAGGCTGGGAACCACTGTTTTAGCATTATATCATGAGAAGCCATCAGAGTTGCATTTCAAGACAAAGAAAGAAAAGCCAAAGTAACAATAAAAGGGAAGTCCCACACCAATTTGGAAGTTTATAACAAAATTTGTCTTTTCACGTCACCCACTTGAGACTTTGGAGACTAACTGTGTCACCATTTCTCTGATGAAAAAGAAATGAATAAATGTGTAATTCGTTCCGTTGCTGGAATATTTGAAAGTCCTTTGGTTACTGCAGCTCTGAGATAGAACAGTAAAGTCAACACACACACACACACACACACACACACACACAGGTGGAGACAGAGCAACCTGTGAGTCAGGAGGTGAGCAGGTGTTCAAACAAAGCGACTGTGCTTTCATCAACCCACCACCTCCATATCCCAGGTGGAAAGATAGGCACACACACACACACACACACACACACACACACACACACTCACACACACACACACACACACACACACACACACACACACACACACACACACACACACACACAAAGAGACATGGCAATGGGTGGAAAAATACAGTACAATACAATACAATTGTGGGGTACGTTCTGACCCTGCTCATCGATGGCCAAGAAATTTACAAAAACAAACTTGAGGAAAAAAATGGCCGAAGTTTGAAAGAGTGAGTTTTGGAAATTGAAAAAAGGGAAATTAAATGAAAATAAACTCTCACTTAAACAGGAAGTAGGTAAGTAGGTTTGTCTGCTGCTCACCCAGAACTTGATCAGGTAGAAAGCGTTTTGCGGGCCCTTGCCGAACAGCTCCTTGAGGCCGCCCTTCTTCTCGGGGAACTTATCGTAAATCTGCCTGATGTCCACACACTCCAGCAGGGGGTCGCTGTAGCTCGGGCTGCTCTGGCTGATGTGCACAAACAGGTGCTTGTTGTACTGAGGGGAGGGAAACAGTTAAATTAGGCAGGGATGGAGGCAGGAAAAAGTACAGATAGAAGACAACTTTACTCTCCATGTATGAAACACTGCGGCAAAAAAAAGACTGACAGTTTTGGAGGGTTTTCCTCAAAAATACGAGGAGTACAGAGACCACACAGTGTCCCCAGATCTTTTAAATTAAAGTTGTGCCATGACGTTTTTGACCACTGGTGGCACTATGGAGCAATGTTTTTATATGCCTGTCCCTGTTTTGTTTGCATCTTTTGCTCGACTTACATGCAGACGTACACATATTTACAGCCACAAGCATCTTGGGTAAATGTATACACACTGCTGCTTATGGTATTTTAATCCTGTATTAGTGAATCTGAGCTAAATTGTTTTGGGGTTCTTTTGTGAGAATGTACTACTCTTTATTCTCTTTAATTTTTTCATGATGAAAAAAATGTAAATAGATTTGTGATCATACTTGCCATTAACCTATTGAGTATCACTATGTTTACAACTAACGTGGACTGTAAAGTAATCACAATTTACTATAAATCAGTCATGATAATATATGTTCAACTCGGGTTGTAAAATCACTTCAGAATTTTCCTTTAAAGCTGCAGTAGGTAACTTTAAAAAAAATAATGTTTATTGGTGAAACCTTACTATATCCTGACAGTATTACATTTGAAAGATAATCAGATAAAATAATAAAGATACTGTCTCGGCTCTGATTGGTTGTTTTCTTTCGGGTACGGGGGATGCTTGCAAATATCATTAGGAGTGCTAGGAGCCAGAGGAACCTGATTTTTTCACAGACTATCTCATGTACTACTGTCAGGATATAGTGAAAGCTTCAGCAAATAAGACATTTCTTTATATTATATATATATATATATATATATATATATATATATATATATATATATATATATATATATAAATAAAGTTACCTGCTGCAGCTTTAACAATTATGATGCAAAAAAATTTGACCCCCTGAGAGGCCCTCATTTACACTAATGTAAAAATATGCAGGAAATGTGACAGTTTTTGACAACGGAGTCTATTTCAAAGTCAACATAGAACAGTTCGAGGTTTTTAACTGTCCAAACAGAAAGCAACAAGATGAATGCCAGCTGTCTGTGAGCCCGAGGTAGAAAAACGACAGCATGTCCACAGTGTGGCAGGATGATAGATAGACCGAGTAGACAGAGAGATAGAGCTTTACAAAGGTTATTCATACTAGGATACACACAAAAGGCTTTAACGCGGTTCTCTGCAGCAGGGTTATCTGTCATCTCTGTTTATGGGACAATAGGGAGTGCTTATTGTAGACTGCTGCTCTGTGTGTGTGTGTGTGTGTGTGTGTGTGTGTGTGTGTGTGGCACTTACTGCCTCCTGGTCCCTCTGTGTCTCCAGGAAAGATGAAAACTCCACCAGTCGTAGTTTGGTGGTGCCGATGGAGCGGCCATGCCACGCTGGCTCTCTGTGTGTTTGGGCTGCAGTGGGAGGCTCGTAGCCTAGACAGCAAACACACACACAGTTTGACCTCACTCCATCGCTGCCATCATGTATAATCATGATATTTAACAGGGTCAGCAGTAATGCTAGCATTATTCTTTGCACCCAACGGGTAAAATTTATGCCATTACTGGAGTCTCGTGGACAAAGCCTAGCCGAGGTGAGGTTGGAGCACTGAAAAGCGCCTATCAAAAGTAGGTGTTACAATGATGAGGACACAGTGAAATCTCTTGGGTTCTGACTCAAAGCTCATACATGCATCATGGAATATCAACAATACAGGTAAGTCAAGTGGCCTGCCAAATCTTTCCATCCAGCCCGCAGAATAGTAATCATAAATTAATTAATTAAAAATGTACATTTTGGATATCTAGCATTTTTCTTTCTTCCTATATTGAACCAACCCCCAAATCCTTTAATATTATAATTTTTTTAGGGATTTACCGACCCCAAATATGTACGTCCGACTCACAGATTTTAAAGCTATCTAGCGAGTAGGAATGAATGGAATTAATTCCGGTCTTATTTTGTACTTTTGTACAAGTGAAAGCTTGTTAGCCTAGCCGGGTATGGTAAGAACATATTCCCACTTCAATCGACTAACTACCTTACTAACATTAGTGCTGATTCCGACTTGATCAGGGCCCCTTATAAAAGGCATTTATAAAAGTTAGCTACTGTACCTTTAACTTGCACCATTTTGTATCTAAACAATACAATACAATACAATACAATACAATACAATACAATACAATACAATACAATACAATACAATACAATAGGTGTTTGCTTTTGGCCTGTGGCCTACCGCTAAGTTTCAGTTTTGGTCTTCCAAAGGAAAAAGTTTGGGCACCCCTGCACTAGACGTTACTTTTTTTTCTGAATCATATAAAGGAGGGCGGGCAGCCTCTTTCAAGGGTCCAGCTGTGGTAATGGCAAATGACCAAAACTCACAGCAGCAGTCATGTTACCTCAGCACAGATACTTGGTAAAGGTGATAAGAAACAAACCAAGGATATCTACATACAGTATATACCAATTTCTTGGCAAAAATGTTTTTTAATTTCAGTTCAAATTATTTTATTACATTTTTAGAGTAGACACTGTAAGAAGTGACCTTTGTCTCTCTTTGACCTCTTCACAAGAGAAACCTCAGGACCCAGGTTCCCAGACCGAGTGAAAAACCACCCTGTAGAGAGCCAGTGGCCTCAATGGCAGGAGAGAGGACCGCCTGTTCGCTTTACAGAAAGGAGATAATTGTACCGTGGTCCCTCTCACCTGAGATTGTGGTGGTCCCTGCTGTCTGCACAGTGTAGGCTTGCTGAGAGAACGGCTTGATGCTGAGAGAGACACAGACAGACAGAAAGGAGAGCATTAAAAAGGCTGAAAGAAGAAGAGACACAGTAGGGACAGTCACATTGTACCTACATTATACAGAAAGGAATTCTGTTCTGTGTCTTGTATGAACAGTAACAGGAGCACAGATGTCAAGAGTGTCCCTGAGTTCAGTAAAAGCTATACCACCCGTTTACTACCATTATCATCATCACATGGTCATGTAACAGCAGCTGGCAATGAAACATAAAGGGTTTGAACTTGAAGTTCAATGATCCACACAAGCCATGTGAACAGAAACTACTGGAAGTTATAGAAATCACAGAGGTCGGGTTTAGAATCCATGTCCGCAAGATTTGTATCTGCCTTCATCATTGTGTCAGATTGGGTGACAGTCAGAGATTTTTGCTGAACTGGCCAATTGACAGCATTTCTTGCTGTCTTTTACGACTTGCGTAGGTTGCAAAGGAGTTCGTTAACGCGCCAGAGACCAACTGACAGTACTGAAAACAATTGTATACATTATGTTGACACAATTTTAACCTGGAACCAGTTGGTCTTTTTCCCTCCCTCTTGGTGTAAAGTGATCACTAGCTAGCTCAGCTGCTACCAAGAAAGTTAGATTAGTTACATATGAGTGTATAAGGTAAGTGTGTCTCACTCTTCTGTGGTGGAGCTGGACTGTCCTCCAGGAATCATCCCCTGCCACAGCTGAAAAGAAACACACAAGCACACACATTAATATACTGGACTCTGTTTGTGTGTGTGTGTGTGTGTGTGTGTGTGTGTGTGTGTGTGTGTGTGTGTGTGTGTGTGTGTGTGTGTGTGTTACCTGTGCATTGCCGGGGAAGCTGGCTCGTACTATTCCAGGCAGGAGCTTGCTGTGTATGGCGGTGGCTGAGACGATCTGTGCCGAGGACATGGAGGAGATGCTCTGCAAAGCCTTCTCCTTGGCATTCTGATCCTGCAGCAAACACACACATTATCATCATCTTCATCATATCATCTTCAAAATGAATGCACTTCACATTCTGTAACCACACGGAAAGCAAACATCAGGGCACCCCACTCAGCCAGCAAAAGCAGGACATTCCAGAAAAATCTGAAGAATGATTGAAATTATCTTGAGTAATGAGGTTTAAAATCCTGGAGAGAACCAAAGGCCTGAAGGGAAAACTCATAACAGTTGTCATTATCCTCCTAGCTGTCATTATCTGACTGGTTTTGATCAGATTGGCGTGCTTGCTACTTTGTGATTACACAACATACAGCAATTTGAGTAAACTGCCCAAATATGGAGGGGCTCATTTGCCTACAGTACAGCAAAGTGGAAAGTAACAGACACTTTAGAGGCTTTGTTTGTATATTTTAATAGAACTTGCTTTACAGACAATAAAACACTGATTAAAAACGCTGGAGGAAATTTTACTAAATACTGTGCAGGATTATCATTTTTGATGCTTTTGATCTTGACAATCAGAGCTCCCCAGGCAGAGCAGCGGTCAGGCTCTGCCAACTTTAGCATTTAACCTTTCAGACCTTTCTAATTATCAGCTAAATCCAGCACTGACCAGTGTGCAACCACGTGTGTTCATGTCTAAATCCCCTGTTTTGCCTTGAACTGGCTCCCTGTGATGTTGCAGAGGATTTAGGGAATATACCTATCTGTGTGTGTGTGTGTGTGTATCGTTTGGGTGTGGTGGTCTGGCTTGTGGCCCGGGGGAAGTCATAGCAACAACATTGGCGAGCAAAGAGCAGCACAAAGTGTGCATCAGGGCTGAATGTGCTTCACACAACAAAGTGAGCATCAGTGGTCGGGGCTGCTGCTGCCTCAGGGCAAACAGCTCCATATACAGTATTTACGGTAAGTCTGAACTTGTGGGTTCATTCGGAACATCTGAACTCAAAGCAACATGAAACTCAGAGCAGAAAACAGCTGAATGAAATGGAATTAGAGGCGCTGCAATATCTGGAGAATCACTAATTGGCAGCTTCACTCAAGTTAATTGGTACTGAGAGAAATCTCTCCTCCTAGGGGAGGTAATAATATTATAGGAGGTACTGAGATGGGAATCATGTTGGATTTTCATATTAAATACCAGGAACCATATGGGTTTGATAACATCCTTGACCTGAACTAATTTCTTTGAAACGACGTCTGATGTGCTATTTGCAAATCCATGATATATAGTGCTCAGACAAAACTATTTATTAATATTTTTTGGGTTAATCTATTAATCGTGCAAGTCATTTACTAAAAAGATAAGGCTGGCTGTATTCTATATTTTCCTTATTTGCAACAAATCCCACAAAAAGACCAAATCAATAATGTGTCAGTCCTGCTGGAGATACAGATCTTTTGAAAATGGTACAAATATAAAGTTTGATTTTTTTAAGAGGCTCTGTGATTTCCTAGAACAGCTGGGCACTGTAGTTTTTAATAAACGTTACTCAAACAGGAGGAAATCGTGCATTTGTTGTGGAATACTTTCGGAAGCGGATTAATACACATTTGGTGGTCTGGTGAGTATTTCTGGCAGCAGAACGGTGAATGTGGGACTGACTTAAAACAAACTACAGTGTGTGTGTTCATGCTAATCAAGGAACACGTCACCCAGTGTAACAGTGTACGTCCTTCATGTGGTTTTAATAGTTTTTGGACAGCGATCTAAGGCGCAGATAGATGTGATAACAGGCTTTGACAGGATCAATTTATTGTTGGCTTTCGTCTTTTCATTGGATTTGCTGACAATATGGAACATACAGAATATCGCCAGACCTTTAAACCAAAAATGCCAAATATTTCCTGGTTTCTCAAATGTGAACATGTGCTGCTTTTTCTCTGTTATATTTGAAACAGAATATCATGGGGTTTTAAAATGTAACCTTGGGCTGTGGTGAAACTGATTATAAAAATAATACACAGATTCATTGATAACAAAAAATATTAATTAAGAGAAGGCACACACTCGTATTACACATATTAGGTGCCTTCTTTTTTTATTCAGTCCAGTATTAACATGCCCAAAATGGAAATATCCTTCAAACCTGTGGTCTGATTGATTGAGATCCTT
Organism: Dicentrarchus labrax; assembly: GCF_905237075.1. Lineage (NCBI taxonomy): Eukaryota > Metazoa > Chordata > Actinopteri > Moronidae > Dicentrarchus > Dicentrarchus labrax. Next base: position 30,719,748 of record NW_026136720.1, read on the forward strand.
ATTTTAGAGTTTAGAATCTGTCAAGTTACACAATAATATCTTTAGTCCAATGTAGTTTATCATGATACATTTTCACTCTTCTACATTGCACTCTGGTCAGTGTCCCATTTTTATAACATAATGTGTCCTCTAATATCATTTTAAAGAAAACAGATATAGCACATATACTGTATCATCAATAACACATTGGCACACATTATGTTAGATCTATATCGATTCAAATAATCTTTACAATCAATTTTGAATCAACCTGTCATTTATTTGAAGACAAAATCAAACCAGTCCTTGCGTTCTCTCCATTCGGAGATCCGACTGCTCTTCTTGGAAAACAAGCGCTCCTTTGTTGCTTTACATGAAGTTAATTACAACCGACAGTGAGGAAGGAAAAGAAAGACGGAGAGAGGGAGGAGGAGACACGGAGGAGAGATTAATAGACTGAAAGGAGGGTGGAGAGTGTGTAAGAAGAGGGAGGGAAGAGGAGAGGAACAAATGAATGAATGTATGGATATAAGAGAATGACAGGAAGAAGAGAAAGAAAAGGAGAGAGAGAGGGGGGGTGGGGGTTGAAAACCTTAACAGGCCTAATTAGACACCTAGGATACTGGAGTCACTGTGACAGGCATCCATCCAGCCACAGTGAAAAGTTCACAAGCAAGGGACAAACACTGAATTCAGATTGCCTTTGTGCATTACATGGTGAAGCAGACACAGTCAAATGATTCCTATTGCCTCTACAGGCTTCTGGACAGCCCAATTCTCTTAATTTGTGAAGGTGAAAGTATTCGCACAGTAGTGTTATAGATTTTTTTATGGGGCTAAATGCTGCAGTTTTTTTTTACACTGCATTTCCCAGAGATCACTTGTTTATCAGTGTGTTGAATACTGTGACGTCTCTTTCCTTGGGGTCTCTGTCAAAGCTGGTTATGTTTCTGTAGGCGGCGCTTTTGTCTGCCCGTTCATCCATGGTGTTTATCAGTGTTAATTCACACTAATCAGCTCCATTTATACCAAACAAACTGCAAATAAAACACACATCACTTCCTGTGCACCAGAGGATTTCTCACTGTAACACACCACCAGACCCTGAGTGTACTACCTCCCTTACCTTTAGTTTGGATTGAAACTCCCTGGATTTTCTTCTGGCTAAGACCTGGATGTGACTGGATACCTGGAGGAGAGGAAAGGAGAGGAGAGGAGAGAAGAGGGTAAAAGGAAGGGGGGTTAGAGGGTAGAAAAGAGAGGAGGAAGGACCAAACAGTGAGTTGCCATGGTTATGAAAGGACTACTGCCACACTGGAAGGACACACACACACACACACACACACACACACACACACACACACACACACACACACACACACACACACACACACACACACACACACACACACACACACACACACACACACACACACACACACACACACACACACACACCTCCCCTGACAACAGTGAATAGACCCATCTATGCACATCTTTTGAGAGAGCAAAAAGACACCTGGGAACACAGGCCAACAACTACGATGACACTACATACAGATGGTGCCACTTCATGTTATCTAAACAAATGTATTTCAGAAGGTAAACTGTATTCCTTTAATGAAACATACTATTGAAAAGCACAAAAGCCTTTTTATTTTTTTTTATAAATTATTCATATCAATTACACATGACAACACCAGCCTACATGGGTGCCATATAGGAATGAACCAAAAAAAGAGCTCAGAAGAAATTAAAACACAATCAATTTACAACAAGGCTTATACATAGTAGCTGTTGGCCTAAGGCTCTATTAGCAGCCATATTATTATGTCATTTTCTGCGTTAACAGAGCTGCTAATAGTAGCCACTTAGCAGAGCTGATACCCTTTCTTGTAGCACAAAAGAAGTTGCCATGTTTGGTTGTTGTGTATCGTAACAATAAATGCTGGTCCCGGTGGGTCCCCAGAAGAATGGGTAATATTTTAATTTTACTGTTATTTTGTTGGCTAAAGTTTAGCCCAATGAGAGAATGTATAGAATGACTGCTCTGTTCATAAGTTCACTTCACTGTTAATCTCCCAATCTACAGTACAGACACTTATGGTATAAATTATTTAATCACAGTGATCCCTGAGACAGTACATCAAAAACAGGTCCGCGGCCTGATGTGTATCAATTTGGGGGTCCATGACACCAGAAAGGTTTCCTATAGAATGTATTTGAGCAGACAACCCAGTTTTTAGCAGCCTTTAATGACTACCATTTCCAACAATTTGCTGGCATCCATAAACAACAGAACTGACACAGATATTTGTTTTTGGCTAACATAAGATATAGGTCTTAGAGTGGTACTGCAACACACTGGGTTAACTGACCAGTGTTGGGCTAGTTATAAAAAAAAAAAAATATTATTACTAATTTCTCTTTTCAAAAGTAATATTATTACTTTACTTATTAATCCCTGGCAATCATAACACATTACACTACTAGTTGTATTACTTTCCCAACAAAATTGCTAACTGTGTGCCATCTACCAAAATTCAGATTTATGACTGATTAATTAAATTCCAGTTTTGTTTGTTACAATCAAAGTAATGGGAATATTTCCAACTAGTTTCCTCCACGATTACAAAATTGAATCCAAGCATGTGAATGGACTGTTGGATTTCACACCAGTAAGGTGTGACGACAAAAGTAACGTTGTAACTACATATTTTTTGGACTACTGTACTACTGTAATAGTTTTGTATTAGTAATTAGTTACACTACTAGTTACTGGGGAAAGTAATATTACTACTGTAATATTATTACTAGTAATGAATTACTGCCCAACACTGCATCAATATTTTTTATACAAAGAAAGCAATAACTTATTATATTTGCTGAATTTACAAGAGGGACAAATAATTAAGAATATGTTGTAGCAAGCGTTTCACAAAGCTTATAAACTAACTGTACAACTCACAAAAACTCCATGATTTTTTTTTTTAGGGGCTTCAGGGTCTTACTCTCTACCACTCAAATGGCTGGCACAGGTTTTCCTCTAGAGGACGGAGATCTGATCTCAATGAGGATAACGAGAATGCATTCAAAATACCGGTTGTAAATGCAAAAGCAAGATCGGATTGTTTACTCAGATAACGAGTCTGTGTACAGATCAAATTTTACTACCAGTTATAAATGGGGTGTTACAACTAAAAGGCTTCTTCTGTTGAGCTGGTGACCTTTCAACTCAAACAAGACTGTAACAGCAGCAGGACAGAAAGGGCCAAACTAAGTGTTTTAAGGCGTTACCGATGATACTAATTAAGGCTGCATTCCATTTAGGGAAGCAGAGCCTTTTCAGTGAGCCTTAATTAGAATCACTGGTAACACCTGTATTTACCCTACTATTTCACGTCAAAATGGCTGCTGTGAAAAAGGTCTATTGTTGAAAACAACCACAGCAATCATGTGAGTTTCCTTTACAGATACACTAGGCAAAAAAAAAAATTACAACCAAAGAGACCCTGTAAAATAACATCAGTTAACCATTTTTTCACCAAGTTTCTCCAAATGAAAAAAAACGTAACCACTGACCATTACAGTTCAGCTTTTCATCACAGCAGATAGCACCATTTCCCTCACTATGTCTGTGTAATGTGATATGCTGTGATACATACTGTAGACACTATGATTGGATTTAATGCACACTCCCATTATTACCTGTTTCCTTGTCCGCGTCTTGCCTGTTCGGAGCTTGATGTATCTGGCTATCAGCTCATTTCGACCTGGAGGGGGAAATACACAGAACATACAGATGAAACATGCATCATGTCGTTTTCTCTCTCACACACACACACACACACACACACACACAATACCCTTTTTTCCTTTCTTTCTCACAGACAATCACAAGCAGAAATCATATGACCCTGACAAACAACTTAGTGCCTGATTTAGTGCTGTTGACCCAGCGACCCTGTGACGTGCGGTTTCACATAGTAGCGTTGTAATCACCGATACCCCTGTTGAGCCCTCCACACATACACAACTAACACACACACAAAATCACACACGCCATGGCCCTGAATACACATGACCCAACAATACAGGCATTCATGCAGACCGGCCGTCCCCTGATTAAAGGGACCAGCAGGCCAGCTGTACCCTTGCTTACGTGTGTGCACATACGCGTGCACATACGCGCGCACACACACAGACACACACACACGCACACACACACACGCTTACAATGCTGAATAATTCAACCCATTCAATGGGGAGCACAGCAGACTCAGCATGACCTGGCTAGTATAGATTAGTGAGGGAGACGGAGACAGAGAGAGAAAAGAAGCAGAAAACCAGAGAGTTACATCCAGAAAACCTGTGAGTGTGTGTATGTGTGTGTGTTCATATATATAACACATTTGTTGATACAGTGATACAGTGATACAGTGATACAGCTACAGCGTTGCACTACAGTTGCCTCCAACGTCTGACCGTGTTACAACTTGGGAGTCCTCACAATTCAAAGATGGCAGTTAAATTAAAATATTTTATGAAATTAAGTAATTTGACTGTTGTTTTATTTGCTAACAAGCATGTTTGGGGCTCTGCAGCTTAGTTTGGTTTGTCTCCTGGCCGGTTTTCTGTTCCGACCAAGTGGAAAACCAAAGTCAGGCCAGCTGGCCAACTGATGGTCAAGATCAGCACAAAGCCAAACCTCTACACACTATCCAAATGGCTCGTAACAATAGCCCTAACTAACTAGCAGATGGTGTGTGTGTGTGTGTGTGTGTGTGTGTGTGTGTGTGTGTGTGTGTGTGTGTGTGTGTGTGTGTGTGTGTGTGTGTGTGTGTGTGTGTGTGTGTGTGTGTGTGTTCAGACCAATCCCACTCTCACTGAGATAGGGAGCTTAGACTGATAAAATCTACAGCTCCCCATGCAGGTGTTTTCCTTCTAGCAGTCAAAAGCTGCGACTGACGACAGCACACACGCAAATACACACACACATACATACATGTATATACATGCATGAGTGCCAACACACACACACACACACACACAGAGTGAGTCCTGGCTGCGGAGGCTGACATCTGACTCCAGAGGGGCCAGCTGGTCTTTCTAGGAGGCTTAACGGTGAATTATCATCCTTCACTAACCCTGCGGCACACATCCCTCGCTTTCACCCTCCCCTCTTTCTCAAAAACTCTCCCACACACACACACACACACACACACACACACACACACACACACACACACACACACACACACACACACACACACACACACACACACACACACACACACACACACACACACACACACACACACACACACACACACACACACACACCCCTCCCTTTCCCGTCCATCCATCCTCTGTTCTGGCTGTTCCCTTTTTCCCCTCCTCTGTCCCTCTTGTAGTGAATGGGCTTCCCTTCTGTTCCCTCCCTCTTCCTCTCTCTCTCTGTGTGTCTCTCTCTCTCTCCACTTGCCCAGTGAAAGACTTCAAGGCCAAAGTCAGATGGTCATTAACCGTGACGAACAGAAGCAACCCCGCCCCCCTCCCTCGCTATCTCCAGGCTGAAGCCACTCTGTGTGCAAGCAGATATTGAGGGGGCCGGCGTGCCCGAAAAACACACAACACACGTTAGTTCTGTGATTCTGATTTGAGAACATGAATGAGGATCCACAAAAAAATTAAAGATACAAGAAGCAGATTTGCAACAATATGATAAAATCAAAAAGTGACTTCATTTACAGAAAATGTAAAAAAAAAAGAATTCCAACTGAAGAGGAAATTCCCAAATTCACATATAGTTATTTAAATGTAATACCTTCCACAAGGCAGCGACCATGTGAACACGACACTAGAAACAGAATCCTGACTGATTTCTCACTTGGCATTGAGAGCACAGAAATACCTGTGCGAATGAGAAAGCAATCTATCCAAATATGCAGCTTCTTATGCGTTTTTCCGTACAAATATTTTCTTTTCTTTCCTAGTCTTCTGAAAAAAAGCATTACTGCAGTAGTTCACTGTCCCCACGCTTAGTTAGCAGAGTGATTAAGAGCCTCAGTGCTTTACAGAAAAGCTCGAAAACCCTTTCAGAATAATTTCAAGGCCTCACTGACCGCGCTCGCTAACAAGGCTGCAGTGGAGTGGTGTGTATTGTTGTGTACCCTGGGAAGACCTCAGACCACAGGGGCCGAACTCTGGCCCGCAGCCTGGCTTCACAAACGGCGAGTAGGAGTGTGTTTAACTGGCGAGTCTGAGATCCCAGCTCATTTGTTTGGTCTCCATCTGGTTCAGTGGCGCACCTCCCAAAGACCACCAGTCAATCATACATTCAGCAATGAGACGTCTCTTGTGGATTTTTGTCTTCATTTGAAGTTCTCTGTGTGGCACACTTCGGATGTTTTTCCAGGTACAATGGCTCAAAAACATCATTGCTCCTGCTAACCCCACAGTTAATATTTCATTTATTACAAACAGTGTCAGTTCCTTTAAACAGTGACTGAACCCTGGCCAGATGACGTCACCTACAGAGTGCAACAGGTGGTGACGTCACCTCACATCAAAGACCAGCCCACAGCAGTTAGTGGTTACAAGAGCTGCATATGTGACTTATTTTAAAGGAATTATCTGGATCTGCTGAAGAAAACAGATTATTTTTAATATAACTTTGTTAAATGGTAACTATTGAGACGGCATAATACTCAGTGATACACTTTGTTTTATTTTGATTTTGATATTGTTGTGATAGTTGTTTTCTTTGTATATACTCGTTGGCCATTTCATTGTGTGATGGTTTCCGGCGCCTTGTGCCTATGCGCCTATGTAGGATACCAGATGTAATCCATCTGGTTTTCTTTTATCTTCACCATAATGAAGACCGTGTAAGATCTAAATAAAGGCTTTTGATATAACATTTCCCTTAGTTTTGCCTGAAAGTGCCTGAAGAATATTTTCTCTTCTCCGACTGTTTTTTAATCTTCCAGAACAACTTAAACTTCATAGAAATGAACTGTATCTGAAACTGAGCGAACGCTTGTCCTCTGTATTCATTCAGGGCTCTCCCAATACGATACCAGAGTTTCAGTATGCACACAAAAACTTTTTTGGTTACTCAACTCTGGGGACTATGAATGTATTATAACCCTATTTTATTCAAACAAGGAGATTTTTTTTATTCAAACAAGGAGATTTTTACTGGTTATGAAACGGTCTTAAATAAATTTTGATGCCTCTATATGACCTACATAAACAATCGAGACCATCAGTGAAAAGATTTACTATTTTTACATAGTTATTCTTAATGCCTGCCACCGGATCGGATTCAGTTGGACTCCCATTGAAATCAATGGAATGAGGCAGTAGAAACACCATTCTTGTACACAGGGGCCGTCGGAATCGCAAAAAATGTAGGTTCCTTGTTGCTGCTTTAAAGCTGCACCAATCACTATTATGCTATCCATGGATCAAATAACTGTGTAATATCAAAAGGAGTTACTTGTAGCGACAAACTCACAGAGAATTATCACTCAACTCTGTAGTTCCCCACAGCTCTACAGAGCAATTTAGAGTCTTTCAGCTCATTCTTTTGTTTCTCTTTGTGCCCATTTACACATCCAACAGACACAGGGTGACATAAGCATGGCATATTGGTTCGGTCTCATCTGATCTCATCAACCTTACTTATAGCAGCTGGTGAACATAGTGGAGCATTCAGCAGCTAAACAGCCAGATATTTCCCTTTGGTGTTTGTGGAGCACAAAGCAGAGCTAACAGGAGAATTTTAGACCTAACACGACGTAACACGTCTCGTCAAACACGATTGAAAAGAATGCTTATGTTGCTCTGTGTCTGCTGGATGTATAAAGGCAACTGTTTGCTAATGTGTTCACCACAACATCTTTATAAAGAGAGAATATGTCCACATGTAGTGTTTACCAACTCAAGTGACATCACTTGAGGTAATTGTCTTTTCACACAGCTCCCCTGGACCACAAAAGGCTTTACACAACTTTCTATATGTGCAGTAGTACTCCCCAAGACTTGTAAACAGACTTGGATTGATTTCTAACATCCATTTCCATCTAAGAGGACGTCTTCTTTTTGCATCAGTTTCTTCAAAAAGAGTCGAGCTGAATAACCAGTTTAACTTGAGTTTCTTTTGTTACATTGTTAGCATGGATGTCATGTAATACCTCTAGTCAGAACAAATTAAATTTCAATTTTCACTGAAAGGGAGTATAGGCATGTTTTATACAATATGACAACATTGGATAGAATGTGGGAACCTGGGTCATTGCCACAGACTAGGCCTACACTTCATTACCATTCACAGTATGCTGTAGCCTCCTGTAATACATCTGCTTTGAACATGTCCCTGATCCACAGCTTAAGAGACAGAAAAGGGTCAATACCAATTAAAGGACTTTCATATTCATCCAGTAGATCCATATGATGTTTCTGTAGGGGAGAAAGCCAGAGGCCATTACATTGTACCTCTGCTGTACCTTTTCAAAAGGATAATAGGGCTTTTATTCACCTTTTTATTCTCTCTCCTTTTTATATGTATCCATTTATCGTTTTTCTACGCTTCTCTCTCACTAAGTTCATCCCAGCACTTTTATGCATCTTCCCTCTTATTTTCTAATTCAGTCCATTTCCCTGCAGACAGTGGGGGTGTTTTAGAACCTACCTACAGTATCAGATATTACCTCTTCCTTTTCTGTAGGAATACTCACCTGCAACTAATTTTGCAATGCTAAAGGAAACCACAAAACCACCATTAATAACACTTAGGTTTGGTTTGAATAGCAATGGGAAAAAAAGCTTTTAAAGTAACCTCAAGGTTGTGTGCATACATAACGTTGCTTTTGCTTCGGAGGATCTATTGGCAGAAATGGAATATAATATTCACAGGTATGTTTTCATTACTGTATAACCACCTGAATATAAGAATCGTGTTTTGGTACCTTAGAATGAAGCGTCAGAGTCCACCACGTTGAACTGCTTAAACATACTCACTGGCTCTAGATAGGGCCAGGGCCAATTTGGTCGCACAGACTAATAATTTTTCTAGGTCGCACTGGTGCACCTGACGCTGCCCGGGTGAAAACATAAATTTATTTTGCAAGCGCATCACCTCTCTGTGTTCTCCTGTGACTGAACTCACACACTCATGGTAGGATCATATCGTGTTCTAAACCAATAAGAGGCAGAGCTCAGGCGGGTCTTTGCCTCTGATTGGCTGTGGTCCTGTTCACCGTGCTAAATCGTGTGTGTTTAAAAATTGCCGAGCCCCGGTCCTTCAGCGACAGCATCAGACTCGGAACCAGAGGAGGAGACAACCGAGTCTGGGAAAGAGCCCGGCTCCGAGACCCAAATTAAAAACGTCAAAATATATTCCTTCAGACAGGACTGGCTGAAACAATTTCCCTGGTTGAGGTACAACAAAGGACGTAACGCAATGTACTGCGTGTACTGTCAGGAGTGCGGTCAGAATATGCTGGAAGCCGGAAATAGTGCATTTGTGAGCGGGTCAACAACGTTTCATATCAAACTTTTATTTGGAAATGTTTTATTATGCTTAGTGTTTTAGAAATTCAGTTTCAATTTCAGCTCAGTGAAACACTTTAAACACTTTATTTTACTTGTTATATATAATTGTGCTTCAAATAAAGACAAGCATTTCTCTACACCTTATTCTTGTTTAAAAATCATTCACATTATAAGAAAGTTATGGAGAGCGATAAAAAGGTGACCTTGGCATTAAAGGCGACGCAATGAAAAATTTGGGTGCACCTACATTTTGTGCTGGTGCACCTAAAAAAAAGAAAAAGTTAGGCGCACCAGTGCAACCAATGCAAACAGGTAGTCTGGAGCCCTGAGGGCTGTTTGTGTTTTTTGCGCACCGTAGTTTCTCCTTCACGCTTGTAAGGGTATGGGTGAAGCAAGTGAGTTACAATCTGCAACTATACCACTAGATGCCACTAAATCCTACACACTGGTCCTTTAAAATTCTGTAGAAAATAGTCTATTCAATACATAAATGCATTCTTCTTGCAGAAGAATGAAACAGCATGCACTAACAATAAAGTGAGCATGTCACATTCTGTGTGCATCATGAGACAAAAATAAAGACAAACTAGATACCGTTTCATAATTCTGGTTTGCACAGATGTTCTAGTAACGATTAAAAACCCCTGGCCTCTATGCCAAACGCTACTCATCCCTTCTCGCCATTTGCCTTTCCTGCTCTGCCTCTGAAAACAGACACTGTCTAACTGAATTAGGTCACAGTGATAAACGTGTCAACAACTTGGACACAAAGTCAGCAAGGTAAACAAACAGCGCTGAACATGCCACCGAGGCAGAGAACAGAGTGAGACTGATTGATTGGTGGTTGATCAATAACAACAAGGAGCTTTAACAGGAGTTTTAGTCTCAGTGTGACTTCTGCAGGTCAGCTTTTCAGTTGGTGGTGTACTTCCAATGAGGATGTGGTCACTAGACTTATTCTACTTGGGGGGCTGTGCAACAAGCTGCCACGACACTGATTATCAGCTTAGCTGTTATGTTTAAGTTGTTATGTACTGCAGTTGGATAATAATTTATGTGGTTTTACCATTGTTAGTATAAAAATACTGATTAGTGTAGATCTTAAGGTGAGGTAAAAGTTTTCTGAGGAAGAACCTGACTGGCCTGCATAGAGCCTTGACCTCAACCCAATCGAGCACCCTTTGGGCTGCCAGCCAGGCCACCCAGCAGCATTGTGGTTGAAATCTCTGGGTGTCCATGTTGTGTGTTTAAATCCATCAAGGACCCGAGGCAAGACAAGTGTGCACGGGGAAAAAAGTATAGTATCTGGGATTTAATCCAATACTTATAAGCCTGAAACTCAAGTAGTATCATAAAGAAATCACTAGAGTGCACTCTGCATACAGAGGGGGAGAGAGAAAAAAGGGAAAAAAAGAGTGAAAGAGAGAGGGAGGGAGGCGCAGCTGGTGGCAGCCAGAGGACCATCTGTTCATCACTCTATTAGTTCACACACACACAAATACATATACTCTCTCAGTCAGTGTCACGTTCATTCGCAGACGCACACACATACACATGATGCACCTATAGCACACCTCTATTTCCTCTCTTTTACAGTTTATCTTTCTTTCCTGTGTCTCTGACACTCGAGGCCCTGTGAGACGGCCCTCACACACAGCCGTCTATCCAGTCATTCTCACAGTCTCACAGTAAACACCTCAACGGCTCGGGCAATCACTGGATGTGTTTATAACACTGCACTGAGATGTCACATTCTACCACAACACAGTGTGTGGATTAGTGTTGAACAATCAAAATGATCCACAATCTTTAAATATGCTTCATCGCCATATAAATACACAAACAAGTGTTCAAGTGTGACTTCGCTTCATTCAAAATCTTCATCCTTCTGTATGAAAAATTAGCCACCATATAACACTTACAGTACATCACAGCCCTTTAATTGTTTTTTGATTATTCCTAATAAGTCATATATTGAAGAAAAATGTCAAATGTTTGAGCTTCTATATATAGCTTTTATATCATTTCAATTTGAATATTTTTGCTTTTGGCACTGTTGGTTGAACAAACCAACAATCTGAAGATCTCATCTTGACCATGGTCATTTTCAGGCTTTTTATAAAATAACTCTTCCCTTCTTTTTCTCAGTTTTCCATCTCCCATCACTCACCGTACATCTTTCCTTCATCTGACAGTATAATCTTCCTCCTTCCACAGGGCGGGTAAATGGCCAGGGCCTCTTGGAAGCTCTGCTCGATGTCGGGGCTCCAGACCCCCTCAGGGTCCCCATCCATGGTCTTATCCCCTCCTGAGTCACTCAGTCTGTCCATGTCCTCCCCTGCACTCTCACTGCCGCTCCAGCTACTGCGCTCCATACTGGCAGCTAACGTTAACTAGCCGACGTGTAATCAGCGCTAATGCCAATGGTGTGATGCTACGTAGGTGACGTGATAAAAACGAATGGCAAACTCAACGTTAATGGTACAGGCAATAAATAACTCCCAATGAAGACAGCCAGCTGCGGACAACTAGAAACTGAATGCTAAAGCTAGCTGCTGCTTGGACAATGGTAATTCCCAATGTCAACTACCAATGATGATACTACAAGTGGCTGGTAGCGTGTAGACGACTCGGCAAGCTGGTCCGCAATCCACCGTCAGACAGCAGGAACCCTAAAATGGAAAAAACAGACACAAAAGAAGTATTAGTTGCGAGTTGTGCACAGCAACTTCACCTTGTCGGCTCCAATGTTAGCTCGGTGTCACATGGTTCAGGTCACAGTTTTTGCCGTACATGCAGACATTCAATGCTGATACACATTGAAAACCACATGCAGAAGCGTATAAGGGTTAGAATCTCAAAATATCAAAAACACTGCCCCACTCTGTTTCAGGGAGAGGCCTGACTAGTTGGCCACACTGCTTCAACACAACACAACAAAAAAATAAAAGACAGTTTCAGTTTCCAGCAACACAACTCAAAGCGAAGGATCACTAGGAATATGATGCTTTGACAATGTGAGTTTTAGCCACAATGTGTTCTATATGTACAGTATGTTGTCAGGTCTGACAGCAAGAGTCAGTGGTTTGAGATGAATGTCCAAAAACATCCTGAAGGAACAGATGTTGCCTTCTCTTTAGGGTTTGCTGCTCACTGCTGTTCAGGAGACAGTTTGGATTTTACACATGTGATCACCACAACCAAGAATTCATTTCTGAAAACAGGACAAAGATAATGGAAATGGGCCATTCTTCTCTGATTCGCACAAATATTAAGTCTGTATTTTTTACCAAGAAAATATTTTCTACTGCAGCTTTAAGTTCTGATCAACACATTGTAGGCCTGTATCCCAGCGGCTAGAGGGAAATTATTGCTTCTTTTCATGTAGGAAATTGCCTATTTTGTTAAACTGTTGTGGTAGCCCAACATCAAATCCACATGCACATAAGTGGAGCAAGTGAATGGGGCACAGGCAGGCAGGCAGACAGGCAGGCAGGCAGGCAGGCAGACAGACAGACAAACTACTACACACAGCTACTAGCAGATTTAGGAAATAAAAAAAGAGAAACTGAAGGGCCTTGCCAGCTGCCTACAATTCTTCTAAAATCCCCCACGGTAAACAGCAGGGTTGGAGCAGTACACACCACACTCACAGAACAACATATGCACACACACACAATTACAGTGCCAGCTCCTTGGGCGAACACATGTCATTTTGTCTAGTCTTCTACTGTTCACACTTCCCATGCTCTGTCCCTTGCCACAGCCTGCACAAGCCTGCAGTGTGAAGTGTATGTCAGTGTGTGTGTGTGTGTGTGTGTGTGTGTGTGTGTGTGTGTGTGTGTGTGTGTGTGTGTGTGTGTGTGTGTGTGTGTGTGTGTGTGTCAGCCTGGCTAATTTTAACACAATTACATTTGACAGGGTGCACGCGCACACATGCAACTGAAGCCTGTAAAGCAGCAAGCAACATTTTGGACACATTTTAACCCCGTCCGCACACTTGAGCCCAGCTCAACGCTTTTTGACACCTGGGGGAAAACACTGCGAGGCTGCAAGGAAACATCCGCTGGCTTATACTCCCATCCATGTGTAATGAATGAGATCTGCTGGTTTTACTAGAGTTTGTCCTCTGGTTCTCTCTTCACGCTTATTCTATTCACCCTCATTTCCGTTTCCTCTCCAACTTCCCAGCCTTGCTTTCTTCCACTCTTCCCTCCTCCCCTCCCCCCAGCAGTTTTCCATTCAAACAAGGATTCATTCATCCAGCGGGCTGTATGGTTGAGCACCAGCAGCAGGATTTGTTTCCTCTACAGTGTGAGTGTTTGTTAATGTGCAACTGCTAAAGTGAAGTATCCTTCTTCACAGGTAACAGAGGCTGTGATCACCTTCATGCTACAATGATTCCACTGAGGGAAGTTTTAGTGGTGGGAAAAAAGGATTGAAAGATCCATAGACAATTTTAAAACCACTCCTGCAGTGTAATCCAATTTTTTGCTGTCAATCCGTATGCTCAGTATATCCGCAATAATCAACATTTCACCAAAATGTGGCTCAAACTATCTGTCTTGCTTTGGTGGTTAAAGGAAAGTGATAGTGTAACACAGCAGTAAAGCCGAAACAATAACTCCAACTGTCAACTGTCTTTTAAAGCCTACAGGGGTGAGTCTTTGATTGTTCCACCTTATCACACAGAGTTTAAAGCTGCACTAATCAATAGTTTATACAAACAATAGATCAAATGTCTATGTGTAATGTCGCTCGTAGTGATGAACCTAATGAGAATTATCACACAACAGCTTTTAGTGTCTTTTAGCTTGTTGTTTTGGTTTTTGTGTTGTAACTGTATTTTCAGTAATGGCTGGCAGATGTTTTCAGCAAGAACACTCTGATAAACCCACTGTACACTACCCGCCCAGCACCGAAGGCCAGAAAGCCAGAGGGTCATGATCTATTCTTCCCTTAGGTAAATTATGGTCTGTGAATGACTAAAAAACCTTTCAGCACAAAAGCACCTACACATTCAAATCATCTTTTAAGGATTCCCTTTGAAAAAACTCACAGATCACTAACTTAAATCGCTTGCTTTAAGATTTGCTGTTGTGTAGAATGTAGAAAATTATTTCTTGGCATCTGAAACTTTCTGCATTTTACTTCAGAATTCATATATTTGACCTCTTTGAAGACCAATGCTGAAGCCATCACAATGAACCACCTACAATTAGATTCAATAGGCTTTACATTCATATAGCCACATTTGTCTATTGTATTTACAACAATCAGCAGTGCCATTTATCATGACGGCCTTCAAACACCAAATTAAGACTGAGTAGCTGCTAGTATTATACTTCACTGCTTTACATGTGGGTGCTATGAAATGTCAAGAGTGATTGTATGTCATTTATAAAATAAAGTACAATTGAAGTTGAAATATCACTGCAATGTTAAATTCCCATAATGCTCATCATTATATGATGGAAAGACTGTCCCTGGTCTCTGATGATGTTCACATAAACTACTGTAATACAGTACAGTCTGCAAAAATATACACAGCTCTTTCTGTAAACATATAAAACATGCAAATGTTATAACAGATCCCATTGTAGTGCTGCTCCTATAAGTGTGATGTTTAATGGTTTAGTTATTAACTAATTGAAGTTGGCAGTTTGTACTACATTCTCCACAAGGCACCTGAACCAAACAGCCGAGATCACATTCAAATAAAATGGAGCCGGTTGCACAATGAAAGAAAAATTTATAGATCAACATTCAAAATCAAGATAAGTTGTAGAGCCTAATTTAAACGGCGCTAAATCAAATGGGTTGCACCACACAAACTAGTTCTTACATAGAGATTAAATACTGTTTCTAAAAATAATAATAATAATAATAATAATAATAATAATAATAATAGAAAAGCAACTATAATATTTATAGGTTAGCATAATCTTTCCTTCTCATTTTAATCTGCATGAATAGTACTAACTCTGAGATAAATCCAAAAAGCCATAGGCTACAAAGAATTGTCAATAAAAGCATTAAATTGACAGTTTTATAATAACAATGTATCAACTGACAATGTGAAAACAATGTGACAATGAACCTGAAGGGAATTATCAATTGAATCTGGAGTGGCTTTACAGAGCTTTATATTTGAGTTTCAGCTCAATGTTTAGCTGTCCAGCCCACAACCGCTCTCATAGCGTTGTTTTCAGCCGCGGCAGGAAGCAGTTTTCAGTGAAAATCTCTAAAAAATGACTGTACATTACCCATCCAGCCCACCCAGCAGACGGACACAGTTGGCAATAAGCTGGTGAACATTAGTGGAGCATTTAGCTCAGGACCAAAAACATCTAAAAGAGAGTGAATATTGAACTTATAAATAAATCCTAATAACTGCTGAAAAGGACGAAATTTTGATTTAAGAGGTGGGGGGGACACAAGTATTTTTAATAAAACTCTAGCTCTTTCAGTTCACTGTGCTTTCTAGTAGTTCTTCTAGTTTTCTATTGCTACTTTTAAGTTTACTGTTCCCTTTATTGGTTTGACTGGTTGTCAAGCATGTAGCAAAACATTATCACCCAATTTGTGTTTCACCTTGTTAGTCAACTTCATTCCAACTCAGTACCACCAATTTTACACTTATTTTTTGGAATATATGGTATTTGGGAGCCAGTGAAGGTGTTGCAGGATGGGTGTAACGCATTTCTTTGAGTAACTTAAGCTTTGACTTCTAAAGAAGTCTGTTATGTCCACTTTTCTTTTTTTTAGACATGGCTGCGCCTAATTACCAAACACACATACACACGCACGCACACACGCACATACGCACATGGACACAGATTCAAACGTTAATGTAAATGAAACCTCTGATATTACAACCCTTCTAGCTGATGTGACCCAGGCAGAACAAACGCCCAATGTACAGTGGCAGATTAATAAGGACTCCTGGGCAACTAGCAGACCGGTGTGCAAGCAAGATGGAGTGACAGCGTTTCACACAAGAAACGGCAGAGCCAATCGAGGAGCTTGTGGGCAGTCTAAACTAAGGGAAACAGGCTTCAGCTTGAGCGGCCGTTTTCTGCTTGGTCCTAGTGCTTGACGAGTCTCTGTTTACTATAGCGTAACATTGTTTTTGGACGGTAAAAACGGCAGGGGACCAAAACGGCCTTTTGAAAAAGTGCAGGGGACATGTCCCCTGTGCCCCCCCCAAATTACGTCCGTGACTGCTGATATACGCAACTTAGAAGGTGAGGATACGTCAGTGTTGTGTCCGTAACTTGTTTCCACTGCCCCCAAGTGGCCAAAAAATCCATGATTGAATGTTTAAGTTTAATATATCGCTAGGACCCCTAGAAGTTATGTTACAGCCAATGACACTTCAGCAACTCTCTGTTACATAGCTCATTACTTCTGGTTATGCAAAACTGCAGAATTTTTTTTAACAACCGATTTACACATTAACTAAAGTCCTTATTACTAAATGTTTTATTAATCCTGCAGAAACTGTTTGTTAGCCACTTGGGAGCAGCGGAAACAAGCTGATATGGGAAAACTTGTTTGCAAATTAATAGAAGCAACATTACCATTGTCATCTGCTATGGCTGCTGAAAGATCCACTACTTTCACCAGCTGGTTGCTAAAATTCGCTGTTAGGTCCTGTGCAGGTAGCGTACTGTGGGTTTTAAGAGCCTATTCTCTGAAAAAAAAGTTTTTCAGTGCTACAGGCAAATACGGCCCTACGACACCAGTAAAGTGACATCAATTCACTAGTAGTTAGTTACTCAGAATTTAGGAAGGACTTTATACACCAACCTTAATGGATTTATGAAGAGCTGGTGCAACCCAATTCTGATTATTAATTAAACAGAAATGTCACTGCCATGAATGCGCCTTGGGACTGTAATGAGTTTGTAGCTGCTTATTATTGATGAAACTCAGGGACGAGTAGGTGGAAGAGAAGAAAAGAGGTTTCAGGGTTAACAGAAGAACCACAGTGAGGCTCAGGAGATGTGAGCACGAGAGGGGCCCAGCAGCAGATGGACGCTGGAGAGAGACATTAGTCACACAACAATCAACTCTGACTGGGCAACTCCACTGCACCCTGGGTACCCCTCCTCCCTGTGTGTCTCTCTGTCACCAGGCAGGCCCGGGCCACTCCAGCCAGGACAGCAGGCTTCATGGTGTCAGTGCCAGCCCTCGGGAGAACACACACAGGGCACACAGCCACAGGCCTGCAGCTGCCTTGGCCTCTCATGCTCTCCCTCTGTGTCGCCTTTCTTCCTCTTCCACTTCTTTCTTACAGCACTTACTGGCTTCCACCACATGCCAACTACATGTATGCGTTTGTGAGCATGCAATGTGTGTGGCTCTCAGCCCCCATACTCTCAAAAGCAGGCCAGTGAAGTTGTAATGAAATGTGACGCAACTGATGTGTGAGTGTTGGCATTACCAGAGGGACCTGGGTGGGTGTGTGTGTGTCTGTGTGTGTCAGCTTGAGGTCTTGTTGGTATACATACTGAATGTGTTATCACAGGCTAGTCAGTTCCTTTCACTCATTCTTCTGTTGGACCACTCAACGGCATCTGTTTTAACTGATTCCAACACACACACACACACACACACACACACACACACACACACACACACACACACACACACACACACACACACACACACACACACACACACACACACACACACACACACACACACACACACACACACACACACACACACACACACACCTCAAAGCAAACATTGTTCCACTTTACAATGTTTTAATGGTCCCTTATGGCCCACATAGAATTATTCAGCACTGAGGTGATATTTTTTGATTTTTTGCTTATGCTTTTGCATCAAGGACCACACAGCACCCTACACTCATTTTTCACGTGTGTGCAAATGTGACTAAAACGCTACATATCTGAACATATTCATGGAGACTTCATTTATATTGCCACTTTAACAGCCTCCACAGCAGACACATCATTTGCAATGGTAAGACCATTCAAGTACAGCTCATGTTATTCAAACAGTCAGAATGTATTTATGATTTCAGCCTGTCCTCTCTGTCCCTGAGCTCCTCACTGCTCACTATGTCTTTTCTACACTAACTTGTGTAGTATGATAATGAATAAAATGAATAAAAGTTTTAATAGGTGAATTACTTTGCTGCATGTCCCTGATACAACTATTCTATAAGTATACAACTATTAAGGTTCGTAGTCCAAAATGCGTGTGTATCAAACTATAAAACATATTTAGTGCATTTCCTGCATTGTTTACACCCATGTCCACTAGAAGTCTGCAATGGTTGGCACATTGCTACAGTTCTTTATGCATTACTGCCACGAACCATCACTCAGCAGAATAGCATCACACCATTGGCAGCAATGTTTCTTTCATTGCCCGTGTGCTTGTGAATTCACATGCATACTTGTGTGCATGCATGCGGCAAACAGAACACTAAGCAGTAAGTACAATGTGCAATAGCGCTACTAGTGGTCAAAAACCCCACAGGGTACCTTTAAAAATTGCTACCAAAATAACACGCATTAGTAAAACATCAGTTTGTAAAATATTTTTTTTCAGACTCTATTAAATTCAATACAGTTATTTTAAATTCAGTATCTAACAGCCATTAGAAGACCTGCAGCAAACTTTTACTTTCTCCCATTTGATTGTATCTATGTTAAACAACAACCACTGCTAAACACATCAAAATAAAAGAACTCTCACATTAACACTCAGCTGTAGAGCGACCAGCCGGCTTTAAAACTTTATGGAACTCGTTTGGCATCAGCAAATCAACTGTATCCAACTGTGTTAGGGAGATTAGTTGTGCTTTACACACACTGGAGTCAATGAGGCCATACTTTACTGGGGTCAGGAAGGATGAACTACACACATGAGGTTCATACAAGAACATGTGTTCTTGACCATCTCTGAGTGGAGCTTCAAGGTAGATTCATACCTGTTTGTATAAAAGATATCTACTTCTAATTCACCCACACATGACACTGGTAAGAAGTGTGCAGGGCCAGATAAAAAGAGGTCAACAAGCAGAAAGGGGAGAAATGCTTTCTGGCAAGGCTACATAACCATCAACCATGTGACAATTTCACCAACTTGACTCCAAAACAATGTTTTGTTACGGCTGAATTTTGGCTGAACTGCGGCTGAGTGCTACAATCTCTCAAACGACCATGATGCACGATATGAGATGGTGGATTTTATCTCAAATGTTTAAAGGAAGAGCTGAATCAGATACTGAACACTGAAAAAAACACAGGAAGCTTCATACTGCCTTAATTTATAATGGCATGCATATTGAAAATGATGTTTGTGAGGGGTATTGAACCTGGAATGGTGGTTGTTTTTGCTCACTGGTTTCTAGTATATGCAGACTGAACTGATTTCTTGTGCCCACATTTCTAATGCAGACTTTAATCAGTTCTCTACTCCATTACTGGTGATTTTTGTCTTGGCACTGACGCACATCTCTGCATTCACTCTTTATAGTTCACGATTTCAATTAATCCATTACTGATAAGTTCATCTCACACAATGCCGGGAAAAGAAATAATCACCTTTATGAACGTCGCGAGTTGGTTTGATTAGTTCTGACCCGATTTCATGTTTAAAAAACAAAGGCCGATATTCATTAGGGCGAATGAAAAAGCTGCATCAGTGAAACCAAACCAGAAAAGCTTCTTTTATTCTTCCTCTGTGCAAATACACACTTGAGAAAGACAGAGAAAGTGAGAGAGAGACTTGCTTTATGAGTGGTGAAGAGGCTGTGATTCACAGCATGCACTCCTCATTATTTCACCATCTCTTCTCACAGAAGCATTACCATTTATGCACACACACAGTAATTGGTCACAGATTGCACACTGATACAGTGAAGTGCTTATTTCCTTCTGGAAATGTGATGGTAAAAGGTTTAGCTAGCAGCTCTTCTACCGCTCTCTTCTTCTTCCACTAGTTTTTGCTGAGTCAGACTGAGCCATTATCCGGCCTCTTCCTGGGAGGGGGGCGGGGGGGTTCACTGTCACACGTAGACTGTCCCTACACACACACACACACACACACACACACACACACACGAGACAATATCCTCCACCAGTAGAATGAGAGGCCTGGGGAGGTTACAGCAATACCAACACCATTTAATAAGTGTGAGCTCCGGAGCATTGTGCCCAAAGAAACCACCGTGAATGTGCGTGCCTGTGTGTGTGTGTGTACCAACACCGTTTAATAAGTGTGAGTCCGTGTGTGTGTGTGCCCAAAGAAACCACGTGTGTGTGTGTGTGTGTGTGTGTGTGTGTGCGCATGCATGTGTGAGTCTTACTCCACACCTAGTAAAGGAACATTGTAGGGCTGCATTAATGCGAAAGGAGTACAGTAAACTCCATCTACCCATGTCTCTGCCACAATTACATCCTCTACAGCTAACAGATGCTCTGCTCTCGTCTCAAAACACACACACACACACATTCACAGACTCCATGCACACACATACAAAATGAATTAGCCCCTGAACTGTGTTTTCCATCTGTGGTCCATTAAAACTTGGGTATTGCTTTATTTAGACCGATGCAGGTTAGGAGGCAGAGAGTGCATCCCGTGCTGGTGTGTAGGAAGTTATTTAAGGATAGAAGAGGCTTTATTTGCACCATTACATTACTTCATATTCCTCTGTCTACAAACAAAAACCATGGTGGGCAAAGGGTTAAAGCCTTGATCATACTTTAGAACGCTGACAGCTGCAGACGCGATCAGCAGACATCCATGTGCTTCTGTTACATTACAATCAGAGTATGTTCCACACATGCACAGTAGAAAACATGATGGTGCCTTCCTGACAGCTAGATGAAGAGCTCCTTTGTTGCATTTGGCTTAACGACAAGAAAAAGTTACAAAAAGTGAATGGTGTGTGTAACTGCTTAACGAGTACAGTACAGTACAATAGAGTGCACCAAACAAACATCCAGTGTGGTTTTCTAGCTTATGTGCAGTGCAATCCACATGGTCACAAATTTTGGACTGCACACAGACTGACTTGAAAATTTAAAAAAATAATTACGCCATAAGAACCTTGCAGACATTCGGACTGGGCCATGGATATCTGCTGCATGCAATTCCCCATCTCTCCTTTCCTCCTTATTTCTTGCCATCTCGATAGACTGTAGATATAATGAATATGTACTGGTACAGAGTGAATAACATGCCTCTGGGGAATTTCTGTGCAAACCAAAACAGGTAAAAATTACCAGGAAGATTAAAAGTAATTTGTTTAATTACTTATGAACAATTCAACTTTTAACATGTAAGACTGACTCTAATGGAGGATGTATGAAGATGTGAGTACTTCACACTGTCATTCACACTTACTAATAGCATCTAAAGAACAAAAGGGCAAATCATTGTCAGCAAAATTACCATAAAATATTACATGCAGGAAAAGGAAAAGTAGAAGCTGTTAAGAAAACTTATTCGGTTTCAACTTGTCCATTACTTAGCTATTTCTGAATAATGCATCACTCTCTACAGACTGTGGAAATGTTATCAGAGAACTACAGAACAAACAACAGTGAGTAATCACTGTCAGGCCTGCCGAAGACAAAAACTGAGGTCGTGAGCACGACAGCCGGGAAACATTTTTCCAGAGAGAAGAGTGAGCTGTCGCCCGCTCTGCAGTGTTTATCACGTCTATTCCTCCAACCGGGAGAGTACGCAAGAAGTAGTTGAAATCTAGACTTCCAGCCCGCTTCCTGCTGAGGTCAGGAAACACAAGGTTGATTCAGACTTCCCGTAAAGGGTTAGTTGTTCTCATCCATGTATCTGCTTCATGCTAAAACCCAGAAAGACTGAGATCATAAAGGCTGTTTGTGTGTTTTCAGTCCACAGTACCGGTCCATAGGGGCTGTTTCTAAAGGTGAGTCATCCATACTGAAATACTAAAACAGCAGAAAGACACTCAAATGGTTTATCACCACCATAACCATGGACTTGACAGGAGGAGCCACCCATCACTATACCCAACAACACTGTCTGCTGTGGAAACCTTCAGGTTTCTGGGATCCACAGTCTCCCAGGAGCTGACGTCCAATCAACAAAAAGGGCCAGCAGAGGATGTACTTCCTGTGCCAGCCTTGGGCACTGCTGATCCAGTTCTATGCTGCAATCATTCAGTCTGTCATTGCTGCTTTTTATATATATATATATATATATATATACATATATACATATATATATACACACACACACACACACACACACACACACACACACTATATATACACACATATTTTTTCTCCTACTTATAGAACAGTCCTATGTTTATGTTGATCTATCTTCGTTCAGCTCTGTTGACCTTGTTTTTAGCTGTGTGTCCATTTCTACCGAACATTGAGAGCAACTTTAAGGAGTCAAATTCCTTTTATATGTCCACTTATTTGGCCAATAAAGCTGATTGTGACTGTAAGCAGTGTGGTTGAATAGATTCACTTGGCAGGTGACACACTCCACTGTGGTAACCCAGATTTAAAAAATTCCAAAGCAATTTCCCTTTTCTTTTTTTTTTTACAAAAAAACCTGCTGATTTACAATTTTGTTCTTATATTTCTCTTTCTTTTCCAAGAAGATTTCCTGCACTCGACTTTTACTGTACTGTGGTCAGTGTTTTCTTGCAACAGGAAACCACAACTTTTGGGTGAGCAGGGATATAAAATCAGGGTGGAAATCTGTTCATTTAATGTGCTCCCTTAAATGTTTCTTAAAAAAAATTCAAACCCCAAGACAATTAACTGTAAATGTATTCACTATAGTTTAAAACAAGTGATCTGATCTAAACCAATACTAATAATAGCTCACGGTGCTTTAAGCTCCTTCAGTTACCTGACAGAAAGAGAAACATACTCTGTATCTGCTGATGTTGAATACGGAAAACACATCTGAGAGAGATTTGGAGTCTTTTTGACATTGCAGCTGAGCAGAAGTGTGTCAGCCACATTTGTAAGAGATGCTGGAACACAGTTCTGCTTCTCCTGTCCACACTACTGCAGTTACTTTATGTACAGAATTAGAAAAGTTGTGGGATTATGGAAGGGACATTTTATTCATATCCTGATGTGGTCTCTTATGATACTTTACTGATATACTGGGACCATCACCGCAATCTGTTGCTTGTGATAGTGAGCGGTTTTCTTTCACTGCAGACATTTTCTGTCTCAACTTGCGGATTATGGCTGTTTAGCATTTGTCTAAAGTGTATGTGTAGTTTCATCTCAACTTTTATAAAACTTTGCGTGACTGAGAAATGTGTATTATGCAGAGGATAAAAGCAGCCTGAGGTAGATCCTGCTATGTAGTATGTTTTTCTCTTCGCTTGCACACATCATGCTCAGATAACTATCTCACAATATGTTGCAGAATCACCTGTATGGTAATATTATTCTCATCATTGGCGGCAAAATATGCTGATAGCCTCATACTGAGTTACGTGATTCCCAGTTAAGATAAAACCAAAGAAAAAGATACACTTTGAGATGTATTGCAGTGTGGACAGGCGAGAGAGACAGACTGACAGACGAGGAGAGGAGAGACGGGCAGTCAGACAAGCCAGCACAGGCTCCACAGCCTCCCGCAGCCAGATACCAGCTCCCCCCTGCTCCCCAACACCCCCCCTTATCCCACCCCACCCAGGAGGATGCCTATTGTTCCCCCATCCCCTAAACAAAGCCTGCCCCCCACCTCACTCCCACACCCCAAAACCCACCCTCTCTATCCCCCACCTACCCCCATTGCCCCCTGCCCCCCACCCACTCAGCATTGTTGCTCTAATAAACCGGCTCCGCTCCCGAAATTTCATTACATACGAGCTCAGGCTCCCCTCCACTGACACTTTTATCCCCTTTAAATGTGTTTATTTATCCTAAGTCATCCTGCTACATGCCAAATTCCTGTCACTTTCTAGAGAGCACAAAATCCCTACATTTGTGAGCAAAAAGCAAAGAAAACGCAGGAGCTGTTATAGTCCAAGATGTGTACAAAACAGGAAACTGTAGGTGGTGAATTTAATTCCAATTAAAAATGAATTGTGTTTTTTAAAAACAGAAAATTCTCCAATTTACACCCCAATAACTCCAACAACAACACCGCCTTCCTCTCAGCCAGAAGCATCCGGTAATTTCCAGGTTTCACTGTATCACCTGTTGATTCATCCAAACTGACAATCTGAATCTCTCCGCTGAATCTATTAAACACACACACACTAAATTATTTGAATAAAAATGAACAAAGTGGCTCTACATCTGGACGTCACAAGACATCATTTCATGCCAGGAAGATTACTCCTCCTAATCCCGACTCCATAAAAATCTGTGTGCCGGATTCTGTCCTCCTGTCTAGAAATGAGACGACAGATGAAACAACAAGGAGGACGGCAGCGAGCCGCCCGCCGCTCGCAACTCCACCATATTGTCACAGCATTGGTGAAGTACATGAACACACACAAACATGCGCACGTACACAGCGGTTGTGACTAAAGCACACAGAGGCCATATGGTGCGTCCTCATCCACCGACGCCTGTTGCTGCCGCAACAATAGGCCTGCCTGGCCTGGACAGCAAGAGGCAAACACACACACAAATGTGCACACACACACACACACACACACACACACACCAAATGGTCGTTAGTCAGTCAGTCTGCGTTGCTTAGGGCCTGAACAAACGCCTGGATTTGCATTCTGCACCTCCCTTCGTCCTCCTCCTCCCCTCTCTCTCCACACACACACACACACACACTCACACACATACACTTCCCTGGTCTCTACAGGTGCACGGAGCACTCAAAACAGATGTCAACGGACTGGAGAGGGAGAGGCACGGGGGGAAGGAGGGGAGGAAAGTGGAGGGACAGCGGGAGGCTGTTTGCCCAGGGTGACTGACAAAGCTTTGTACACTCACAGGCCTAGACACAGCAAAGACAATGACACACACAAACACGCACACGCGCACACACACACACACACACGCACGCATCCTCTTTCCTCTGTTACACTTTCAGGACTGCCTTACTTATCATTTTGGAACACTTTAAAGGAATAAAAAGACAGAACTAAAAGTGAAATTTGCTCCCAAATCAAGGCTAAAACTTTCACAAGGAGGTTTAAAAATAAAAAACTAATCTGTGTCATATCTTGAAATACAGTCACCTCTCACATTTTCAGTAGAGATGACTGCATCAATAATACTGTTGGTGTAGAGCATCAATTAATCTCAAATATCAATATTTTACACCAGCTAACACAAATGGACCAAAACTTACTCTACAAACTAAATAAGTGTGCATAATTGACCTTTACAGTGTCACAAATGGAATAAAACAGATTTTTTTTTTAATCCCCATCTTTTTCACACACTAATGTGTGTGGTAACTGTGGTGAAAATCGGTCTTTTGATCAACAATTTATCCGAAACTATATTGGTTACTGATTATATTTTTCATTTTTCAGGCAAAACTCCATTGAGCACAGATCTAGCTTTCTCTGTTTACATCGCTGTAAAGTGAATATGTCTGAGTTGTGGACTGCTGATGGACCAAATCAATGTATTAGAGGATATTGTTTTGGGCTTGGAGCAATTATAATAGGCAGATTTCCTGATTTACTGACACTTTATAGGAATAACTATTTGTCAGTTAACTGAGAAAATAATAATCAGCAGATTAAATCGATGATGACAGGAATCGTTAGTTGCAGCCTTAAAAAAAAATGTATATTTCACCTGTCTCTGATAATGACTGTCGTTTTTTCCCTGAGCGTACAGCATCTTTTCATGGACAAAACAAAACATTTATCTTCATTTGACAATTTCACTCAACCACATCAATTCTATCAGAAAGAACCCTTTTATCTAACGGTACCCCCACCCTCGTCTGACAGATGGATTACTGTTACAGAAGTAATGCAGCTACTATGTTTCATGCTACAGGCTGTAATCTTCTCCAATAATTACATTGTGGTTTGGCCTGCATTACCACAGATCTCTTGCTATAAAGGACAAGAGCAGCCCTTTAATCAATATTTAAAAGGAAATACACAACACAACTATAAGCTCATACAGGGATATTACGGGCTGGTGATACTGAAGGGGATTTTAAAAGCTAGAATGTCTCTGACACAATTAAAACCAGCCACCACAGACACTTAGAACAAACATGACGTGAGCCGGTGTAAAATGAAACAGTGGTTAAACTGGCTGGAATCACTAGAAAGAAACCAGGTGACAAATTGTGTGTGTCATATTTTCAGAAAATGACCCTCACTGCCCCTTAACCAATATAGTCTACAAGCTGTATATAATGTAAAACATGAATTTACAGTGAAAGATGAGTCAGCCTGGAAAATGTAGGGAAACTCTAATTAGGGTTATTTTAAATGAGTTTGAAATCCTAAAGCCGGAGAGGAGGAGTAAATGCGTTCAGAAATCCACGGCAGCCTCTATGATCGTGTTTCCATTCAGCATATAATGTGCTCTGTCCGCAGGGTAAACACCGGCTGTGTGCATGTTATCAGCCTATGGCCTGTTCTTGTGACTGGGGCCTGCCTGTGAAGGGAAAGAGAAAACCCCGCCGATGCAACAAGTCTCCCATTCACTCCCAGCTTTGTTAAGCTGCCTCCCAGCGCCGCAGCGAAAATGTTTTCATCCTTTTTCGCGTTACACGGAGGTCAATTTATGAACCTAACTCTGATGGAGGAATAACAGGCAGACTGTATTTTGGTATACGGGAGAAAGAAGTGATAGAAAGCCAGGTTGGTTTTTTGGTGTCGGTAGAAAGGAGGATAAAACTGAAGTGAAAGCGACATCCTCCGCTTTGAGGCTCACACGGCAGAGCATTAATAAGCTTGTTGGACTTGTTTAACATCTAGAAGGGGGTTGAGTGTGTCGATGTCGCCGAAATTATTGTAATTTCAGCTTCAGTGACCACTTCAGGGTTTTAGAAACAAGCGAAACGTCCGGGGGCTTTCAGACGCGCTGGCTACAGGCTGAGGGGGGGACTCCTCCTTGGGAACTTACCTCGATTCATACGCCTCTTTATGGATTAATTCCCACACTTTTCCACGGATCGGAGTCCCTACAGCATCGGGAAGCACTCCGCCAACTCCTGAGTCTCCTCTCGGTTTTGGTTTAATGAAGGATCGGGCGCGCTGAGTGCGTAAAATGCGCAGCGTCTCTCCAAGGATGCGAAATATGCGCGGAATGGGAGCAGGAATGAAATGAACGCAGCGGACTGAGTTGAACGGGGCGGGGTGAGAGAGACTGGCGTCACCCTGGATGGATGAAATAGAGTGAGTGAGAGATGGGAGGATGGGTGGAGAAAAAAAAGAGAGCGAGGGGGAAGGGGAAGGGGCCGGACTGTACGGGCTGCGTTCAACAACAAAAGAAGAGAGTGGAGCGCCCAAACTCTATTCAGTGGAGGAGGAGAATGGGTCGAGATAAAAACACGGTCTGCCCTGCATGGGCGAGCAGCTGACAACGAATCTGCTCACTAAATACAGTGACAACACCTTTCAGCGAGTTCAATTAAAAACTTTTTTATGCCTGGTCAAATTCAATTTAGGACAAAGTTAGTCCACAAAAATAAATGATAAAGTAAAATAAATAGATAAAATGAAATCATTTAAAAGCCATTTAAAAAACTTTAATGAGAATGTGGGACTTTTTAAAGGTCCAGTGTGTAACATTGAGACAATCTATTGGCAGAAATGTAATATAAAATATAAGGTCTAGCTAAACTTATATATATATAAATATTGTGCTGTAACTGACATACTGAGGAAATGAGCTGACTCAAAGGCAGATCTATTGGCAGAAATGGAATATAATATTCATAGGTATGTTTTTAATGGTGTTTAATCACCTGAATATAATCATTGTTTTTGTTTCCTCAGAATGAGCCTTTTAAATCTGCAGACAGTTGAACCGCCATGTTTCTACGGTAGCCCAGAATGGACAAACCAAACATTGGCTGTAGATAGTGGCATAGTTTCCCCTTTGCGCTTGAAAGGGGAGGGTGAAGTGAGGGAGTTGCAATCTGCAACTGTGCCACTAGATGTCACTAAATCCTACACACTGGCCCTTTGATGACTGTTGTCTACTCGTGCTACTGTCATACTAGCCTATATTTTATGATTTATTGGGATTTATCATTATTCTATGATGATGATGATGATGATGATGATGTTTGTTTCCATTTCTTGTGGTGAACAGCGCTGTTCAAGTTAGTCTCACACACACAATATTTTACTTTAATTACTTTTCCATTTGGATATTTCTGAAACAAAAAACCCTTTAACATAAAACTGTTTGTTTGTACATCTTGTACAAACAAATTTAATTATTACTATATTACCTTATTATGGACTAGCAGCAGCCTCCACACACAAAAATAAAATAGTTAGTTGTAGGGACATAGATTTGTCAGAACAAAGTAACTGTTATTACTTGACTTGTTACACGTTGCTAGGCTGCTTGACCTGCAAAACTAATTAGCAACATTTTAGTAGCATTGTGTCTCCCAGCAATCTAAGAGACTTTTTGGAAGGAAATGTGTGACAAAGTAAAACAGCTGAGGCCAACCATGAAACAGGTAGGCCACACGGCAACGTTTAAGGTAACGTAACATATTCAAGGGCTAATGTTAACATTACTACTATTACTACTACATCACAGTTGACAATAATTTGCGGAACAATGGAGGCTGTGAGCTATCTAAATATTCCTCTATATCTCTGGTTTTAAAACTATGGTATGTCTACCACTGGTGGTACGTGTGCTGCCTCTAGTGGTACCCAGAGGAATCTCTGATTCTAATATCTGATATATATTTTAATTAAATTAATTAATCTAAAAACATACAATACAATCAAAATGCTACAAATGTTTTAATGAAAATTCCTGAAATATGAGATTGCTGACATGTAATTTAAAATAAGTTTAGCATTTCCTGCAAATGTGATGGCAAGATAGTAAGCAGAGGGAAAATGAACGGTTCATAAACACCGTAATCGTGGCTCCACACAGGAAATACTGGGAAGAGAAGTGTGGACCAGGAGAAGCCCTCTTCCACCGGATTAACTCTGGTTCTTGAACAGTTTATTAAATAATCTTCTCATTAGAAATAAACCTGCCTCCTGTTTGAACTGTCCATAGACCCTAAATAGGGTCGGCCTGTGTTACTGTAATTTAAATGTGGTACTTGGAGAGCTGAATATCAGGAAATATCACTCCATCAATGTTACCTAACATTTTAGCCTCCTATCTCAAGCTAAAACCAGATTAACTTTAAATGAACAAACAGTGAAATTAAACTTATTGCTGCCCTCCCCCCACCAACCCTCCAGAGTGCCCTGAAGGACCCCCAGGGGTGCTGGGGACCCTCACTTTTAGTAGCCACTGCCCTAACCAAAAAATCTTTGTCACACTCTCAGATCTTTGAATGCAGCAGGCAGCCGCCTCTGCCTCATAAAGGAGTTGTTGTTTACTACTAAGCTCTGCCTATCTCAGGTTTCATCCCCTCAGGCACTGCTGGACTGTCATCTCCCCAGAGGGAGGGGCTGTGACATAAAACAAACACAGATATGCCAGGGTCACAGACTGGAACACCTACTGCAACCCGACACCACAGCCAGACCAGCCAGCCTGCAGACTAACATTCCACATGGCAGCATGTCTGTGTTTGTGTGTGTAAGTAAAACTCTCACCGATGCATACAAACATACCCACACACAGCTGACTCACATGTGGACTGTACACATTTTTCTGTGGCATCCTTGCGGAGGCATGTGCAACTCATTCCCAGAATGACAGCCATGCAAACACAGAACAGGCGAGTAAAACATTCAGCTTGGTGACCTTAAGGTCGGCAGTCTGACCTCGAATCTGACCTCACCTGGTTTCCTGATGTTTTATTAACACTCTCTGTGCCTAGGATCCTTTATTAGGAAGATAACGGGCCACATACTTTAATTGAGGAGCAAAAATGCGATTGGACATTTATTATTTAGAAATGTATCATGTCAGCCTTAGCTTGCTGAGATTTGCGTATGCATGGTGTTGTTTGTGTGTCATTAAAAGATCAAAGTCTCTGCTAAGATCTTCCAAACTGTCACTCCCTCTTTGAGGCGCTAAAAATAATTTTGTGGAGAGACAAATGTGTCCAGCAAGCTCTACTTTGGGAAACGCTGCTTTAACTGGAACCTTCTAATTTGTGCATCCATCCCAATCTGTGTATAATTTAATATTTTGGCCTTTTCTGTGCTTGAAATGACAGAGAGGAATGGAAGGAGTAGAGTATGTCAGCGCAGATGGACGCAAAATGTGCCCTCTTGTGGTCTGTGGGGAACCATCTAAACAATAAGGGTGTGGAGTCTCCACTTGGGTTTGACCAGATTCACACAAGCTAAGTTTAGGATGACATTTGTGCAGAAGCTGGATATGAACAGGGTACTCTCAACAACAACATCCATGAAACTTGTCATAGTATCCTTAGGTACGACACCAAACCTCCCAGCTTACACACTAAGAGCAATTCCTTGAAAGCTTAAAGATCCCATTCAGACATATACAAATAGTCTGCTTTGAACAATAATCTGTGTCTGATATGTTTTTCCCATAAAACTTGAAAACTTGCATACTGGACCAGGACTTGGTAACATTAGTGACACCTCCAACACAGCACAAGTCTGGATTTAATGCCCTCACATTAATGTAAAGGCTACAGCAGCACATGGTTAAAGCGAGAGAGACAATAAATGTGTGTCTTATTCTGCCTTCTAAAATCTTTGCACATGCACAGCAGACGTGCGCTCGCTTCTATACGTACACAGACGTAGATCTCTGATGGTGCTTTCCTGACAGGAAGTAGAGCTCCTTTGTTTGTTGTATTTGGCTGAAGAAAACGTGTGTTTATGAGAATAGGACCAAGGATGTGGAATACAGCAGTGGTTCCCAACCTGGGGATCAGGGCCCCCACTAGGGGTCGCCAAAGCTTCATGGGGGGTTGTGAGGCCTTCTTGATTTTATGTGGTGTAAGAAAACTAAAGTTAAAGTTAAAATACACATAGAAAATATACGTGGTTGGCCTACGTGTCAGCATTTCATTCATGACTGTGAATAAAACTGAATGTAATTTTTAATTTAGATTATCATTTAGGGTATAAACTTCAAAGACCTGAACACGAAACTAACAAAATAAAATAACAACCAAAGAGCTGAAAGAAGAATTTGAAGAAAACACAGAATTTGTCAGAAAAGTTGTGCTGTACTGTTAATGTTATACATTGAATATAATATGAAATATACATATAATATGTCACTTAATTAGTGACACAATTATAGAAAAGGGTTTCCTTGAGGAAAAAGGTGGGGAACCACTGGAATACAGTACATACTGTATGTGCAGTGCATGAAACCAAGCAGTCGGTGTACATGTAGTGTGGGCAGTTCAGCAACCATTACAGATGACTGCATTACATTGTATCCTCACAGTCACACAGATGTGGAAACCATGAATTTTGTTGCATCTCTCTGGTTTTACAGTATTCCACTGATCGACAGCCAACAAATGTAGCAATGTGCAAACTTAAGCAGTCAAGAGAGCTAGCACACAAACATAAATGTAAATGGATTTAAACTATTTTTTAAAACCGGCTTTAAAAAGGTTTTTTCAAGAACTATTTTTATGATGAATAAAATACATTTAATTAATTTGTTAGACCTCATGCATTTGTTGAAAAACTGAATGTTAAGTCCACAGGACTGCAGAACAAATTCTTTCATATCTGTCTACACTCATACAAAAACCCAGCAAACTACTAAAAGAAAGAAAACTAAAATTATAGCAAGAATGAATTAAATGAGAATTACAGCCCGTATAGATAATAAAAAATTCATGCGTTCCTGTCAATCTCAAGCTGTCTGGTCAAAGAAAGGCAACGCCCCAGCCCCCATAAAAAAGGTAGTAATTTACACAAAACTTTTCTTATTATTTAACATAAATATAGAAGTTTATTTATTCATTTCAGGTTAATTAAACATCACAATTCTAGTTTTCAGACAACTTTAGAACTTATGAAAATTAGTTATTCTAACTTTAAATGATGAGTTGAATGAATGTACTGTACAGAGTTCAATCAACTCATTAAATTATATTTCTAAAGAAACACAGTCAGGATATTAGCAAACCTCCCAGCATGCATTGTTTGAGCGTATCCCCTGAGACACATCTTTGTATAGTATATGATGGAAACTTGCTGTATGTATATTTTAAGATAAGTCATGGTTGTTTGTTTTCACAGTAATAAAAACATTGCAAACCAAGATGAAGGTTAGTATTGAAATCAGTCTCTACCCCTTTACATTAAATTCACTGGTGTCTTTGTGCAGATGCTGTAACAAAGTAGCTCCACAGAAGCAGCTTTGTTGGCTTTGTTTGTAATGTTTATCTGACTGAACAATTGTAGGTTGAACTTAATATCTTAAGCTTATTGAACATGTTTTCATGTTTAAAGTTACCTTATCTCAGTTAGTTTTACTACTCAAATAAGACTTTAAACTAATTATTCAATTCAAAGGTTCTCACATTAGAAAGGCAGAAAATTAACTCAAAATGATTTATTATTTTAATATCTGCTTTAATTGTAGGTGAATAGGCTGTAAAATTCTATATTTTATCTAATAAAAGTTCTTTGAAGTGGGGGAAGGCGTCACTGGTTAAACCACGCAGAAAAATTCACCTGTAAAATAAACTAGAACATTGCTCCCTGATGTAGCATAGGAGACAACTGAGAGCCTTTTGTCTGCATTTTTAAAAAATATTTTCCAACTCACAGCTCCCTCTCGCACACTATGTGCCTCTTATTGCAATAATATTTATAACTTATAATGTTCTGTCAAGTTTGAAAAGGATCATCATATATCATTTATGTAGAGGAGATATGCAGTATGTACAGATCAATGATCGAAGAAGAATCTTCTTTAAGGGTTAGAAAACAACTTGAAAACCTTTTTAGCAGAGAAATGTTGACCTCAAATGTTGACACTGTCTGAAGTTGGTAGGTGCAGTTTGAGAAATGACTAGATCTGATTGACACATCCTCTGCCCAGAGCTGGAAGACCTTGCTATGTTGTATCTTACAGTCAGAGGTCACTGGTGTGGGTCAGAAAGCGCCTTCAGCAAGAAGGACAACATCTGTTGAATTGCTAAAGGCTTGGGATATTGTTAGACTCGGTTGACAAAGTGTCGTGGATTCAAGAAGTGTGCCTCATTTTTAAGACAGAAGACTGATACCCCTTGACTATCTAGGAATCCAGGACCATGCCCGAGTACCGGCATGACGATGGAGAGCAGGAGCAGGTGAGGAAGCTCAGATTAAAAATATGTACTTTGTTGCAGAAAAGCAACTCCCACATGTGATGGAGGGGGCAGGGGGTGGTTTGTTAATCCTTTTTGCATGTATGTTAAAGCCCATGACAGCATGTGTTCCCTGACATATCCTGTGGGACGTATTGCTGGATGAGAGGGTGCCAAACCGTAGCTGTGTTCAGCGTTCACTCAGATCAAAAGCAGCGTTTGTTGTATTCAATCGAGCTGGTTAAAAGCAGACTTCAACAAGGACACCCCCTCGTATCCTCTGTTGTTTGTGGCTTTCATGGAGAGTGTAAAAGAAAGAAAGGAAGGAAAAGAAGAGAGCCAATATGGGAAACATAAGTGTGTCATTAATACAAGCAGACAAACTGATTAAAAATGAAAATTAATTGAACTTTGGCCTTGACGCTTTGGCAATACTTGCAACGCACCACTGAATAGATCTGAAATTGAAAGAGAATGAGTAATTAAAGTAATACTTGAACGCATAAATTAATCAAACTTTCACCTGGTGGAATTTATTCTCCTGCAAGATGAGCCTGGGGAAAAAAGCATTAAGTAGCAATGTTTTCTCACAGCGCGATGAAACCTTGGGCTTTGTGGCTGTTCACTGCTCACCTCCATCCTTCCACATATTCTGGGAAGTTTGTTTGTCAGGTTTCAATTAAAGTGTAAAGTAAAGTGTGTTTAATATTCATACGCAGGTATGTTTTCATTAGTGAATAATAAATAATAATCGCTGTGGGGTTTTTTTAACCTTAGAATGAGCTGTTTATATCTACAGACACTGCAGGTCGCCTGCCATGGAGTCCAGCATGTTGAACCTCAATGTTTCTACAGAAGCCCATAACGGACAAACCAAACACTGGCTATAGAGGGGGCCTGTTATGTTTTTTGCAACTTTTGCAAAGTTTTGCAACCACCATAGTTTCTCCTTCATGCTTGGAAGAGGAGGGTGAAGCGAAGGAGTTGCAATCTGAAACTATATCGCTAGATGCCATAAAACACTGGACCACATATCCCCCCCCCATAATATTGCTTTATGTTTTATGGTGGTAAATATGGATGAAATAATGGTTAAAAATGCGTAACACTATCAGGCAGTGAGGAAAGATCTTATGAGTTAACATGTTGAGATGTAAACATGTTTCATCACAGTGATACATCATCTTATCTCAACAAGGAAAATCAGCCTAATCAGACAAATAGTAGTTTTAAAATGAAAACCTTTGAAATGACAAGCTCGTCCTGCTGATTGCCTCCTTGAGCTCTCTTCAGTTCCCATACCAGGCACACATCAAATATACAAAGATAATGCAGTCCTATAAGCCTGCTGCTCAGGGTTTATTCTCTTCTGCAGCAGACAGGAAACATTGTGAATATCATCTGTTTTTAACTTATTCTGGGTTTTCACATTGGGATTGACCATTATTGGACCAGTACTTACATTTACTAAAAATAAATTTGGGATATTCTGCTCTCTTTTCTTTTACCCATGACATCTGTTAAACTGTATTTTTCCTACGCGTCTTCCAGTTATGACATTCCACTTAATGTGTAGAAAAATCCCTAACTGGATTCCTCCTCCGTTGAAGTTGTGTAGGTCACATATTTCTCATTTTGTATGTCTTCACTAATTAATATTTTTGTATTAACAGTTATTCAATGATGTGACAAGGGTTATCGCCCAATTCGGCAGTTCCCCTTAACTCTGAAGAGCATTTAATTATCTTTCAGCTCATTGTTTTGGCATTGTTCCAGCTGTAGTAGGCAGCTGTTTTCAGTAAAACAACAGGAACACCAAAGAAATTGATAAAGTCATTGTATGTTACCTGTCCAGCACCAAATGGGAAAAAAAGTTAGCATGTAGCTACAGACAGCTACTAAACAACAGCTAGGGTCAGATTATTCCCTCCGATGTTGCTGAAGACTATAAGAGAGCTTAAAGGAAGCGGTGGCCAGAAACACAGAGGCCTCTTTGGAAGGCTACCTGTGGATGTTAGAATTTTAAAGATGCCCTGTGGCAATTTTTTATGTTTACATTCAGTGGTTCTCACCATGTGGTGTTGCATTTCTTTTCTCATAAAACATTAGTGAAGCCGATTTTTAAAATATTTAAAATCTGCATTGTTTACATTTTTGTCTTACAGTCCTCCTATTTTCCGGTACTTTGCTGTTTCTTTGTGCTCTGCAGGGTAGCTTTAATGACAATAACTAGTTATAAGGGGAATCGTTTTGAATATGCAAATTCTGAATTATATAGCCTACAATTTAAACAGTATAGTCTGTAGTAGATACAGGCAGTGAACAAGATTACAAAGCACATTGCTGTGAGAACATTGTATTCACATCAACCTATTCATTTTGTTTTCACAGCAGGGTTTAGTTTTAATCGCAGCTTCTTTTTTAAGGGCCATGGCGACTCAGCCTTGTGGGAGCCTGCCTGCCACACAGTTCCATATTTTCACTTCAACACAATACATTCACAATGCAACCTCAATACTTTACACTGCAGTAAAAAAGGGACAGATGGAGTGTGCCAGTGGAACACAGGGCTTCAGGTACACCGAGCCTCCTCCTTTGTGTTTTTAAATGCTCTCTTTTATAGAAAGGGGGAGCAGACCAGCCTCCTTTTGAATTTTTGACATTTATTTGACGTGGATAGAGAGAGCCATGCAGACATGAAAGATAGCAGTTACACGACTGAGCTTTAGGGGCTCAATTTCCATGATCGGCATTGATCACACGGCTCAGGGAAAGAGAGAGAATGAATGAACTAGTCAAAAGAGGTCACACAAGCGCCTTTACTCTTCTGCTGCCTCTCAGAGGAGGGATCGCTGATCTAAATCATTTTTACCTTTTGTG
The DNA here is from genome assembly GCF_905237075.1 of Dicentrarchus labrax. Taxonomy (NCBI): domain Eukaryota; kingdom Metazoa; phylum Chordata; class Actinopteri; family Moronidae; genus Dicentrarchus; species Dicentrarchus labrax. The sequence continues at coordinate 30,756,591 of NW_026136720.1, forward strand.
TCATTATGTGCATCATAAGTGATCAGGGACTATGTTTGAAACAGGGAATGGACTGTACCGCCCGAAAGGACTTCAACTACAAGATATTATGTTCCAGGAATGAAGTACAGATCATTCACAGTATACTTAGAATGTTATTTATAGTACATCTATCTTAACATACACTTTAGCTTTTGTAGGTCTGTTGAGAGGTTTGGTTTCTGTTTGAGTGCACAAGTGGCTTAAACATATTCAAAGCAATTTTGTATTCAGTGTGATCTTTGCTGACACATGAACCAGTTTTAGTGTGTTATCCATATATAGATATCCAGTGCTGTAATCAGGACCACCTATGTCGAGTCCAAGTCAAGACCGAGTCCAAATGGGAGAGATAGAATCAAGACTGTGACAGAAATAGAAGAATGCCATTGGGATGGGTTTCTGCAGGCATACGATTGGAAGTCACATTGATTGGCCGCTGTTAGTGCCTGTTCTAGATGGATTTTGAATTAAAGCAATACCTGTTTTTTGAAGCGTGTTTCATCAATGGTTTTGTTTCAAAGGAGGAAGTTACTTCGGAAAAAGAAAAAAATTCCGAGTGCAAATACCAACGAGTGCACAAGTCCGAGACAATAGAAAAAAGTTCTTGAGATGGTCTCAGACTCAAGTACGACAGCACTGGTTCAACATTTTGGGTAATATGCTTATTCGTCTTTTGAGAAGGCTCATACCACCCATATCTGTTTTCTCTGATATGAAGTTAACTAAAATGTGCAGCATTTTACATAAATCGCTGAGCGAGTGAAAGTCAGTACATACAGCAGCCGGGGATCGAAGAGCAACTGAGTGGACTGAGTGTGTTTACATGTGCCCTCGTATCCCAGTTATTATCGGCTATTTGGTATTCCAGTTCTACAGTATGTTTGCACATGTAAGATTACATCATATCATGGTTGCTGGATCCTGGCTAAGCCCTTATCCTGGTTCTGAGAAACATAAATATGCTAGCTGGAGTGAATAGAAACCTGGGTACTGTGGTATGTAAACAGCCCATCTCTAGGTTTTTACCCATGCTATCAACATTGCCAATGTTGGAATCTTGGTTGATCCACCACTTTGGTCGGACTGAAATATCCCAAAAAATACTGGATGGATTCTCATGAAATTGTGTACAGACATTCATGGTCCCCAGAGGATAAATCCAAATTATGTTGGTCATCCCCTGATATTTCCTCTAATGCCACCATAACTTTGGCATTTGTGGTTTTGAGTAAAATGTCTTGACAACTTTTGGATAGATTGCTATTAAGTGCTTTACAAACATTAATGTTCTTCTCAGGATGAATTGTAATCACTTTGGTGATCCCTTAACTTTCAATCAAGCACAAGGTCTAAATTCAAATCTCTCCAGTACTTTCTGTCAATTTCAAAATCTGTGCAAAAGTAATGAAAAAGACCAGCGGTATGCAGCTAGTAGGGCTATGTCAGTGCCTGCATTTAATTGCACAAAGCACACCGAAAGTGTTGTCTGACTCCCTCGCAGTTTCTCAACAGTCTACATTGAGCAGTTTTGTGTCCTCGCCAGAAACACAAAGGGCTGAGGTGTTTTGGGTTCTTCGCATGAAGACCATGCACCATTCATTCAAGTGGAATGATGCCATATGTTAGGACTCAATAAATTGGCACGGTTTCTATCATATAAATTGACATTTTTTGGGTCTTAAATGATATTTGTTGAAGTCTCAAGAAGGTCTGAAAAACATTGAATTTGCCTTTAAAATTGGTGGAAGAACCCTGTGGTGATCAGACAGACAACTCAAATCTAGCTGAGTGGTAAATGCAGCAGAGTCCAGACAGCCAGGAACTAAACATCCTCAACTACTGAGGTCACTGAGATGCGAGGCCTGCATGCAAACAATCACAAACCTGGCTACTGTTCAGAATAATACAATCATGTTAGAATAAGGTACATATGGAGATTAATAACCACGTTTCTTTACGTTCATGTAAATGTCATATCAATATATGATCGATATAGTTTGATCAAATCCAGTACAGGGTATTAGTCCACATGTACTCAGTGAGTGTCAGTGTAGGAATGTAACTAAATACATTTACTCAAGCACCGTACTTATGTACAATTTTGAGGTACTTGTGTTTTACTTTCGTATTTCCATTTTCTGCTACTTTTTTCTCTACTTCTTTTTACTCCCCTACATGTGTTCCAGCTTTCGTTATTAGTTACTTTGCAGATTCAGACCAGCTGCATTATTAGTATTAGTTTTGTCTCAAATATTTTTGGGAAATTTTGCTTCATTTGACAGTACAGTAGAGAGAGACAGGAAAGCCAGGGGACAGAGAGAAGGGAATGACATGCAGCAAAGGGACTGGCCGGACATGAGCCCATATATTTTTTAAAAATGAGACCTTTTGCATAATGACTTATAATAATAATACTTTAACCCTGAGTACTTAAAGAATATTTTACTTGTAACAGAGTATTTTTTCCACTGTGGAATTACTGAGCTCTCGATGTGAGAGAACTTCACACTAGTAGTAGGGGGAGCACATACACACATGAACATATGCTGAGATATACTGTATGAGTCTGATCTGATAATACCTCCTCCTCCCTGTCTCCCTGTTTCTGTTGCTCCTTCTGTCTCTTCTCAGAATGGCAAAGTCATATTGTCATACAGTTCCGGCTGAGATATTTATGCTAAAGACTGGAGGATACAGAAGAAATACAGGGAAAGGAAGACATGTCAGCGCATAAACATATAACATCGATACACTTATCACTGATGAAGCAATCCTGCTCTACTTTGTAACATTACCTAAGTGGAGTGCCAGCAAAACATTATTGGGCTATACAGCCGAGCCTTTCATCTAATGCCACATAATATAATAATGTGATACTTTATTGATCCTCACAAGGAAAACAGTCTTTTTTTCTTGCCCTGATTCATAAAGAGGTCAGAGGTCAACACAAGCTACAGAGGACCTGCTGGAGGTTGTGTGTTGTGATACAGTTGTGCCTAACGGGACAATCAACCATGGAAATGCCAGACTTTGTTCTTCCTCAGAATTTAGCAAGCTGTATTTGTCCATCCAGCTTACAGCATTAGCATTCATTGGTGTTGTGTTACTGTCAACCTGACAAATGAAAGCTTTATTTAGGTCTCCAACTAATAGAGAAATATCTAGCTTTTAGCAGTTAAATGTTTTACTGTGTTCACCAGCTTGGCAGGTAGCATACAGTAGGTTTTAGATGCTGAAAACAGCTGCTTGCTACTGAGAGCAGTGAGAATGAACCAAAACAATGGGCTAAAAAATGCTGAGACAAACTGCAGAGCTGGGTGATAACTGTGTTGGAGTTTGACACTGAAACTCTTTTCACATCAGTCATTTGACCCATGGTTCATATTATTGATTAGTGCAGCTTTAAAGGTCTAGTGTGTAACATTTAGGAGGATCTACTGGCAGATATTGAATAGAATAATCACATGCATGCTTTCATTAGTGTATAATCAAAATAAGAACCATTGTGTCTTTGTTACCTTAGAATGAGCCAGGTCGCCATGTTGAGCCGCCGTGTTTCTACAGTAGCCCAGAACGGACAAACCAAACACTGGCTCTAGGTAGGACCGTTGGTGTTTTTTGCCTATTTTGCGGGCACTGTAGTTTCTCCTTCGAGAGTCTGCAATCTCTAAATCATACATACTGGTCCTTTAAAGGACTAATTTGACTAATCTGTTTCCCACTGCTTTCAGTCTGTATGCAAAGCTAAACTAAACAGGTGCTGTCTCCAGCTACATATTTACTGTACAGATGTGAGAGTGCTATCAGTCATGTCATCTAGGTAATAAAGTGTGTAAGTGTACCAAAACTTTGGTCTCTTGTTAAACACAGACAGCTTCAGAGCTATTAAGCTAAAACATTACATAATAGTCTGTAATTACATCTACTCTTACTCTTGTGACTGATGAAACTTTTTGAACAAACATTCCCATCTGTGACGCAGCGCTCCCTTTCTCCATTACTGTGGTGTCTTCAATCAGAGGAATGCGGCTCTGTGTCCCCATGTGACCCACGCACAGAGCGACAATGTAACAATAATGCAATAACAATAATGTAACAAGGTAATAACTGGAGCAGCTGAATTGTTCCCTGGGCGAGGGAGCGAGCGGAGAGGAAATGATCATAACATGGTTTCACATCCCTCAGGATCTGTTGCAGCTGACATGAGAGCATCTGAGAGGGCAATCATCACAGATACTGTTACTCGTACCAAATGTTACAGTGCGCTTCAGGCATTAAGTTGACACACACATACTGTATTATGTGCCTATAGATCTTTTCTCCCTTCACATACCAAACTATGGAGGTTTGGAGCATTTCTTGGAGGTGTAATTGAATGCTGCACAAAAACAACGCTGCTGCTCAGGCTTACATCGGAGGGCTCTTCAACACTCTCTCACAAACTGTCGACTGAAGATTAAATTAAAGCCTATACAATGCGCTCACCTTGAATTACATGAGTTTACAAACTGTCATTTCATATGTTAAGGACCATACACAAAATACAAACACAATTAACTGCAACTCAGAATGAAAAACATGTGAATCGAAGTGCATGGGTATCAGCAGAGAATACTGCCATACCACTGTATAATTAATAATACATCAACACACACACACTCAGCATATACACACCCATTTTCCACCCTTTCTTTTCAAAAGCTATTGTGGAATGTGTGAGAAAAAACGAACCTTTTCATCCATTCGATAACTGTCCTATCTATTTTTGGGGTTGGGGTCAGCTCCAATTCAGAGAGCTTTTACACAGCTATCTCCATTTAGCTAAAAGAAAATTGTTGTGGAGGTTCACTTGTCTAGCTGTGCAGGGAAAATTGGACCAAATCTGACCCCAATGTTTGTTTTGTTGGAGAAGCATTCCTTTCTGCTTTCTTTGAGGTGCAAAAAAATGCAGCCACATTCAGGGACTGAATGATTTATTGAATGTAATACATTAAAACATAAATAGATGCATTAGAGCAAACGTGTTGGCAGCTGACAGTTACTGCATTTGTTGTTTGAAGTGAAACTGCCTTAAAAGTAGAACACAGCGTTCATTTAATATATTCAGTCAAAATGAATTAGTCTTGCAGAAAGGAGTGAAATGTGTATTAAAAATATGATGTATATAATGTATTATAACACAGAAAGCTGATTATAGAATGTTGATGTACCCCAATTAAAAAAATAAGACACGTTACAATACAAAACACAAGAAAGCCAGTGGCTGCTGAGTAAAGCCTTTATGTGTTTTACAGTGTGAATACAACAGAGCTTTGGTCAAATATTTCAAATGTTCCTCCACACATGCAAAGGAAATGTGGAGCGTTAAGACAACTGGGGAGCACATGCATCCCGATATTAAGTACTGGGACTGTGTACGGTGTTCACATGTTTAAATAAAGGCACTTACGTATGAATGACATAATCAAGAGCAGAGAGAAGAAAATGAAATAGCTTGGAAAAGTAAGACCAAGTGTATCAAAATGTACAATAAATACAGTTCAACTTTTTCTTTTCTGGATTAAAAGATACAAGCGTTGTTCAATCTCCCCTTCATGCTTTCAATGCAGGGTGACAGAAATCATTACAAAATTACCTCTATGACATAACTAAACATTAATAGTTAATGGCTATCTTATTTAGTTCATAGATGTCTGTAGGACTGTATAGCAATGCCCAATTTACAATTTTTTAAAAATCAAGCATTTTGTGGCACACAAGCCAAATGTCTCTGCAGAAATAAAAATAAAATAAAAATACAAGATTTGTGTGTGGTACAGGGACAAAATGTGATGCATGCATTCAGATAAAAATAGATTTCTACAACAAATAGAAGGAAAAACATATTGTTAAGCTTTAACATGTGGTCCATAGTATAAAGTGTTCCCTCTTGTTATACGTGGTGCTCAGTCAACGTTCCGGTACCTGGTGAAGAGGTTGTAGAGGACGCGCAGTGTCGATTTGAGGTCACAGTTCACTATATCTGAAAAAAAAGAAAAAAGAAAGTGAGAGAATAGAAGAGTTATATATAGACACACATCCAGCGAGAGTTTAGACCTTGTCTGTACAGCTGCAGACTGTACTACAGCTGCCACATTCCTGCTTCTCTAGAGCTTAATGGAACTGTATCCATGGGGAAAATTTTACTTTAGCAAATAAGGTTGTACTACGGTTGTTGAAATATGATTACTGGAAATCCATTTGAGACACAACACAATGCAAATATTTCAGAACCTTTAGCTTATTCAACCATGAACCCTACTCGACCTACAAGTTACTTTACTCTGCTAAGAATTTCCTAACTTCAGTGGGAAGAAATGATTAAATATATGGCAATGTTCCTGTCACTATTCAGTGTACTGGTTAAAATCAAAGCATAAATGTGTTCAATGTAGAGACCTCTACATCTAGGGATAGGAGTTCAAGTTAAAAAAAAAATCCAAAACATTCTGTCTGCTAGTCACGGGTCTTGGCGAGCAGGTAATGTTCAGTTCATTTGAATTTTTAAATAAGGCACAAGCAAAAAAAAAAAGTTATTATAGGGAAATCAGCTTCATGCATATAACTCATTGAAACTTCTCAGTTGGCACATTTGCAGCAGTCTGTCTTGGAAATGTGGACAGAGGACCCGGCAGCATTGTTTCAGTCTGCTGTATGGGAGCAATACACATTTAGCGTTACCTATGACATAACTGGGAAAAGGTGGTGGATAAAACAGCGACTGTGTGCAAGCATTGTGCAACACGTGTGGCTTACGCTAGCGTTAATACTTCCAATATGAACCACAGTTTGACCACAGCTCAAGGAGGAGAAGGTCTGGTAGGAAACAGCAACTCCTCCCTGCAGCATTTAAACAGCCTCCATGCATATTAAGACAGGGCAAAACCCATAACTAAAGCACTGGGGGAGTTTACAGCGAAACATACGCAGCCCTTTGCAGTCATGGAGGGTGTTTGATTTCAGTGTATGATTAGTGATGTGGCTGTTTTTTAAATATAAAAAGCAGTATTTTTTGTTTCCGCTAATTAGAAAACCTATTCTTTAATTAAGATCTGACAATGAATGGGTGTCCATGTTCCTTATACTGTTAGCCAGAACTTTGTTAAAGCGAACAAGTTAACGTTTTTTGCCAAATATATGAAAAGCATATTGAGATTGGCAAAGCTCTCCTTAATGACAACCGGCCCGTACACTGGGAGCATTCTGGCCCATATGTGAGTGACTGTGAAAAATGATCTGTTTGCATTGATCACATACACTGTTATAACACCTGTGTTGGCAAAATCCACTAAGCTCAACAATAACAAAGCTGTGATCTCTACTTTCTCTCTTATTAGCAAAGATCAGGGTGACATCATTTGCATATTCATAGATTCTGAACATTTTTAATGATGCAGAAACAGTAGATTCCTCCTTAATGTGGAAATTATCCTTACACACATTATTGTTCCAAGCTGATTATTTGTATATACGTCTTAATACATGTCTGGAGGGGGTCTTTAAGCTTATTTAACTTAAATAACTTTATAGTTTGGAATCAGGACCTTCAGCATTTGGATCAAATAGCTAATTAATAATAAGGTGAGCCTGTTATTTAAATGTGGGAGCTACGTTTTTAATCAACATTTAGGTGGGTATGGAACAAATTCAGTAACGGAGATACCCATAACAGCCCTAGTTAAATGTGCATCCTACCCTCTGGTCGGGGCTTTGGTCTCTCCAGACCTCCATCCTGCATCAGTTCAAAAGAGAAGGAGACGTTGTGGACCTGCAGAGAGAGTGACAAGACTGTTAGGACTTCAGGAAGTACAACAGAATAAAATGTACACATACAGGCAGAGGTTGGCAAGTACAAATCATGCAACTCCACACACAGCTCCTCGCTGATAAGGGAACATAGACTCTGGTTGCTAAATCCCACAGTACACTCTGGGTCGATTCAATCGTGCTACCGCAGCTTCCTGTGTCTGCAAACACAACCCGGCTCTGTTCTGTAAGACCATAAGCCTTCAGCAGCTGCACAAACACTCCCCCATTTATCAATAGATACATGTCAGCAGTGTCACTCAAAAACCTCCTAACTCCAAGAAAGTGACAACTGTCATTGATTTTCCATGTCATTACAAGTGTTCAAGTAACACTTGTACAATGTGATTGCATGCAGAAAAAGAATGAACAGAACGGAGCAGAGAGCAATTATTACATCATAATATTTGGTGCAGCTGGAATAGGGAGAAACACACAGTAAGGATTTTCCTGGAAACTGACAATTATGGTGGACATGATGAATAATGCCAAAATGCAGGGCTGACGTTTATTCAAAACATAGACCCTGAATCTTTCTCAGGTGGACCATTAAGAGATGTAATTATTTTGATTTGCAATCTGTATTTAGACGAGCGGACACACAGTTAGGTTGAGGAAACCAGCAAAGACGTCTAAGCCAATCTGACTCGTGAGCAATATGAACATGAAGAGAGAGAGGAGGAAAACAAATCAGAGAGGAGGTAGATAGACTTGAAAGATGTTTTCTATTCTCTGCCCATTGTATCTGTGTGTGTGTGTGTGTGTGTGTGTGTGTGTGTGTGTGTGTGTGTGTGTGTGTGCGCTCGCCCTGCTGTGATGTACTAAAAGCTTTGCCCAACAAGGGCTTATTGTGAGAAAAGTGTGACCTTAGACATCTAATACAGTCAAAAAGAAAGGAAGAGAATGAGCCTTAAGTAGAGATCTACTGAGCAGAAGCAGCAGTGCTTTCTTGATGCCTTTTCACAGCCCACCCTCGCTGTATCATCGATAGGCCTCTAGGCACTATATATATATATATATATATATATATATATATATATACACACACACACACACACACACACACACACACACACACACACACACACAGTGTAATAGAGCTGAGCCCCTAAGCCACTCCAGTGTTTCCCTGTGCAAAAGGAGATTACAGATGCTATGGGGCTGGTGCCTTCTTCCAGGCCAGGAGTGTCTGTGTGTGTGTAGTTGTGTACATTGTAGCACTGATGCCCATTCTGCTGCGCAGCTTGGCAGGGGCCGCTGGCCAAGACCCAAACAAAAGGCTACTGTGGTGTCTCTGCAGATTGCCTGTTCAGAATACCGTAGTACTACAGAGGCCAATGGAGAGGAGAGATGGCACTGCACTGAATGGGCTCTGGGGAAAACGGATGGCATTTATCAGGCTATTGAGAGGAGAGTCCTGGCTCCGAGTGCATGAGGCTCCTCAGAAATGGAGTATTGATTTAAGAGTGTTTCTTAAACTATAGGTCAGGTCCAAATATGGGTCATGGCCCTGTTTCTCAGGGACCTCGAAGAGAAAAGATTGGATACATCAATATGGTGGAGCATCCACATTACGGTAGAGAAATAGTTGCATTTGTACATTTTGTCAAATTCTTGCTAACCAGTTACAAGTGAACCAGGGCCACTTAAAAAAGTTCAATTTGCTTTCTTTATTTGTAGGGAATAACAATAGAAAAGTCAATCAATCAGCAATGAAGATATACAGTGCAGAGCATCAGCATTCAGAAATTTGTTTTGGCTCTGTTCTCAGGGATTAGGAATGAAGCAATGAGAATGAGGTTAAAGTGCTGACTTTCAGCTTTCATTTAAAGGCACTAGCAGGATAAAGAGGGCTATGATTCCTTCACTGTTCACACAAAGGACATTAACACAACCAAATCACCACTTTAATCTGATAAATCTGGTAAATACCAAAACTGAGAACTTCAAGAAAGACTACAAATGTGAAAAATATGTTGGGTATAATTTGCCTAAAGTTGGGCACTGAGGTGGAGCATGAAAATCATTTCATTTTATACTGTCCTTTAGAGTATAATTTACAACAAATGTTGTTTAACATGGACTTGTTTGGTTTTGTGTACTGTGTCTTGGGAGTTGGAGGGCTGTGTTTGTTGCCAGCATGAGTACCAGTTTACGCTTGTGCAACAACAGTAAACAGCTAGCCGCACAAGCTGTAGACTGAAACTGCGCATTCAGCTATATTTTGAACATAGTGACCACATGAGACAAGTAGTGAAGTGAGAAGACCACAGCTGCTGTCCTCCATGATGGCACACACTACAGACGTTTCAGAACCTTTCAAGCCAACAGCCAGTGATTGTTTGATAGTTCAAATACAGGTTTTGGTGGAGTATTCCTGTAACAGCCCAGCTCACTGATGGATAAGGACCAATAAAAAAATAAATCACACTTTACCTTTTGGTCAAAATTCTCTGGTGTGAGGAAGAAGTTGTAGAGTGGCACAAAGTATCCCTCCAACAGCCCCATCAGCAACACCAGATAAACACCGTCTGCAAACTGAGACAGAAGCAATCTCAGGTAAACAGACATATGCTGAGGGGTCCTCTGTAACTGATGTATGTAGGTGTGTGACGTACCTGTGTGTCTAATTCAGACACCTCTAGGTTGAGCTTGTTCAGGTGTTTGTTCACAAATGTGATCAATGTCTGAGAAAACACAAAGGAAATGTCAGGGAATGTCAACAATTTGTATACACCAATCTACACACACCTTGTAGACACACACAAACACAGGGCAGTTAAAACACCTTGGCCTCTGGCAGCCATATTGGAGGTCCTCAACCACTGCAGCTGTCCTCATGATTTATAAAATTGGTAGTTTGCTCAGTTGTTGAGTCCAATTAACTCCATGAAAACTAAGCAAACTCCATCCAAAGACCATTAGATGGGATTAAAAGTGCCAGTAAAAAAGCTAGTAAGAGGGCCTTGAGTTAAGATTTCTTTTGTTGTTGTACTCCAAAAGCAAGAATGAACTTTCACACTCAAGAATCGAATGTCAGTATCTAGTAACTGCTTATTGTTTTACTAGATTAGAGAGCTGCTAACAAAGACAAAAAATACTCTTTGCTTCATTGCTTTTCGATTACATCAAGTCCCAGACTTGTAGACTTGGAGTAGAGATTACTGAAGACAAGACTGTTTACAAAATCACAGCAGGCCAAATAAGGGAACAACTCTGATCAGATTATTTACACTTAAAACAATGGTGAACTGATCTATACCCACACCACAACAGTCTTTTCAGGTATGTATTTTCTGCCTCATTAATCAGGGTCAATGGAGTTAGCTAGATAACTGTGCAGAGTAAAACCTGGACCATGGACAGGAGTAAAAAGCACTGTTTGGGGTTAAATACACACAGACTAGTATTGCATGCATTTAAATGTTATTTGCCATCCGTCCATCATGCCTGGCCGATAACCTTGGGATTGTCACTGCAGAGCCTCCATACCTTTTTGACAACATTCAGTTTATCTGGAGCGTGGTCAAACAGGGTGTCGAAAGCGTCACGCTCTGTGAAGAAAAATGAAGAAAATCACCAAAAACAGGGACAATCATGTGTGAACATTCCTGAAGAAAATATTGTTCAATACACAACATACCATGTCTGCCAGAGAACGCCCTGAGAGAGAGGGGACAGAAATCGAGGAAAAAAACAAACAAAATATGTCAAACACACAAATCAGTTATTGACAATTTCACACTTGAATATTCATATAAAACAAGTGCTTCCAGCTCAATCACAGAGGAATGTAGAGAATGGAGGGATTATGTCACAGAAATGACAACACAATAACGTAGCTAGGGTATCATAATTTGATTAACAATAAACACAGGTACACCTCGGGTATTTAAATAACTTGGGTATCATCACCGGGACGTTCACAGTGACCACATACTATAGCACAATGCAATAATCTCAACGGCACAACAATACTGTTGGGTACTGATACAATGAATGAAAACGTGCCTTTCTGTACATGCAGCTTTTCTATGGGAATGAAGGGCCTCTCTTGTCTATTATTACAATGTTAGCACTTTGGAGGATGTTACTGTTGGAAGGGGTCAGGTGGTTTTGGAGGGTAGGGAGCGCTGCGGTGTGAGTGTCCCCGAGGAAGAGATATCGCAGCGGGCAGGCCAGCAAGAAATGGCAGGCACACACTCACACACACAGACTGAAGCCCTCACACATGTTCATGGTGTAATCTGTGATGGCAAAGGGAGGCAGGACTGGGCAACGGTCCTGGTGGTGTGGTAATAACCGTATTTCCACTGTGACCGTGTGAGTGTGTGTGAGCCTGTGTGTGTGTGTGTGTGTGTGTGTTATTAACAGTGTACCTATCTACCGTGACAAAATGTGTATGCTTGTGTGTGCTGGCCTGCTGTTATCTCCCTCGTTGCTGCCGTCAGGCTGCAGGACAGCCTCACAGGGAGAAAAAAAAAAGTGTGTGTGTATGAATTGTCTAATTCTTCAGCTAAGGGTGCCATCACATGTCTTGTTGAAATACAATAGTTGTTTATATGCCATGGCACAACATTTCTTGTAAAAGTCTATTTAAAGTGCGGTGGGCTGTACAGATCTGTTTGCAGATAACAACAAGAATCTATATTCAAGCTCCCACCACTCTATCATTCTACTGACTGGCTGTGTTTAAGGTTCGGTATAAAACTGACCAAACTGTGTCTGTTCCATCCAATATCAAAAACTGTCAAGCTCCAAAAGGAGGCACTGAATGCTTGCTTGGATTTGTTCTCTCACCTTTTTTTCTTTTTGGTTTTTAGGTTGTTGGCATTAGGGTATTGTGATTAGTAAAACTGACACAGTTTCAGGTTCTTCAAATTCACTGAATTCTGGTCACTTCTTAATCTGTTTGAGGCTGTGGGCGGAAACTCGTAATGAAGCTGGGGTAAATCTTCATCAACAAGCGTTCAGTCCACCCAACGCTATACCTTTGTTGGCTGCATATTTTAGAGGGGGCAGACCCAAAAATCGGTCACACTGTTGTATCTGCCATTAAAGGTTTTTATTCTAGGCATATATGGACATTTGTGGTAAAGGAGAATTATAAATTCTAGGATTGTCCTCTGCTTTTGACCATTAGAGTCCTTCCTTTCAGTTAATTCTATTTAGCATTGCTTTCTGTAACACAGTCGATTCAAAATGACACAGCAGAACCAGAGATCATCTTCTTCCTTCTTTCGTCTCATTCTTCTTCCTTATCAAAACGGGGTGCCTATATTACCCACAATGCATCTCGACAGTTGACAGCTGGGTCGGAGATTTGGGTGTGCCATGCTAGCAGTGGCTAATGTAGCCTGGAGCCAGTAGCCTCGAGCAGAGATGAGGAGCAGGCTACAGAGCTCTGGTAAGCTCACTTCTTTCTAACTCCACACCACAAGACAGCTTGTACTGTGACTTCACACAGCTCCCTCTGGAGCCACGCAAGACTTTATAAAGCTTCTTTCACATAGGCAGTAGTGTAAAATTGGTAAAGTTTGCTGTTAAATGCTGAAATGTAGGCATGTAAGTATATTTTGGTGCTGCAGTTAGTTTATGTCCCTCCACAATACAATAAGCAATAAATGCTGATAATAAACAAGCATGTTGATTCCAACTGACAAAACAGAAAATGTATGCTTGAAGAATCTATTCTAAACTTGAACTTTGATACTAAGATGTTTACATATTTAAGAGAGATTGCTACACGAGTCCCTTCCTGTACTTTATAGAAGTGTCCCTACCTGATAGTTAGATAAGTAAAGCAAATGCACACCATTACAATTGGGGTAAAAGCAAAAGATGTTAGAAAAAAAAACCAGAAAACTCTAAAATAGCATTAAATCCAAAGAGCCTTTTTGTCAATGTAGAAACTATTCTGTCAGTGTAATACTAACAGCAGCACTAATGTATGTCAACACTGCCTCCAAATGCTACACACGTGTTGTGAGGTGTAAAAAAAGGTGTAAAAAAAGAGTCTGAAAGCAGAGTGTACTTACTCTGTGTTGCCAGTGATTTCCTCTTGGATTTGTCTGGACTGAAGGATGCCCTCTCTTTTCTGAAAGACATAAATAAATGACAGTATGTATACATTTTACTGAATATGACTGCCTGGTGAAAAAGAGGAATTCACGGCAGGGGAGGGTGGTGTCCTAAAACCGACATCCACAACAAAGATGATTATGGTTATGCAAGTAAACAGACACATACTGTATATTCATAACTAGAAAGCCTTCAAACACAGTGTTACACCCACCTGGACGACCACTACTTGAATGGAAACGTGGTCTGGCAATCTGATTGGTGCTCTGAAGTGTTGTGACAGCGCCACCAGCAGGTGCAGGATGGCAACGATACTCTTAGCATGAACCGCTAACGTGAGGAAAAGAAGAAGAAGAAAATAACAGAAAATGATTAGTTATGGTACAAAGTGATGCAAGTAGTTGACATACTGTAGATGTGAAATAAATGAACATTATTTGCCTTTCCACGTACATTTAAAGCCACTATCTGTTGATATTTATTTACTACCTTTCTGGATTTGCTTATGTTTGTTCTATTTGTATATCAAGTATATACAGTATTTGCATTCAGTATTACTGATTTTGCTATAAATCTAATCTTAAAGGGGAACTTGGCAACTCTAGCCATTTCTGCGCTGGTTTCCACTTTTGTCGTTGCATGTTTTCTCAACGAGCGCCCCCTACAGCTCTGGAACGTATATTTCACAAAACTGTCGTAAAAAAACCCACTTGCAGCACCCTCCTCCCCCTTTCTACCGCTGCTGATGTGCATTTGTTGCCGGGCAACTTTTTCGTGTGGAGCAATGTCTATCGAGGTGGGTAATACATTCATCGTCGCTTGTTCTTATAGCGGGCGTGGCTAACCGGTATTGAGGGGGGCGTGTGCGTTTATGTGGAATTGCCGTAAAGCAGTTTGTGTTTCTCGCTCGTTCTCGCTTCTCACGATACTTCCTATTTCCAACTTAATGGGACAGTAGTCCCAAAGTTGCAAGGTTGGTTTTCCGCCTGGGGACGCTAGGGGGATCGAGGAAAGTCACCATTAACACCGGAACAGGCCATTTAACCTTCCAAATGATTTCTAAACGGGTTTAATAAGTTGAAATAGTTGCCAAATTCCCCTTTAAATGTCTCAATTTCTTAGGAAAAATGACAAAGATGTTGTCATCTTCACTTAACAGGTAGACATGCAAGACACTTACTGCTGTTTCTAAACATTTTCATAATCTTTTGTATTTTTTTTAAATTAAGTGTGGATTCCTCGCTGTAATGCACTGGGCCGCCAAAACCCAAGCCACATATTTTCTATTATTTTTCATCCTTCCAGGAATTTAGAATTAAAAGTTTTACGTGGCTAGGTCACATACCTTTATTGGTAAATACAAGCACAAGATGCCAAAAGTTGCCTTGAAGCGATATTAAAAAACGTCACAAAAATACAAGTTGCTGCACAGAAAAGAAACGACAACTCTAAACTCTGTCTGCAGCGTAGGTCAACCATAAGTAGCCTGTTCAGTCAGACATACTGTGCAGCATGTCTTTAGTCATCCGAACAAATAGGATTTACCTTTGGATACACAAAACAATCAGGATCAATTAAGTGTCTAAAGCAAGCCTTTGATTATACCTCATGGCAATGGCAAATCACAGAGAGCAAGCTAAAAGCCTTCATAAAACCTATTAGATCCTCGCTGCATAAGAGGATCCAAATAAGTTATTCTAAGGCTTTAGAATGGAGGATGAAAGTAGGAACAAACAAAAGTGGATTGATTAAAAGAGAACTCCACAAATAAAGGGACTGGGAAATCAATTACATTCCATGTTTTTCACTGTGCTCTTTAGCATTTAAGATATCTTGTGCGAATAACTTTCAAGGCCAAACTTCAACCAGGGGCGTATTTAGGAATGTCATGTTATTTGGTCTGAAATATGGCTTTTCTCTAGTGCACTACCTTCACTCAATCTATTCTGTTTTTTATCTTAAAGCTTTTCCCTTTGTCTCCGTCATGTCATGTATTTTGGCCTTGCTCATACAGTAATGTGTTCTATAGCCACATGCCCCACATCCATTTTCTCTTTCCTATCTCTCTTATATCTCATATATATGTTAGAGCTAATGAAAGTAAAAGGCAGTTTGCCGGGAGCCTGATAGTAATTATCATTACTCCCGGTGTCAGATAAAAGAGTGCCATCAAAGGAGACGTGGAGAACTCTATTGACATGCATAGCTACATTCGCTGTTGTTTTCAATCTGAAAGCTTCCATCTCAATAAGGAGCTTATTAATCCAATGGCAAGGCAAATACATTCGGACATAAATCTTTTAAGTGGAGGTCTGAAACAACCTGGCATGCAGCTAGCACTCTTCATGCATGAGGGGAACAATGAACGTCACGCTAGGAGCTTGATTCGTAATTCTTCAGTGAGATATTAAGGATAGATGTCACTAAAACCTATGATTATTATTATATGAAGTGCCTGCACAGAGCCAAAAGGATAATAAAAGACAGCACCCACCCCGGCCGCAGCCTGTTCCCTGCTGCTATCTGGAAAGAGGTATAGAAGTTTCTGTTGCCGTACCCACCAGACTTAAAGACAGCTTCTTCCCTCCGGCTGTGAGACTTTGATTCTTTCTCAAAAATTCATCATACAAATTTTTTGTATTCTTATGACTCACTAATCAAATCAATCAATTTTCTTGTAGCATAAAGGGAACTATATCTAAATTGAAAATGAATAATTATTTTAAACAAATATCATCAAAATCAGTCTAAGGGCAATATTTTCATCACACTGACTGTGTGGGCGTCTCCAACTGCACTTGCCACTTTGGTTCATGTATGTGCAGCTCGCAAAGGGCATCAGGGCTGGATGAAGTGGAATATAGATCAGAAAGTGTGGTGATTAATGAATACACTCTCAATTTCTGGCTCTCATACATTATATTGTAACACGGCACACAGCGCGCACACACACACACACACACAGCGTTTGCACCATTATGCATCTCAAGGACTAACACTACTGCTAACTAGATGGTTTGAAAGGAAGAAATGACACACAGGACTGATGAGCTGCTTTAAAGCAACATTATGCAACTAGTTACCTTAAAATACGAGTTTTAGTGCATCTTTCATTTTCACTCTGCTCCCAGAATTCCTGTTCTTGCACTATGCAACTCTGCTGCAGGAAGTGTGGTAGCATTACGGTGCTATGTCACACACCACCAACTATGGGTAAGAAGATGCTAGCTCTGTATTCTCAGTGCGTGTCTATTGTTTTTTCAACCTATTCCACATCATGCTGGTGCCATGAAGTGCTACAGATGACAAACTACAAATGAGACTTAGGTTGGAAAAAGAAGCTGCTGGAGTGAAGTGTCTCTGAGGGCCGAGCCTCACTGATCCCTGTACAAACACATCTTCATAACTTTATTTAGAGATTTTGGTGAAACCGGATAATATTTTATAGAGAAAATAACTGGGATTTGCCTTTCTTTAGCAAATTAGCTAATTTAGCCGTGCAGCTAGCGGTCCTGACTCTGGCCAGACTAGCACAGGAGATTTGGACCGCTTGGAGGATTGTCATATAGCCAGACCCCACATTTGAATATCATCACACTGAACTCATGGATAGATCAGTTGTGTTGCAGTGTATTCTTTCACTGACTTCACACAATAAGTTCTTCTACAGTAGCACAATGTAACGCACCTCACTGTAGCCTCAAAGCCATTCAAGTTTTCAGCAGATAGATAGTACACAGTGACTGATGACAGTACATTGCAATAGTACCAAAACTGTATGTTCCCTGTGGAGAGACTGGCTCATTGCAGAAGAAAACAGTACTAAAATGAATTAAAACAGGATTATATATATAGGTTATATAAACATATACAGCTGCCAACCTAAATTGAAAACTGCGTTAAAGAAAAACGAGAATGTGAAATTCATAAAAGCAGGCATAGACTACAACATTATAGTTGCATTGACAAAGAAATAACTAAAATATTAGAAACACTCCTTACAGTCAACATTCCAGCGGATGTTCCTGGTGGAGAGTTTAAGCGAGTCATTGATCCGTTCCAAAACAGTCTGCAGCTTCTGTTTCTGGGCGATCTCTGACTGGGTCACCTCTGCCACGTTCAGTTTCTCACCTTCCAGCTTTTCTGAAGCACAAGACACAGGCAGAGACACAGACAAATGAATATTGAATGATAAGTTCGATATATGTATAATACAACAAATACAATTTTTCCATCAGAACTGAAACCATCAATTCAACACAGATTTAATGTCAAGATAATTAAGGCAAAGGCACCTTTTGATTACAATTACCTCTTTGTAAAACTATGATATATAATGCAAAGTTCAGTTTCCTGTCTCAGTGGCATTTAATCCACATGTATGGGTCAACTCCTTACCAAATAGTTTCTGCAGGACCTGTCCATCATACAGATCTTCTGCCAGATCCTTCACAATGATCCTCTCCCCCACAAGAACATCATTTATCCAGTCGATCAACACCTACATGGGCAGAATAAGAAAGCCTTTTTATTGTCATATTCACAGTATATATATATATATATATATATATATATATATATATATATATATATATATACATACACACACACACACACACCATTTACAGCACTTTTACATACATGAAATGAAACTTGGCCTCTGCATTTGACCCATCCTATATACATTATATACATAGGAGCAGTGGGCAGCCTAAGCGCCCGGGGAGCAGTTAGGGGTTAGGTGCCTTGCTCAGGTACTAGTCCACACACTAGCCCACTCCAGCTACTAGTCCACACTCCGTACTGTGGTCTGTGGGGCTTGAACCGGCGACCCTCTGGTTCCCAAGCCAAGTCCCTACACACTGAATCACTGCGGCATTGACTACAACATTATAGTGGCAAAGACATATAAAGACAAATTATGTTTTTTTGGTATGATGATATTGTAACAGGAATTTCTTAAGAAGTAATTCATTCAATGTGCCGGTTACATACGGAAACCACATAAATGTTAGCAAATGTAGCTGTAGATTTACTTGTATGGTCTGTACTGACCACCTGGTTTTATTTTTAGGGCTGTTTCTTGCAAATGTACTCAGGCTTGGTCGAGCAGCATGCCCAAGAACTGCTAGTTTCAAGTCATTTCACAGATTTTCAGGGGAATTTGAGTTTTGGGGTTGTGACTTTTTTGAAGTCAGACCAGTGTTGATTAGGCAATATGCTGAGGAAAGCTGTCCTGCAGGGACATAAATCGTTTCCCCAATCTGAGGCCTTTGGTAGCCTAACAAAAGTTCTCCTTAAGAATTTGCCTGTTTGACTCCAGTGATTGCTTGCCGATCCTTACGTGTGTGCTTTTCCCTGCAGCTGATGCCTGCTCCATGGCACCATGCTGCCACCCCAGGTTTTAAAGTATGGATGGAGTGATATGTGTGATAACCTGTGCTTGATTACTCACAAAACCTAAATGGGAACACTGAGCCGTACCTTTACACTTGTCACACAAATTATTGGCTCCTTATTTTTACTGACTTTGTTGTAAGTTATTAGGAGACACAGCACTATACAACTGTATATGACTGTATATCCAAGGTAAATGGGAGATTAAATCATTAAAACCTTACCTTCATGAGCTCCTGCAGTTTGCGGTCATTCTTGGAGTTGGGGTCCACCATGGTGCGCACTTCATTCTCCTCTAATGGATGAGCAGAAACAGGGTATTAGAGCTGAGCATGAACATTTTATTCTAAACCGAGGAAGAGTAGCATAATGGTTTAATACAGTCTAGCACCAATCTGTGTCTTGGCACACGTGGAACTCGAAATCAAAAGCGAGTTCCCCCCAGAAAGCCTTGGCAGTGTGTCCGTTTGTTGACTGCTGGCTAAAAGGTGTTTGTCAGATTAGCCGAGCTCATAGTGGTACAGCAGACAACACACTGCCAGAAGCCAGAGCTGGAAGAGCCTCCCATCTCCACTCCTGTTTGAGCACATTAAGGTCTCAGCATGCCTACTGCACCTGTCCACACTCTATCTCTTCAGGTGACTCGTATGCACTGTCCACAACCTTCGTTGAGCCCACAATGCTGTACTCTCAACCTTGTGGGAGTTGCTATTTCACTCCAACACTCTAGTTGGCGTTGCTGGCAAATCTGCAGCAAGCTCATATAGTTTACATACATATGACCAGTGTGTTTTACTGAAGGAGCAAATATGTGTAAAATATTTTCTGAATACCAGTTCTATTGTTTAAAGAAGGAATAAATGAGAATAAAATATTGCCACATGACCTTTAAGCAAAAGTGTGTTACAGAAACTGTGAGTAAGGTTGCTTACCTAGCATGGTGTCCTCAGGGTCCAGCTCATAGTGGGAAGGGCTGAGAGGAAGGTTGATGGCATTTATCCCCTCTTCCTGAAGCTCAGACACTGCAAGGAAGAGGTACAAACATGTCAGGCACGCCATGAGGACACTCCTGGAAATGTTGTTGACCTTTCCTGTCAGGTTCACCTTCTTCTCTTTGTATTATAAATGCAAATACATAACCAACTTTTAAATCCTAAGACTGGCATTATTCCAGATGTTTCTAATTGTCCAAAAAAATCCCATACATACAAACAATACATTAACCTGTCACTTATATTTGTCTGACTCCCCTACCCTGTGTGTGGCATTCAGCCCTAAACACATTCTTTTCTACTGAATTAATATAATCAGTGTCACTAATATTTATTTCATTTTTAAAAACACCAGGTGGTGTAATAAAGTGGGGCACGTAAATAGTAAATAGTGTTTTTTTTGGGGACTATTTTCAACTGCGGATTAACACACATTTGGTGCTCTAGTGAGTATTTATTGCAGCAGGACAGTGTGTGTGGGATCTACTCAAAATAAAATAATACAATGCCTATTCACCGCAATTAGGGTTGCAACTTACCATTATTTTCATCATCAATGTGTCAAGTAATCATAGTTTTTTTTATTTTTCTAAAAAGGGCCACCACAATTTCTTGGAGCCCAAAATTACACCTTCATATTGCTGGTTTTACTCAACCAACCGTCCAAAACCCAATGATATTCAATGCAGAACAATATCCAATTTGAGAAGCTGATGAATGACCCAAATGATTGACTGATTATTTACATAGCACAAAATAAAAGCAAAAACACAAGTAAAGCAACCAAATTATACCACGTGCATTTGCCGACCACGAGCTAAACGTGGCCAGATGTAGCCAGAATAAGGCTGTACGACATGTCTCCCTCTGAAGCCTCTTAAAATGCCAATCAATCGGATAACTGCTACATGAAGAGCAGATCAGCTGAGACAAAGACAGAACACCTTCCTGAGTAATAACCACTTGCAGTGTTCAGCAGTAGTTTGGACGACTCCCTAAATGTTCCCTTGATTCCACAAACAACCATTAGCAGACCCTCCGTCGAGAGCCATTTGACGTCAGACAAACACAGACCGCTGTTGCTTCCTGCTTGTCAGCGGGCTTTATAGAAGCCCAGCATGACATTCTTCTCAGTGTGTCAGATACCTGAGGAGGCTTGATCACTGCTGAGCTGTGTGTGTGTGTGTCTGTGTGTGTGTGCGCGCTGAAAGCATGGAGTGAACATCCTGTGCATTTCTCTGCCTTCACTGGAACAATATCCTCTTAATCAACACCGTCCACAAGTGCTTGCATGTACAGATACACATGCACATACATATCACATCACACAGGAGTGTGAGAATATTCCTACAGAGTGACACGTGCCTCACTCCTTTCATCCTGTGGATTACCCCCCACTCACCAGACATATCCACCACTAATCCTACCTACTAGATACAATACTAGTTCTACTCAAGTACATGACAGCCTTAAACTTTCCTTTTTCTAACAATAAAAGTCAAAATCATGTGGCAGAATATGACTGTGGGGACTATTTTCACAGAATGAAAGTATCAAATATCAACAGTGAGTACAGTTATATCCAAGTGCCATTACTTTCCACTTGTTTTACTTTAGAAATCAATTAAACCACAAGCAGGCAGAAAGGTCCACTTAACAGTCATCCCATAGTACCTTAAATACAAATGCTTGCCGTATAGAAAAGTGTTACAGTCTGTGCAAACCACACCATGAACCTTAAACTCCATTAAAATATCTTGACAGGATCTTACATGATTAGTAAAAATAAAAGACAAAACTGAAAGAGTACAGCTGACTAAAACCTTCAGATGAAGTATGCATGAATGTGGTCTTTTTGTGCAGCACTTTGGAAACCTTGTGTTTCTTAAAATCGTGCTATATAAATAAAGTGGATTGGAGTGGTACTTATTTAAGTCTATCCCAACAGGGTTTCCAGAGACTAAATTTGAATTTAAATTGAGACTATATCATTTCTGAGAAAACAAATAGCATATTCTTCCTCTTACAAATGAAATGTTAAACTTACATGTTGTCACAGATAAACATGTCAATAAACAAAGCGTGTTTACTTCTTGTTTTACTTTTGATTATTTTGAAATATTAAACTGTGTCATGCTAAAACAAGTGTGGCAGTAGTACAAGTAAAGAAGGATTATAATGTCTCCAAACTGACACTATAAGCAATATTTATCTAAAATTTGTAATACTAGCTATTCGTCATCATAAGAAACTGGTCATATAGATTCAAATTGACATTCTTGGGCCCCAAATTCTAACCAAGAATCACTGATATCAGATTGGTATGATGGGGCCTCAGACTCAAACTGGCCCCCGCTGGTATTGTCATCTCATAGGAGGGCCACTTCACTGCTCAAATACTACAAGAAGGTGTAATATTTTTGAATTTGCATTACTAACATGATACTAAAAAAGTGCAGCAGTTTCCAAACATTTTTATATCGTCTCTGTATAGCAGCCCAGCAACAACTGAAGGCACAACACCTGCTCCTCTCTTCTTATTAACCCTTTGAATACATTTGCCATTAAAATTGTCTTTTTATTTTAATTGTATATGTAGTAGGTAGTTTAACTTGATATGAAACAACTAGAAACAATGTGGTGGGCCAGAGGGAGGGTGCTGGAGGGCTGGAAATTCCTCTTAAAGGGGCCGGCAGTTTGAGATCTCTGGTTTAAATAAATTGAAGAAAGAATTTGATCTTGAAAACTACTATCTATTTATATTTACAAGTCACAGATTACTATGTGAAGAAAATAAAAATAAGATCTGTGTTAGGAGGGCTCCCCAGTGATTGAGCAAATACAATGACTAATTCAAGAATCAATTAGGAACTCTAACAACTAATACACTGATTCATTCTATGTAACACAGCACGCACCTTTTAATTCTTGGAAATTGATAAAATTTGGTTAGAAAAATGTGTTTTTCCTCACACTAAAAATAAACAACCTAATGTTCAAACAGCAGTGTTGCACATAACACTGCATAGGCACATACATGCCAATCATTCCCACATCTTCTGGTCATGGGAATAATATATCTGGGAGAATATATGTTTAACCTTTGGAGTCATCTTAGGTTATGAGATACCTCAGTACAACTAGATATCGTTTTGTGGACAGAAGAAAAAATGGATTGTGGTTTCAGTCGAATATGTGCATTAAGGGGAGTTCAAAAACACTTATAGCTGCTGTGAGTGGCTGGGAATTTACAGACTCGTGGGGGTATGGCTGAATATAAAAACACCATACCAATTAGCACACTCTGATGTTACTGTAATTATCACTTGTGCTATTTGAGGATGAGGAAGTATATAGAAGCTTAGGGTGAAGGTGAGATGACCATGGTATTACTTCAGTCTTCTCACTTACCAGCTGTGCTTCCATACTGGTGTATCACACGGGTCTGCTAGGATTTTTTTTCCAATGTTAAACACCACTTGCTCACTTCTATTAACACACTGTATATGTGCAGTGCACATCTGATTTGCTGTCAGTATAAGCAGAGGCGTCCTCAGTATCCTCACTCCTCCCCATCTGGGCCAGTGTCATAAAATCAGTAAATGTTTCTATCCACTTGGTTAAATAAGGATAACAATAAAAACGGACGGATCACTCGGAACAATGCCTCCTGTGTGATCCCTACGTGTGAGGAAAGAATTCATGCTGATGTTGTGTCCTACCTGGAGGGCAGAGCGCTCCACAGCCCATGTCTGTCTGTCTCCGTCCCCCAGTCTCAAGCATCCTCTCCTGGCTAGCAGGACGAGCTCTCTCCCGTGCAGCTCATCCTCCACAGGCTGAGCTCACACGTCTCTAATGTAACACCTGACCCCCCGGTATAAATTTGCTCTATTTTCACAGAGGAATGGAATTATATATTACCTCTCCTGTTTTATGTGCTGTACTATCTGTTTGCACTGCTCAAGCTGCACACAGTTGGTGTCCGCCTGCATGCAACGCACAGCCCTCGCTAATGCTCTCAAACCCTCTGACCTTCTCTCCTCTTTTCATACCATCTCATCCCCATGCTGCAGCCCCTCTTTCTCATCCTTTACCCCCTTCTCCTTTTTTCTTTTTCATCCTGTCGTTACTCCCGTTCAAGCCAGTGGCCCCTCTCTCCCCGGCACACGCAGCCACTGCCATAAACGTCACAGGGACTTAAATTTAATCAATGATCAACACAAGAGCGACCAGCCCACGTTTTCCATCAAATCATGGAAGACACTGCAGACATCCTGCACTCTGTGTGTGTGTGTGTGTGTGGTGAACAGGAGCCAGCATGAATATAATGTGATTGCATGCATGTCTTGTAGACAAAGGCAACATAAAGTGGGGCTCAGCTGTGCAACAGTATCCTGAATGACACAAAGTAATCATCCAATTGAAAGAGACCTTTCTCATTGATGATAAAACCTGGCCTGTAACAATGAATGTCAAGCTCTCTGAAGCCCTTACTGTATTTACACAGCTATAAACTGAGCAGGACATTTAAAAAGAGTTTTTGGAGCATTCTTATTTATTGGTAGTTAAAGCCCAACACAGCAAGGTTGATAGCTATTATCAAGGAAGGTGAGATAAACCCAGAGCTGCTGTCCTGTGTCTGACCTCAGCCTCGCAAGCTTTCCCCATGAGGAACAGCACCATGTTCCCACAGCACCTATGGGCCGAGGGGAGGCTGGTGGTGGAGGCTCGGTCTGTGACGGGCCTGTGTTTACTCGTGCCTCATTCCTCACGTATTACAGTAGTAGCGGATTCAATACCTTACATGGATGCAGACACAGCCCGCGGCCACGAAAACACACACACAAGCAAGCACACGTTGTAATTTCTGCTGTTTCTTGGTGAGAAATGTACATTCAGAGAATTAAAAGGATAGTCAGAGTTAAACGTGTCAGCTCCCTGAAATGTAGGTGCGTAGTAATGTTGAGTTTGAGGTCGTTATTCCCACACTGCGGGGTTGGCTAATGCTATGTTATGATGTAAATATGTTTATAACTCAATCATTTAATCTGAACTTCTAAAAACAATGTAATACAACGAGTTGACTGCGGTCCTGCTCGTTTCTGGCTCGTTATTTTGCTAGCTGTTTACCTTCTTTAGCCTTTTTCCTTCTTGCCAAAGTTCCACCAAGTTTTCCCAGGAAAGAGTCATCTTTCTTTCTGGAAGACGGGGATTTGGGCGTCGGAGATTTCGGAGAGGACGGAGACTTCTGAGGCGAAGAAGCCATCGTCGTAACGATAATTTAATCCGGGACAGTTCACACAAAACTGTCCGAGTTGACGTGGAAATGAAAGTTGGTTGGGAAGTCAAGTAAAAAATCAAAAAAAATCACCGTCCACTCCCTAAAGCGGAAACGGAATTCCAGACATTTTCTCCCGAAGTTGGCTGGAGTGAGTGAGTGGCCCCTCCTCTGCGGAGGAGGGCTGGGAGACCGCGGGGAGTGGAGGAGCTCCACGGTGGTCGGTCAGCTGCTGGCCGAGGGGTACCCGGAGCCGAGGGGCCCCAAGAAGTGGAAATAAAGATATGAACTACTCCACGAGAGGCCGTGCTTCGCAAAGGGTTTCTGATAGCTTCACGTTACATTGGTGACACACTGTTGGGAAATGATTGAGCACTTTATTTTTCTCTGGGGGAACTTTTACTGCTCTTCAGGGGTTGCTATAGCTTCTCAGATGTTAGCTAAGTGTTGTGAGAATAATAAATACAGACAATAAATAATGTGTGTATATAATATGTTGCCATTATAACAGTACTCACAAATGTAAATTCATTTTTATTGAAGATTTTTTTGCCATTTAAAGAAGCAGCATAAAACGAAAACATACAGAAACACAATAGTTTACATTTTTTATCATGAAAACATAACTTATTCAGAATTGAAGTGTTTGTTAATTTACAACATAAACAAAAGGTATCATAGAAAGCCCAGGGACCAAATGAGAAAGCGTGGTTCCTTGACCTGGGATTAAAATTCATGTAAACACGTTATTCATCTTCTCCGGTCATTTTGACTCACAGACCACACACTAGGTTAAAACCAGCAAACGAAACAATCACAGTTCAACTGACAGCAGTTAGTAAATCAATTATTAATTAGAGCAGAAAACTTACTTGCATTAAAACACTTAAGGATCTTGCACCTCTGGCCACGCCCCACTTAATGATGTCACAGAAGGTGGTCTTCATTAACAGCTAATGAAAGACGAGGGTTGCGACATCACTGACTGGGGTGTGGCCAGATGTGCAACAGGCATAAAAGTTTCAGCCTGTGCAGACTCAGTTTTGTGCCCTGTGATTCAGGCTTGAATTATGTGGCAACTTGTGTCACAGAGGAATAAAAAGGTGACATTTTCAGCCGGCTGGCAGAGGTACATCTTAACAGCTGACTACAAATACAAATATGTGTCTGGGTGTTAATACATTTCATTTATTTGACAGTGTTCCAGCACAAAGTGAAAAAATAACATTTAAATATGCACAGGAGAGCGTACACTCACACACTTACCTACAAAGTGACTAACAGTGAATTACATAAAGCACATCTCTGGATTTATGACGCAAATTTAAAACAAATCACGCTGTGCAAAACACTAAAACTTCAGGGACAGTGTTGAGTCGGTCCATGTGCTATCCAGTGAGGCTATACAGTGTCAGAATAATCTGTCACAACAATTCCACTCTTTAAGCAAGCAACTATGTAAAGCAGCTGTTGATTAGGCAGTCATTTTGGTTTATGAGGTGTGCCAAAATATTACAAGGCAGTCACATTATTAGAAGTGGTAAAGCATATTGTGCATCCACTTTCAGGTCAGTGTCAGCCTGTGCTATGACAGATTACACTTCTGAGCACAGAGGTCAAATAACCTTAACGGCAGAGACGTTAATGGCTGTGAAGGAAGTCATTAGCTCAGGCTCCATTTCCAGTCTTCCTCCGTCTCTGAGCTCAGCATACCAGCACAAAGTGAGACAGGATGAAGCCTCGCTGTATTCTTTGGGGTGAATAAACACTTGAGACTTTTACATTTCCATCCTCATTACATTTGCAAACAATTTTTTTTTTTACATTTCACCAGTTCAGTTGCTTTAAAAAAGTGTTAGGTAGAGCCTTGCAGTACCTTTCTACCCTTTACTATCCACCCTTCTCTTCACAACTGAGGTGCTCAACATTCAGCCTTCACTCCAGCTTCTCCTGCCCCCAGCTGTCATCGGCCTGGGCCCAGTGAAACTCGTAGCCCTTGGACAGCACAAGGCTCTCCAGGTCCCTGTCCTCAGCCCTCTCCTTCAGCCTCTGCTCCTCCAGGAAAGAGACCAACATGTCTCGTTTCTCCACCGTCCTCATGATCTCTGACAGGATCTCCTGCTCCTCCTGCAGCTCAGAGGCGCTCTTATCTGTGTCTGGGGTGATTTGGAAGAGAGCAGAGCAAGGTACTTAGAAATGTATGTACTATTATATCAGATAATATCAGATGTGTGTGTTTGTGTGTGTGTTCAACTTTTACCTTCTGTTGCCATTCTGTGTCGTAGATCTTGCTGCAGTCGGCTCTGTGTGTCCTCCAGTTCGAGCTCCTGAGCACTAAGAGAGAGGAGACAATCAACAATATTAACAGAAGTTATGTTTTCTCATACAAGTCTTCAATCCATGTGTGATCCTGATGCGGCCACTTACAAGATCATGAGTTCCGACTCATAGCGCGCCAGTCTGTTCTTCTCCAGAACGAGTTTAAACCAGGACTGATAGAGCTCGGTGTCGTCATCTGTCTGAGATGATTCTGGGAGTGGAAGAGCGAGGTAGCAAAGACGGAACAAAGGAAGGCAGGTAGGAGAAAAGAACAAAGGAGAGAGGGTGGACGGGGAGGCAGGACGGAGGAAGAAAGAGAAAAATATTTCAGAATTTTACATCAATTATGTAAAGCCATTACAAGAAAAGAAGAAAACATACTGGAATCAAACCTCAACCAGAGACACACAGACACACACAGACACACACACACAGGCCACGTGCTTCGACCTGACAAGACCTCACTATTCACTAGGACACAAACAAAGCCCTGTACTGTAAAAAGATGAAGCAACAATGAAGTCTCACTGTCTATTGTGAGTACAGCCATTAACCGTATGTAGAGGCTTTTAACCAGATCGGGATTACAAGGCAGTGCTTTTTTCTAAATGGAGAAGTATGGGCACAGCAATTTCAAAAAAGAAGGAGGCTTTTATAGTGGAATTCCATTGAGCTGCATTGTAGTCTTACCATTGAACCAAGGTGTTGTGGTTCAGAGGTCTGTCATTAAAAGTAGCTTTGTAATATCTTGTTCAGGCTAAATGAACTTTGTAAGGCATGGTGAGTTTTTGTGTGTGTGTGTGTGTGTGTAAGTCACATTAAACAGTACCTGTTTCTCCTCTTATAATCTTTTCTATAGCCACTCCTCTCTCCTCTAGATCTCTCTGTTTCTCTGCAACTTCCTCCAGTTGTCTCTGGATGGCCTGGCGATACAAAAATGAGACATGTTAAATCCCACACGTGATCAAAGGAGATTTGTTAATATCTTTCTCTTGAGATCTCTGCCTCCATCTCTATGCCATGTAGGTGAAAGGAATTTAGTTTGTGGTGCTGACGAGGAAATCCACCGCAATATCTCTCTCTCCTCAAAGTGTTATTCTGGATAATCCACCATCAACGGTTTCTGTTGCTAGAAATATTTCTTTGCTAGAAAGTAGTTGATGTGAATTAATTATTCAAAAGTAGGATGTCACTGCTGTGAGCACTGCAAAAAATCTTCCATTCATTCAGTATTGGGGTCGTGGCATAAATCCTAGAGACAGATATCTCAAAAGCTGCACGATACACAAAACTGTCTGCATGGCTGGATTCTACCCGAGTTAAAGAATTAGTTTGACATTATTGGTAAATAATCTCATTCACTCTCTTGCCATGGGTTGGATGAAAAGATCAATACCACTGTCTGTACGTTTAGTGTTACGCTAGAGGCAGCAGCCAGGTAGCTTAGCTTAGTTTAGCTTAAAGGCTGGAAACAGGCAGAAACAACAAGACTTACCTCACTAGCACCTCAAACGCTCACTAACTATGACACGATACTGATATTTGGGAGTTTAATGCAATATATCGGCCCTATAGTCATTTATTTCTTTACATAATCACATAATGTAAAGAAACTGTTGATATGATATTGATAGATCTGTTATTTAATGAATTGCCAGGTCGATTTATCGGTCCAACTACTACTCTAAGCAAGAATGCGAATGAGTGTATTTCCCAAAATATTTCAGTTCTTTTAACATGTGGAAATGATATAGAATCATGAGATCTTTGCTTTGCCATTAAAAAAAAAAATCACCCCTACATAGTCCCCATAATCCAACAGGAAGCTGAAGAATAATGACATCACTGTTAAATCAATAGAAATGGAACCAGCCATAATAAGAACATTTACAGTGCAGTCATACTGATCATACACTGAGCTGTACTGTACTCATCCAAACACTTCAGTCAGACATATGGTGAGATTTCACATTTCTTTCAGGTCCAACCGGACCACTCTGCAACATGAACCACTTGATTAAAATCAAGTGAATCTTTAAAGGAAAGAATAGTACCTGGGCTCTGTGAAGCCTCTTCAGCTGTTCTCTTTTAGCCTGCTGGGCCACCGTCTTCTCCTGCTTCCTCCTCTGTCTCTCTGGACACAGCTGGAACAGGAAGGACAGAACATTTCAGAGAATGAACACAAATACAGTGCATGCAACACTTTCCTGCACTGCACGGCCTTTCAGCGCATAGGAACTGTTTGTACAAACCTTCTGATTGGATGTCAGGTTTTCATTTTCATCGTCACTAGAGGAAGACTCTTCCAAATTCTGTTGACGGACGGCTGGATAAAAATAAAAATTAGTTAAAAAAATGAGAATAGGCAAGTCACATTCAGATTTTTTGCGACAAAATACAAACCAACAGTTTTCATGTATAACTTGTAAAATGTGGTTTTTAAATGCGCTTTATAAATAAATAATTTTGATTTGTGCTTTTATATAACGGCTTCAAAATAAATGTCATATAAGAGAAGGACCTTGAACAAACACAGTTTTTTTATGTTTAACCTCTATCACTTCTCAATTGAAGCCACTAAACCAGTGATCCACAACAAGATGTATCTGATAACAAATAAGACATTTGTTAATTATGTTAACTTTTATTATGTTGCTTTGGTCTTTGCTTTTTATTGTGTATTACTCGACAGCTGCACTTTTAGCCCTTTGAAATCTATTATCATTAATCATGCAGGTTTAAAGTATTGTGTGCCACAGAGAATGGCTGCACTAACCTTTGTTTCTGAGGTTGGTGAGTATGGTCCTGATTTCCTTTTGCACCTCCTGGTCCTGTCCCTCGCTCTCTGAATCCTCTCTCTTCCTCAGCCTCAGGGAAGAGAACAAGTTGACCCTCCTGCGGGGCAACGGGGCCATGTCGTCAGAGAACACCCCACCGGAGTCTCTACGGCCCTTGAGGGACACCTGCTGCAGCAGAGAGGGCAGGTCCCGCCCGCCCCCCCACGGATCGGCCCCTAGAGATGCCAATCGTGCCTCGCGCTTGACGGGCTTCTTCTCTTCTCCGGATGGCTCTGGACCTGTGGTGCCGAAGAGGGCGCTAAAGTTGAACGTCCCCTCTGACATGGGCCTCTGCTTGCGGGGGCTGTCGCGTTTGGTCCTCCTTGTAAAGCAAAAGATGATATAAAACAAAACCTAGGTATGTTTTCATTTGAATCAATCAATCAATCAATCCAAAAACTTGCCGCTTAACTAAAGTATCAACAAAGCATTTAATACAAACATTGTGACTGCAGTGTTGGAGCTGCTGGAGGGATTGGTCACACTAAATTTCCTCTTGAAGGCGTTGGCTAAAAGCTGGAAGGCTGAGGGCGACGAGGCCGAGGTTTGGCTCTGGGATGGCTCCTCGTCCTGGCCCGAGTCTGTCTGAGGCTTATCTGTTTCTGTCCCTGCTTGTACCTGATAAAACATCAGAGGACAGGAAAAATGTGGTCAACACAATGTGGAATTAACTCCTCTTATCTCACACACATCACTGTCTTTGGCCTGCTGCATTATACTGTAGAAGGAAGGAGCATAAAGAGATAAGGAGCAGAAATACACTTCATGTGCAGGCGTATTCTTCCCTAGAACAACTGAAAGTGCTGCCTTAATAAATGACTGACTCCACCTGGGCTTTATGTTGATGTGTGTTTTCGGTGTTAATCAGAGTTTCCTCTGGTGTGACGAGCGTGTCCCAGTTCAGAAGCTTCTCTTTCTCAGAAAGAGATAACATCAAGCGTTTCTTCGGGGTAGACGAGTCGCAGGCCGTCTTTACTGTAGCTGAGCGCTCTTCTCTCTTCTCACTTCCCTCTGAGGTATTCTGGGTATATGCTGTAGTCTTGGAATTGCCCTCGGAGTTCTGAGAAAACATCAACAAACAACAGAGTTCAAAACAGGCTTAAAGCATTGTCAATAAATTACACAGAGCTCTTACTCTAGTTATATAATTCTCAATAAGTCCTAAAACTACATGCACACTATACAGTAGGCTATGTGGTGCGTATCCAAAAAATCTAGAATAAATTTCACGTGACACACAGTTTGTTTTTCTGCAGAAGTGATCTCCTCAAAGTCAGAGTCAGCTTCGGGGACGGTCTCCGGTCCCTCTTTGTCTACCGGCCAGCTCCTCTGGAAGTGCTTGATGAAGATCAGAGGGAAGGCTGTATGAGGGCAGAAAGAACACTCTCAGCTGTTTGTTTCAGAGGCAGGGACATCGTGCTCTCGTCCCTGTGGAAGTTGAATGCACTTATTTTAAGCTGCTTTCAACCAGAGGCTAATCTGGAGAAATATTCATGGGCTGGCATGTTGACTATGAATATTAATTGCAAACAATCACATATATCAATATTAACTTGACAAAGATGTTCAAACTAAAAGATTACATTATTTTGGCACATATCTGGCAAATGATGCAAAATATCTGAAGGTGGTATTAGAAATGAATAAATTGTTTTATTTACAATTTTAAATTAAATCAGGGTTCCCACTCTTTTTAAGAAATAATTTCCCAGACAATATCGAGGAATGTGATTCACATTCAACACCAGTTTTATTCCTCCTTCATGAAGTGTGTCAGGTTCATTACAGATAGGTGGTCAGTGTTTCTGGGACAATCCACCCTTGGCTTTCCCACCAAAGCAGATTTTTCCGCTGCTGTCTCCAGCAAATTGACTACAGTTTACTACGGTTTTCCTCTAACTGTAAAATCAATGACTCAACGGTGGAAGGATCGCTACAAGTCCGTTCCACTCCATGTCTGGTAAACTCTCTTGAAGTGTCAGTGCACAGCTCATCCTGACAACGGTTTGAGAGTTTCAAACAAAATACGCACCCAGATTTACGGATGAGATCTGAGTGAGGGGCTAAAATACTGTAAACATATCCAGGACAATATAGATTATTTCCAGGATATTTCTTCATTTTAATCCATTTCCAGGTGTTTCCATGAATGGAAAACCAGTCTTTAAACCCCGTACTGTAAAATTGTCAGTATTTGACACCAAATTGGGGTGGGAGCTGGAGTAACCCCTCTAGATCCGCCCCTGCACGGCTCATGAAGAGCCATCATTAATGTTATTAGTAACACCTGAGCTTTTCCTACCACGACAAGTCAAAATGTCGCCTGTGATGAAGAACTATTATACACAATTCATCCTTAATAAAACAGTATAAAATAAGTCATGCAGTTTGCAAATGTGAAACATAATGTGAATTTCAGATCTGCATAAAGACAAGAGGTGTTGTGGTTATAAAGCAGAGTGGATTTTGATTGACATTTCGCTATGACTGCTATCAGAATTAACAGAGAACAATACTGACCTCTAGTGTTGTGCTTGCTGCATTACAACAGTGTTCTTTAGTGACCTCAGTGCAGTCACTGCACACTAGAGTTGTGACGGTCAGGAACCTACCGAATCTATTGAACGGCTCTTTAACATGAACGATGGGAACCGAGTCGCAGTTCTTTTTCTTTTTCTTTTTTTAAATCGCTGTCACGCACACAGCATGCGCACCCACGCTCCTCCTTTGCTACTCCACTGAGACGGAGAGCATGCACGACGTGGGGAGGGGGCAGCAGAATACACGTGGGGTGCTCATTTCATATGCAAATTTCGCATGACGTCATCTGAGTTGTCCGACACAGTGGCACATCAATATTTCAAAATAATTTAAACTCAGACACCCCACCATTATAATATATAATATAATATATATTGTTGGGGTGTCTGAGGTTTAATGATTCTGATCCAAATCTTACCCTATCATTCCTCCCAGTGATTATTTCCCAGATAAAATGAGTAACCCCCAGGCTAGCTTTTTAAAAATAAATAAATATAAAAATGAGCCAGTCTTTTGAACGGCTCTTTGAAGCCATAAATCCCATATCTACTGCACACCGCCTTTTCTTTCCAGGACACTTCCCCACTAACAGTTCTTTGATTTACAACACCACATATATGTGTACAAGTCACAGAAACACAAACACCTTAGCTAAGGACTGTGACATTTCTATCAACTGTAGCTGAGGCTATAGGACAAATAAATACAGATATTATGACTTTAGACAAGGGACACAATGCAAAAGAAATCCCAAGGATTCTAATAAGATGGGAGAAGCAACGCGAAGACAGAATAAAAATGGGAGGTACTCACTGGCTCTGATCTTCCGTTTCCATCGATTGTTCTGTTTGGTGTTGGAGTGATCTACAGAGGTGGGGGACGGAGACCAAACCACATTGAGACAGGCACACTGAATGTTTTGGGAGCTCGGTCAAATGACCTGTTACAGGACAACAGCATAGAGACCAAATCCTCTACAGCAGTGGTCCTCTACCTTTTTGGTGACACCCAAATTGATACACAGCAGGCCGCAGATCTGTATTTGCTATGATGTACTGTCTCAGGGATCCCCGTCTGATTAAAGTAGTTATTGCATAACTGTTTGAACTGTAGATTGGCAGATTAACAGTGAAGAGTGTGAAACCTATGAACAGAGTAGTTGTTCTTATACATCCTCCCATTGGGCTAAACTTGAGCCAATGGAAGAAAAGTGAAATTAAAAAATATTCCCCATTCCGCTGGGGACCCCCGTGGACCCCAGGCTAAGAACCACTGCTTTACACGTGTTTTTAGCAACATTTAATACTGAGACTGAGGCTGATGGGATTATCATTAGTTCTGTAGGTATTTACAGAGTCTGGATGAACACACAGAATATTTAGAGGTATGTTGTCTGAGAAACAGACAATCAAATAAAAAATCTAGTATAATAAAAATGTTCAAGATTTTAAGTTTTCTTCTTTTTAAGCTCTATAACCAAACAAGTTATTATAGTTCTATATTTTTCATTAGTTTTTGTTCAATTCAGTTCAGTTTCAGTTAGTTTCCACAGTCTGTTCTTTAGTTTCTGTTTAGTTTTTATTGTTTAAAGATGTTTAGTTTTTTATTATAATATGGGGGGTATTCATCAGGAAGATTTTAGCAATTCAGAATATATAATAATACAAATATTACAGTACAAACACATTGACTCACAGTAATAAACATATGCACCAGTGCCTCCTCATGCTTACTGTGCTGACAAATTGGACCAAACTGACACGGTCCCTAAAGACTGAAAAATAAAAAAATAAAAAATAAAACAGCAGCTTTAAAAGCCGAGACTGTTGAGTTTGCATTGTTCCTGCATGTGCAGGAGTGCATGTAGACAGACGGTGGAGCCCAGGGAAACTCTACTGCGGAGATAAAATAACAAACATTCAGCTGAGTGAGGGAGAAAACCTACAGAATGTCAACCACACCCTCATCTCCCAGACATTAACAGGGGGAAGGGACTCCAACACACACACACACACACACACACACACACACACACACACACACACACACACACACACACACACACACACACACACACACACACACACACACACACACACACACACACACACACACACACCACACACACACACACACACACACACACACACACACACGCAGTACGGTCACTAGTTACAGTTCAGCCAGTTTAGGATTGTCCCTCAGGGAATATCATGTTTTCAAATAATAACAGAGGCTGAAAACCCATTTGTTCAGCGGGGTATCTTTGTTAATAGGTCACTCAAACAGAAACTGTATTTACACAGTGCTGCATATTTTGGGAGCTTGAAAATGAGACCACATACTGTACTGTAGGAGCCACACCGACCTTTTGTACTGTCCTGGCTTTGGCCCTTGGCCCCTGTAGTATCTTGTGCTGCTTTGACTATACAGGAAGCATCCAGAGCTTCCACAGCCATCTCTGTGTCTTCAGGAACTCTTTTCTGACCTTTATCCAGCTGCTCTGAACGCAAGCTGGACGTCACTCCTGCAAATACAAACAGTACACAGGCATTAAGTTTTAACTACCTTTCAATCCATGCCAACCTAAATTGCAGTACAATGTTCTAGCACGTAGCTCATTTTCATGCATAATGTCTCACTGTCTACTTCAGAACAACAGGTTAGAAGTTACTGCACTTCCTGTGTAATACATCATCTAAAACAATTGTTGTTGGGTACCAAACAAATATGTTCCTGTCAGGCAGCAAACTTTTCATAATGTATTTTTCACACAGTAAAGCATTCAGTGAAAGTCATAAAATAGGTTCTGCTTCTGAATGAGACACATGCGGTTTAAAAGGAAATTCCAGTCCAGGTTTTTTAAACTCCACAATAAAGTATTCATCTCTATTGGCAACACAAGCACTGATAAAATACAGGACATGTTCAGAACAGTACTCACAGAGTAATGATGTCAAAATTGTACAGAATCTTTCCCAAGGTGATTCCACTTGGTCACAGCAAAGAAATGAAAATATCTTGATACAAGCTTTGTATGCAGTGTGTCTATCAGTCTTTAGATAACCAGAGTTTTTATTAATGGGATTGACTTGTACCCACGTATGCTCTCACTGTTAAATGTTGTCAGGAGAGACTAGTGAATAACCACAAGAGAATAAAACTTCACCAAATGATACATAGATACCCCACCCAGAGGAGAGGATAGAGCAGACCCACTAGCAGAACCCATGAGGAAGCTGACAGGAGGAACCGACAAGTGATTCACTTCAATTCTGTTCAGGTTGACTGCAGTGTATTTCAGTTAGGTTCAATTTACCTTAGCTCAACCGTATTTGATTATAGCTAAAGCTTTTGCATTTAGCCTAATGTTTTTGTCCATTTTTAATGTTACATTAAAATGACAATTGTCTTTTTTTTGCAGGCCGAAGCTTTTAAAGCTGATTAAGGGCCCACTCCTGTGTGCCTCTGAATCCGCTGCACACCTAAAGGTCGCTCAGCTTTTCATCAGATGTTACAAAGCACATGTTATTTGTTGAGTTAACAAAAGCTGTGAGTGTGAATATGATTTGTGTGGGTGATGTTACATCAACTTAGCACAGAGGAGCGGAAAGGATTTGCTTTGTCGAAGTTGTTAATTTTGTGGTTAAAAGATATGGAAATACTTTGAATATTATGGGATAACTGTTCAATCATGTCTGAGCTTTCTTGAAGTTGTTCGACTAAATGGCAACAAACCACGAAGCAAATTATTTATGTAATCAAACTGATTTATTTTTGAATATATTTACAGCTTATAAATATCATAAATTAAGCAATTTTACAATAATTATCAACGTGGAAAACAAATAACAAGGCTTGCAGGCTGCTTCAAGAGTTGTTATGAACAAAACTAAGAAACATACAGAATACAGCCAACAAAGTGGATCTGGCAGTGTGCAAAAAGCTGCTATGGGGCTGCTGATCTCCTGAGCAAAGTCTAGGAGGTACATGAGAGAGATCTGGAGAGGGGCTCTGAGGGGGGGAGGCCTCCTTCTGAAACAGAGGGAACCACAGACAGACCACAGACACGTGGATACATTCGTTACTGTCAAACGGGCCTGACAAGAAGGGAGGCTGCTGCTGATGGTACATCAGAGAGAAAAAGCAAATTCAGGGGCATTGAAATGGATGTTTGGTGTTATGGGGTTTAGGGAGGAACACAGCACAGCATGAGTGTTAATGGGGTTAGCTCGGATTATGTGGGAACAAATGAACGGAACGATTGAGAAACAAACCAAATAAAAGGCGCTATGTGTGCATCATAAATCAGCTGGTTCTGATCTGTAGTGGCACTGAGAGCGCTGATCTTTCATGGAGACCTAAAACTTTCAAACTTGGTCACAATAACAGTCTTAAAGCATAAGCCCAGCTAAATTATATAGCTTCCTCATTATCAACAAATCCCACGAAAAGACCAAAACAAACCGAGTCGATCCCATTAACAAGTATTGCTAGTAGCCAAAGCCTGATATAGCTTATTCCTCTGTGCCATAGAGCTCCATTGTTGTCCAACAACACTATATTCCATACTTTGCATCACAGCCAGGACCAGGAAGGACACTTGGCCAAAATGATACAAACCCCCCCCCAAAAAAAATACAAGAGTACAAGTCTACAGTCACACTAGCAGCTTTGTGAGGCTGTACAGCTGACGTCAGCATGCTAACATGCTGATATTTATATATTATATAATAACATCTACCAAGTTCACCATGTTGGAACATTTGTTAATTAGCACCAAACACAAAGTACAGCCGAGTCATCATCCTCTGGGAACCGTGACTGGTTCCAAGCATCTAGTAAGTCGATGCTGAGATATTTCACTGCATAAGTGAAAAGTTTGAACTTCTGGTCGCACTACATAAAAAGTCAGAGGATCAATAAAGTATGTGGGTTTCATCCTCTGGGGACCTTGAACGTCTATATAAAATATCATGGCAGTCCATCTTATAGTTGCTGAGATGTCTCAGTGTGGACAACATGACCGACATCGTCATCCTTAGAGCCACGCCACTAGCGCAGCCACAGGCAGGATAGGGAAGTTAAGACGTATTGTGTTGGTCTTTTCATGGAATTTGTTCACAATAACAAAATGAAAGAATAACGCTGGCTACATCTCGAGCATAATGATCCTTTTTCTGAGAAACACAAAAAACTAAATGTATGAGTAGTAATATTTTTTTGTTACAATTTAACCAAAGTGTTACATTCAATTTGGAATTCTATTTAATATATCTCGATGCTACACACAACACCTTTACCAAATACTGCATGCCATACTCAGGATTCGTGCTGGTTTGTGATTGGTTAATGTGGGTTAGGTGGAAGGGGGCGGAGCTACAGAGACAGCCAACGCAAAAGCAACAAGACAAGATCTTATGACCGAAGCCGGCCAATCGTCACCTTCCCCGCTGGCAGGAATCAGCCAATCAGAGGATGCAGCATTGGAAACTTGAAACAGACTGAACAAAATGAAGTGAACAAAAGAAAGAAAAATGAATTTGGAAAAAAAAGAAAATGAATGAAATGTGAGAAAAAAGGAAAATGGAAGATGGAGGATGGAGAGGAAACAAGTGCTGAGAATTACAAGGAAACGTACTGCTGGCAATAAAGTGATTACAGTAAGACATTACATTGAAATGTGAGAACTGTCCGTAAACAGGTCAGTGCCCCAACAGTGCATTTGAAGAATTGGCCCCTAATTCTGCACAATTAAAGCTAATATTCAGAACTAAACTCGCCTCAGGCAGCACTTACAACACAGAATATGCAACAAGACAATTATCAAAAATTACAAAAGAAAGCAAAACTTTTTGTAAAAAAAAAAAAAAAAAAAAAAAGTCAGGAATAAACAGTCTGCTGTGGATTCTGCTTGTTTAAAGCAAACATGTCCACCACTGCCTGAACGATTATAGAGAAGGCTCATTGTTTTGGTTTGGACTGATTTTCATCCAAAAATACTCAGATTGTATTAAAAACATATGGATCGAAAAACAGAGTTTGAAATTGTGAAAGTATTTATGGGTCTTCTTCTGACAGGCAGAACTCAAAAACTCTTTTGGTAGCACAAATCAGAATGAGGAAAAACTCAAATTAGTTACTGATTTGAGTCCCGAGGTTAAACATTTGCTTCAGTAATCAAATTCGTCATGACTTGATTTTCACGCAGATTTTTGTATTATCGATGTTCTTTTCACAATTTTGACCATAAACAATGAGCCCTAAATATATTTAGTCATTTATCAGTCAATTATCTTCAACAAATTACATATCAAAGCGAAATATTAACACCGTCTACAAAAAGTTTTTTGTCTAATGACAAAAGGGTTTCCTAAAAATGATGCTATGAAATAATAATAATAATACTGTTTTGGCATTTCCATTGCACATCTCTGTGGTGCAGAGTTAAGGTGCAGCAGGCAATATGCAGAGTCGGTGTGACGTCAGAAACCATGTGCATTACTCTGACATCATTCTAGTTCACTGAAAGAACACCACACTGCCCAGATGGCTTCAAGGTTAGAGTCAGAGGGCATGTTCCAGGTTACTCTCCTCCTACAATTAAATGTCCTTGGTACATTATCAAAACTGATTCTTCCAGACACTTCAAGCCTGTCTGGAGTGCAGAATGAGAGTCTAATTGGTTGTTCTAAGCCGGACAAGATCACTGGATCAGAATCAAATGACTGGGACAGATTTCATCAAGGTGGAAAATGTTACAAACTGACCACCAAGATCTCAACATTGATCTCTGTTGCAGATCATCTGGTGACAGTTGTGTGATATGAATGGAATTATTAGCACCTTTAGGGGATGGCTACAGTTTCAGCAGCCTGGAACAAGCCCATGTGAGTCAGAGATGCAAGACCAGGAGACCCTGACGGTCAACAAACACGTACCAGGAGATCTGAGCTCATTTCCAACAGAGCCGGGTATTCACAAGGGCAGCCGCATTATATTTATGCATCACCCCTGAAGTCAGCTCAGCATGTATCATTTAATACTTCAATACATAATATAGTCAGAGTACCTATATGACAAATTGCTCAATTTGTTGTGCTGTCCACTGTAACTGCAGGCAAAACTCACACCAGGCACTGAATACAAGCAGCAGAAGCTAATCAAGTGAAGCACGTTTATAGCAACTGTTTTTGTTGCTTAATAAAACACTTTTGACTCTGAAAAACACTAAACTAAAATGATAATGGACACTGGAAATATAGGAAATACAGTTTGGATTAGGTTTCACAATTATTACACTTATGAACCCCTGATTTATCCGTTATGTGCAGTACAAGAGCACAAATCCATCTGGGCTCCTATCGGGTCACCTGGCCCAGACTAGCCCCTTGTTACTCGCCTTCCTATGTGAGCTGGTGGCCGATGGGCTGCTGCTGGGCCAGCTGGGGCTCCTGGCAGATCTGTCCCAGCACCTCGTGCATCATGCAGAGCAGAGGACAGCCCAGGCTCAGCAGCTCATACAGGAACACATAGTCATGTGAGTAGCTCCTGAAGTGGGACCCCACAGCTGTGACAGACTCACACACACTTCCAAACAGCCGTCGAGGCAACACACACACAGCCCGGCTAGCACGCCTCGGCCAGCTCAGGCCTCGCCTAAGCAAGGACACCAGAGTACCTGGGGGTTGGATCTGGACGCTGCCCGTCGCCGAGTAGGTCCCACCGTCCAACGACGAGGGTAAGACATGGTCTTCCTACACGAGTTTAAGATACACAGGAGGAAAATGATGAAATACAACATAACCTTCTATTACACAACAGAGGAACAAGGGAACTAATTAAGTCCTAGACTAAAAGATAAATAAAAGTGTTTGCAGGAAAGTTATTTTTACTCTGTCACTTTCTTGGTGTGCAACTATTTCCACACTGTTGGAGCGTCGCACACAAAAACTACATCAAACTGATGTCTGAGATTATGACTCATGTGCTATGATTCTTGGTAGTGATCTGAAGTTTTCACATAAATAGCTGCATTTGATTTCCCCACAAGGATCAACAGAAAATCTAAAACGTTTTGCACTATATGGCCAGTAATAAAGCAGTTTTTAGCCAGTAACTCTCTATATGATATCTAATCTGTTATTGGTGGATTTTTTAGAACAAGACTAAGCTTCTCCTACCTTTGCACTATTTTATATTTTGCAGAACACTTTTTATATGCTGATCCTCCATATTTCATCCAATTCTCACCAAACTGGGTACATACTATATTTGCCAATTTTTACATTTGTACTTAATTTGATTTATTGATTTATTTTTCACACAAGGGGCCCAACCCTGATGGGCTTACAAGACACCAAAAACAATACAGTTGTTACATTACATGTAACATGTAAATTACAAATTATACATTATAAACCAGCGGCTTTTCTGACTTTTTTGACTAGGCTTCCGCCATTTTGAATTCAACTCAAAACATCAGTTTGAATAACCATGATTCTGTGATCATTAAAGAAATCATACTTGACACACATATTCAATCAAGTAACCAATAGCGCCACCAAGTGTTTTAGTTATACAGCATGTAACTTGTGAGCCGTAGGGCAAAGAGGAAGCATTATTGAGGATTCAGTTTCAGTTTGTGGATTGGTTTCTAGGACAATACCATACCTAGCATAGCATATAGCTTATTCCCATTTGCACCTCAAGAAATTTGCCAACATTCCCAATTTTTATATCACACATTTTTTGCTTCAGCTCCTCAGTGGGCAGCAAACACACCTAAAATTTCTTTCTAGCTAGTTTTTGTATGGAACCACTGCTGTCTTCCTTACCATTCTCCTTCTGAACCTCCCCACGTGACTGCTGGACTGACGCTGGGCATAATGCATCTTGCAGTAGAACTTTGCTGTAAAGGAAGCACACAAAAATCCACTCTTATAAATAATAACTAATCTCCTGAAACTGACACATTGACACTTAACATTTCCAAGAATTTAATGATTCATCTAAACCTCTGAAAAACTAGAAAATAAAGTGAGACATCATCCATATAATATTTTTAGAACATGAACACCTTTGTGTTTTAAAGTCACTCTGTGGTGAAAGCATCCATAGTTACTATGAATTAAGCGTACCCTCCTGCGAGTCGAAGGTGTGCCCTCCCAGACGGAGGGTGCAGTTGCAGACGTCACATCGGAAACACTCGCGGTGGAAGAAGTAGCCCTCTGCGCTAAGTCTTTCCATCACGTACACCCGCTTGGTGCAGAAGTGGCAGATATCACTGCCGCCAAGCCCGGGAGGGAGGTCCTTACGTAGCACACACTGAGAGGAAGAAGACCAGGACAAGTTTATATAAATGTTACATGCAGCCTTCAGGATAAGTCTTTTAGAGTTGTTGATTATTTTCTAGAGATGCCTGCAAAAAACATACACAAAACAAATTAAAAGCGTGGTCCAGCAGTGACTGTTAAAAGCAGTTATACCAGTCATAGAAAATGTTTGGTTGCAATAAAATCAGTGAAGAATGACAAGAAATATTATTTTTAAATGATTCACAGTGAATACTATTATGTGAAAAAAAGTGGTGTTTCCAGTTGAATTACAGCAAAAACAACAGGCTTACCGCTGTACCATAAAGCAAATATGTAAATGTTTTCAATGTTTTCGTCATTTTACTGACAGTAAGTATCATTAATGTTAATGTCCCAGTTACTCATGATGATCAACAGACTCAGCCCTTTTTATTGTACCAGGATATTAAATGATCCAGGCCAATCTACGGTTTCCTCGGGGCAGAGGTCAGTCTTAAATAGCATGCTGAGGGTTAGATGAGAAGATTGATATCACTCTTGTGTCTGTAATAATTCCAGTGCATAACCCTTTTGTACAGAGCTATGGTAGCTGTTTCCTGTTTCCAGTCTTAATGCTAAGCTAAGCTAATCATTTGCTGGCTGCAACTTCATATTTACGGTACAGGCATACGGGGTATCAATCTTCCCACCTAACCCTCGGCAATAAAGCAAATAGCATAGATATAAAAAATCTATTGGGAAATTTTGATCTATTCATTTAAGCCACAAGCCTTAAGTCCACTCCCAGAGTCTAAATGTAGAATTAACAATATCAAATCTCATGTCAGCAAGTAAAAGGAAGAAAACCGACTCAGAAAATATAGCAAAAATTCAGTATGTGCAATAAACCTCAATATCTCAAAGGTGGAATTCTAATATGACTAAATGCTAAGACTGCCAGTTTACTTTCACTTAAATGAAGACC
Source organism: Dicentrarchus labrax (assembly GCF_905237075.1). Taxonomy (NCBI): domain Eukaryota; kingdom Metazoa; phylum Chordata; class Actinopteri; family Moronidae; genus Dicentrarchus; species Dicentrarchus labrax. The sequence goes on from NW_026136720.1 coordinate 30,800,183, forward strand.
ACTTTTTAGGTTATCACCATCCAATGTCTCATGTCACTCGAACCCAACAATAGTGTCAATTCTCTTCAGAGATCAAGCAGAATTGTGACAGGCGTTAGACTCCAGTTCAAATGATGTGATTTACATCCACAACACTACTGTGAGCATCAAGCTAATCATCATCTAGTCTCTTCCAGCTACACTGTAGCTAACCAAGCTTTTATTCAAACCAGCAGGCAGTTAAAGGCCAAACAGCAGTTAAACGTGACTTTAAGCTGATAATGCCTGCATGCAAATGTATATGTATCCAAGCTATATAATATATATATATATGCATATACAGCCAGTCCTCTGCTTTAGTCCCCAGCTTTATTTCATGTCTCTGTGGTGTGAAACCATCTAGCACTGTTGCAAACATACTAGCAGCTCTTTTGCTTTGCCATTTACTGCCTTAGGAGCCCTCCGTGGCCCGGGAACTACAGCCTGAAAAAGGCAGATTATCTGCTGTCAAAACTAGGAGCAGCATGAAAAACGTTCTGTTTTTCTTTTGTGCTTTAAATCTTAAAGTCATATAGTTGAAATCAACACACTCCCTAATGACACCTCTTTAATAATGCTGTTAGTTTAAGATGTAAACTGTATTACAATTCCATTAAATCCATGAACTCTGGGTTAGATTTGTGTCTGCAACATCCACATGCAGCTTACCGGTGTGGCATTGGGCCTGTGGTCTGTCTCATAGAGGACGGCCAGTATCTGAGCTTTAGCACCTATGGCTGATGATACCTTTCCAACTGTACGCTAATGTTAACATCAGGGAAACACAGGCACAGACGGTTGGAGGGGAGGAGAAGGAAGGAAGTGGAAAGCACAGACAGGAGTTAGGAAGGAGACAGGTGAAAAAGCATTTATGCAACTGCATGTAAACTGAGGTATTGACTAGTACCTCTTTAATGTAGCTAGGAGCTCCAGTTGGACAACTCTCAGAGCGAACAATTGACTTTTGAGTGATTCTTCTAGGGGTCTGAAGAGCGCAGCTCCCATTGCACTAAATGAACACCAAAATGAAGATCACTTGTACAATGATACACAGTTCATATACTGTATGTCAGAGCCAAAAATGTCTAAGAATCCTTGCATGCCTAATTCTTGGCTATGGGTTTTCTTTGTTTAATCTAACTCAACCCTTTCCTCAGGCAGAATCAGAAATATGTGAATACAATAAAAATACGAAATGTGATGTTTCTCCATGGATAATCTAGGCTGTGATTATATTAATGTGACATTATGACATCAAATTGAGTTTTAACAGCCAAATGGAACTTCTATTCTAGCAACACTACATACCAGAATTTCAACCTTTTACATCTCATTGGTATCAGAAACTCAGAACAGAAATGAGTTTGTAGCCTTGGGTTAGAGCAGAGCCAGTGTCTTTGGACACAGGAATAAAGCATATGAATTCTGAAGTTTAAGGTTGGCTGTATAAACCTCTGGAGTTATTTGGTTAGTTTGATGTTTCTCCAACTTTGTCTCAAAAGCTCAGAAGACAAGGGAAGATGTTTTTTTTTTTTTTTTTAATTAGTCCCAATTTAATTAGTCCTAATCTAAGAAGGTCCAAGTAAATAGTATACTTTGAAGGATCATTTGAAAAAATGGGCTTATTTGTATGCAAGACACAATTAAAAAAAAAAACGTAATTATAATGATCTTAAAATTGGTTTAAAAAAAATCCCCTTTAAGAAAGCATTAATTTGGGAATATTTTCCAGTAGGATACTTTCACTTGAGATCTGCAGGTTTTTAGTGCTGGACTAGCTGGCTGTCTTCAGGCAGGCTACTGATACGCACAAGGAAACCATTACCTTCATGTGATCATTGTCAGCTAATTTCCTATCATCAAATGTCTCCCGAGCAGTTTTGTGGACCATCTCCTGCTCACTCTCATGCATCCCCTCATTGTTGTCCTTGTGCAGTGAAGAGACTGGATGAGAAGATGAGCTGCTGTGTCCATTTACACAGTTAGTGTCAGAGAAAGGAGAGAAGAACTTTTGGTTCTCATCAGAGCAAGCTGAAGGAAGGGCAGCCGGCGTTTTGTCGTTACGTGTGGAGGAATCAACATGAAGAGAAGAGATTTGATCTGTTTTTTCAGAGTCAGTGTAAGAGGAGGGAGTAGAGGGGTCTTTCTGTATCCTGTCCTTGTGTCCAGCAGCGTACAGCGGGACAGAGGAGAAACCGGCCTGGGCGGTGGGGTCAGGGACAGGGTGGACTACAGGGTAGACAGTGGAGCTCTTAGGTACAGAGGCAGAAGGAGAAGGAGGAGGAGGAGGGGACAAGGAAGGAGGGGAAGAGGTAGAACGTTCCACCTACAGAAGAAGAGTCAAACAGAAATTAAAGACTGGGCAGAACAGAAGCATGAGAATGGAGGGAAAATAACTTCACCAAATCAAAAGCTGCCTGAAGAGAATTTCACACAGACAAGTCAAGGAGATTGTAGAAATGTTCCCTTTTGAAGCAAAAGCAAACTAATTTAAAGTTAATCAAAAAATGTCAAATGTGTTAGTGAATGCTGACAGAGACAATTAAAGGCCCTGAAAGTCAAGTTTGACAAGTTTTCTATCTAAATATTCTCTATCTAGAGTTATTACAGTTCTGGTTATTTCAGATGAGAGATTTCTGTCTTTGTCAAAACGTTTTTGGACACTTCACAATTTTTAATTTTTTTTTTCCAACATTCAACTATTGCTTATTCATTGATGAAAACTTACTGTAATATGTTTCCAGGGCTTTTAATCGCCACCAACATCATGCAACCTGCCCTTTAACCAATATTCAAAACCTATAATATCCACATGCTCAAATTCGCCTTGGAAACCCTAAGCGGCAAGTGAGAAAAAAAGCGGTTAAGTCTAAACTGCTTGGTTTGGTTTTCCCAGGATAATATTTTCTTTCATCAAACAGGCTGGTGTTTTTTTTTTTTTTATTGTTTTAATAATCATTTGCACCACTGCTCCATGTTCTAAATAAGAGTAAAAGCACAGTTTAACAATTTTTTTTAATTTCTCAAGACAAAAGATTTTTTCCACTCTTAACTCATAAACAATTACGTTCAAAACTGCTTTTTGTTCATTCTCCCTAGCCTCTCAGGGCTTCCGTAGCCTGGTCAAATCCTGACACTAAAATCTGTGGAAATATGGAATTCAGATCTAAACCTCCAGGATACCCGTTCAATCAATAATCAATATAATATAAATCAACCTGAAGCCTCGGACCCACCAAAGAAAACAGCAGCTCAGCAACTGCCATATGCTCAAACTGTAAATGCTGCACCTCTTACAGACCATGATGTCCAAGACGCACACAGTTATCATGAACATGCAACTAAATGTTATTAGTCGAGCAATATGGTTGGTGCAATACACAACCTGTGACGCAGGAAGAGGAGAACGAGGAGCAGGGGGAGGTTTGTTGGACCCAGGAAATAGAGAGGAAAGGAGGACAGCTCTCTCCTTTATACTCCTCCCAGCAAACTCTCTAGTAGACAGTCTCTGCACAGACAGCAGGTGGTGGCGGAAATTGTAACAGAGCATGTAAAAAATAAGTTGTAACCACATTTTTTTTTTATAAAAGTCGTGATGGAAAATATTCAGCATTCACCTGCTGCACTGACCCCTCTGACCTCTCAGAGGAATGATCAATATCTGAAGCAGAGAAATGACTGGTTGACATGTCAGGAGAGGTGCGTCCTGGGTAGTAATGTTCGGTAACATTAGGGCTCCGTGAGCGCGGAGAACTTAGTGGACTCTTAGAGTGCGAGGGTGAAGGAGAGCGACTGAAGCCGCTCTGAGGGGGAGGCGATTTGGGGGAATAGAGGAAACTGGTTTGCTGAGCCACCTCACTGGGATTCTCCAGTAAGCGAAGGTAGATGGAAGGCTGGAAAGAGGAAGAAGAGACGAGGAGAAGCAAGAGGAAACAAGAGAGTATGGGGTTTGTAGTAGTTCCACAAATGTTTAAAACATTTATGGCGTTGTTATTTGTAATGTGTAAATTAAACCCATCCAATCCCATTCTGTGGTCAGAGGGAGGCGTACCTGCCACTTGGGGCGAGGGGGAGGCAGAAGAGGAGGAGGGGGGACGTCCTTGGGCTTTGCAAAGCGGGGATTATCTCTCTCCTCCTCATCCTCATCCTCTTCCTCCTCCTCCTCCTCCTCCTCCTCCTCCTCCTCCTCTGAGAGAGGAAGTGGGGTGGTGGAAGGAGACAGAGGAGGAGAAAGGGATGGATCGGATGGGTCCTCATCAGGCTGATGTAAGGAGGAAAGGAAAGGAAATAGGGAAAGGAAAGGAAAAAGGAAAGGAAAGGAAATTCAAGGAGAAAGGAAATGTCCTCGAGAGATCACAAATACATTTCACATGCTTTGGAAATAAAATACAGGTACTGAACAAAGCTGGCAACAGAATAGCAGGTCAATAGAGTGGCAGTAATTAGTAACTTAAATACTACGTTATGGTGCAGAGGCCTCACTAACCTCAACATACTACGGAGCCCATAAGGGGGGCATGGGGGAGACACAACAGTAAGGCTGGAAAGTCAATAGACACTGCCAGAGCAGAGATTCCCTCAAGCAAGTGCTTTGACCCTTGGGTTCTTGGAAGAACGCAAAAGTTTCTCAGGAGAGCGCAATTTATGTTTTTTCCCCCGACCCTTTTTTTGTTGTTCCTCTACATCCCCTGTAGGGGCTCCATAACATACTGAGACTAAATTTATCCAGAAAGCAATGCCGACACACACCTGCAAGCAGTGTGCTTTGTCTATAATTACATCTGCTCTATAATGAACCTTAATCCGCCAAATATTTAGTCCATAGTGTATCTTACCTACAGTGTGTACACTGTAATCTGTTATACTTTCAGCTGCTAATTTCTGTACAATGTTTTTCAGGTACTATTGGCATTATTTGTACTTGCACTGGCACTATACAGTATATTAATACTACTGTAACTGCTGCACATGCTCATACTGTATATATCAATACATCTATATAGCGTATTCATATCTACTCCTCACTGTTCATTTATATATTACCTCTATACATATGTATTTTATTCTGCACTTAACTGTCTGCACTGGGTAGATACTGAACTGCATTTCAGTGTCTCAGTGCGTGTACTCCGCGTGATGACAATAAAGATTTATCTAATGTAATCTAATCTTAAATGTGGAAACAAGTAATAGCCATAATCATTTTAATGCTTAAATTATTATGACTAATAGTCATATTTAACCACTCCATAACACTGAATACTCAATGCCACTGATTTAATAGGATTGAAACATTTTACTTTAAAAAAACATATCTGAATTTATGGTAGTTTGAAATTCTCTTTTTGAAATTTACTATTTATTAATAAAGAATTACACTTCAACATAATCGTAAAAAGCCCCTAATCTCATTAAAACACAAGAGAGAGAACTATTCTAAATAAATACTTTTGTCCTTTGGGAAGCTTTAAAAGGAATTCAAACCTAATACATACATTTAGATAAATAAGTAAAGTGGTTTTAAATATCAATGTTAGGTATTAAGTAATGATACATTTCACAATTCAGTTCTTTTTAACATTAAAATGAGTATGCCTTTTTTTGCTTTCATACTGAAGTCAGCTTGTCAGCTGCGATGAGAACTGATTATTAAATTCTGGTTGAAACAAATAATACATAATAAAGACCAAAATCACGAGTCATCATATAAAAGAAATTAATCCAAGTCGACTCTCACGTGGGTCAGAAAGTTAAATGGGTGCCACAGTCCCTTCTGATACAGGACTGTCTTCAGGCTGCCTGTCTCTCACCTTGTTGCGTATTTTTGCAGTCGAGGAGTTCTCTTCAAACTTGGCCAGCAGCTGAGTTGCCATGGAGCGGACCTTGTTCTCCTTCAACTCCCCGTCCTCACCAGCAGGGGGTGCACTATGACAGGACAACTGATGCCATGGCAGGGACACAGAGGGGATTGCAGAGGCGAGAGAGGAGGTAGCAGGGAGTGGGATGTTAAATATAACTGAACATTAAAAATATAACTGGACTTTTCTTTGCCACGACTTCACGTGTTAGAGCTCCTGTTGAACTTACCTCTGTGAGGTAGTGGTTGCCCTTGCGCCGTCTCTTGTTCACAGAATCATCTTCCAGTTTCTTGTCATCCTGTGACAGTAGACACAGCAGGAATTCATTCACACAGACCTCGAATTGTGTAAGTTTCAGTGTGTTGAACAATGAGGCACTAAGATTGTAATTAGTGTAAAGGTCTATAATGTAATGTGAATGTGATGTGCAGACATCACGAATCCCTCTAATCGCCATGCTGATTGACGGCTTGTGTTCGTGATTAGATAGCGTGTGCATTACAAACAGTGCCTTGATCTCTGTGTTAGCTTTAGCTTATCTAATCAAGATTTCAATGACTGTGAATAGTGTGCTGGTGATTAATGAAACGGGCCTAGAGGAGGGTGGGTAGAAATCGATTCTTTAATCCTCAACGACGACATCAAATGCATTTCAGACAGCCTTACCCTGGGTACCCTCTTCCTGAGCTGAGGCTGGTTCAGCAGTTTGCGGCTGGTTTTTGGATTTTCTTCACTATTTTCATCTGGTTCTCTTGAACCTGGAATATAAACATATAAAAAAGTCATTACATTAAGCTTATTTATTCATTCATGTGAGCTATTTAAAAAAAATCTAAAACAGGCTTTTCTTCCTCACAAAGTTTAGTGCCTAACTATCCACCACTTTATTGAAATGATTGCTAGATGCTAATTGCTAATTATGTTCTCCTTTTTGGGATATTTACCACACATTACTTTTGAGTAGTACAGGGCACAAAGATAACTTCCAATCTTGATCTACTAAATTTTTAATCATTTTGGTTTGCTTTCTACCTTCATGCTGATGCTGCTCAGTAGAAGAATCAAAGCTCCTAGTGGTGGCATTAACAGAGACACCAACACCAACTTCCATAAGGATCTTTTTAGAAGCAAAGCCTAGGCCTTCAGAATAATTTGAAAGGTGCAGTAATGACGTTAAAAACTGAGACATGGGGGCTTTAAACTTCAAAAGGACTGATTTGTTTTCACACAAGAATTCAATTCATCACCAGAAAACACTGACATTAAGCTGATCTGGAGTCTGCATGAGAACGGTGCGCATAGATAAAGAGTTATACAATCAGCAGAATGTGAGGGGAGGACAGTAAATATCAAATAATCATTAGAAATACCCCTTATGCAACTTTGTATAACAACTTACATTACCCAGGGCCATTAAAGCACAACGGCCCACAGTGTAGACATCATTGCTGACTATATATAACGACACTTAAGCTCCTAAAATGTCTGCAAGTAAATTCCCACCAAATGGACTGTGAAAATGGTCCACTGAAGGTAAATTATTTTCCCAGCCTTTCTAAGACGTGGATTGCTCCGTGGTGACAGCAGTGTGGGTGACACAGACGTCTGCAGGACATTAACATTAAAGCACTGGAAGTGAAACGTGGCTGAAGCTGGAGCTTACAGCGGTGGTGTGACCGGGGCCGAGGGCCTCCAGAGTAACACCGAGTGATTGGATATGGCTTCCGCAGACATAGCACACATACCAGTCATGTCTCTGGCACGGACTAACCTGACCACGGTTGTGTAACGTGCAACTCTAGCTCATGCAGCGGATAAAATAGTCCCTGAGCCATAGTTATTTCAAGTGCAACTGGGCCTATGCCTTAACAGAATGTGCTGTATTAAAGTGTTATTTTATTTTGCTTTCGTTCTCTTATGGATGAAAGGAAATGAGCTCCTGTTTTCACAGTTTTTTTGGCTGGGTATAGTATTACAAATGTTTTGGTGGTTAGGGTGAAACTGCGTCCAACCGTGCTCTGCAGAGCTGCCCTGACACTTCCCATCGGTTTGTTTGGTACGGCTGGATCCCTTTTTCATATGCTGGATTTAATTTGTAAACAGATCATTTCCTATAGTTCATAGTGGTACATTTTCCAGACTTGTACATTTACTTGACGAAGATTTAATGAAGACTGATCTGACATTTAAAAACAAGAAGAACAAAAACTCCTAAATAGATCAACACGTCTAGCGGACTGTTTGCTTAAGTCCTTAGCATTCACAATAATGAGTGACAGCAGGAGATTAGCATTACCTAGACTGACCTTATAACAGAAAATATTGTTCATGCCTCCTACTACTGAAAAATAAACCATATGTTCATTCACACATAATGATTAATTCTCCCTGTTAGCATCCACTTTAAGCAGAAAACATTACTTTCCATTAATCCCTGGAGCCAAAGCTCTACAGGGGGTTGCAAGGCCTTTTTGATTTTAAGGCATGGAAGAAAACTTAAAAAATATACACCATAGGGCTATATCTCAGCATTTGGTTCACTATGAAGTAAAGTAAACTGTCTAATAGAACAACGGCCAAACACCAGGGAAAACACAACGCTGAATTTGTCAAACAAATAAGCTTATTAAGTCTGTATGATTATATAAAAATACATAATACAGACAGAAAATTGTCTAAAAAGTTCTGTAAACAGGAAATAGTCAGCTCAAAATTCATGTCCCTTAGTCAGGGGTCACACGTTTACTAGATGATAGGAAAAGGGGTCCCATAAGTGAAACAGTTGGGAACCACTGCTCTAGAGCTTCACAGCAGCTAAAGGTAAGCTAATGGACCCTGTTTTAATTCTGTGTGACAGAAGCAGGAAGGAGTCTGACCGTTGTTATTTCCTGGGGAGTTCCTGAAGGCCTCGTAGAATTTGGAGAGGTAGAGAACCATCAGAAGCTTGTCCGGTTCAGCCTCCGCAGCCATCTCCTTTCCTGTCGTAACCGGCTGGATGCCAAACTCTCGCTCGGCCAAATCAAACGCCAACTGGTTGTTCCCCGCCACGTCCTCCTCGTTAAGAGAGTCGTAGTCACTGAGGAAGGACAAAAGTGAGGGCAGGTTAGTCCGGCAGGTCAGCGTCTGAGCTCATGTCGTTTCTTGAAACATCCTCCATATTCCCAGCGCTGACAGAAGAGAAAGATGGTGAGATGAAGTGACAGGAGGAAAAGAGACGGTGGAAATGGGATGCTGCTTTCTTTATTCAGGATGTAGTTCTGTTTTCCATTCAGTATGTGATGGAGAGGAGCTAAAGATGAAAGAATTACATGCTGATTCGAAAGATTACTTCCTACCTAGCGGTCTGTATGCACTGCACCGACACATCCGCTTCCTGATGTGATGATGACAAGACTAAAAGTCTCCAGCCATGCTTGCACACATATAAGACTGTAATGGTCCTAACACACTGGGAAACTGAATAAGTGATAGAAAATGTGCTATCATTAGATTCTTACCACTATTGGGGGAAAAATGTAAAGTTTTAGGATCACAAAAAGACTAGGATTCCTCCTCTGGGTACCCTGAATGTCTGTACCAAAGTAGCAGTAGTTCACTCTGGACTGAAGTGTCTAGTGTGACTGATCGTCCATACCGAGAGCCACACCGCTAGAAGACTGCTTTGTCTGAGAGGGACAACATCGGACCTGCGGGGGGGGGGGGCAAACATTGCCTCTATATGAGCACAGCTCGTACAGTATGTGTGGAATCACAGCTACCTGCTATGACAAGCATTAAGATGATGTGTGCTTGGGTCAACAATAAAAGTCCTCAGAGAAATGATGTCACTCCAACCGATCACGCTGACACTTTTAATTGCTTTCTCAGTTGTGTGTGAGCAGATTGGTTCAAGTAGGTCAGCGAATTTGATTAATCAGTGTTTAAGCTCGCCACAGTTAATTGGATAGTGTCAGCAAGATCGCATTCATATTAAAAAGTTGAGCATCAAATTTAAAAAAAAATAAAATCAATTAACTATTTGCTGTCATTGGTTAAATAACATGTGACTTAACGGCTGCCCACCTCTACAACGATAACTATAACAAAAGTCCACAACACGGCAACGCCAGTGGCAAACAATATGATTGGGTTCACTTTCAGAGCGATTGGATGAACATTAAAAACACTGACAGCCAATCAAAATCCATCTGAATTTACAGGGTGTCACATTCAACATAGCACATGACATTGATACATGATTAGGAGACACTTTTTAGATGGTCTACTCTAATCACTCAGTCTTGGCTATACTGTGGTATACGTCTTAATAAACACTTATACAACGTCATATAAGGCTGCAAATTACACATAAAAAAAACCTAATATTACCTGAGACATACTGCCAGACGGTCTTTAAAGGGCAATGATGGTGTCTCTGAATAAAATGTTCTCTCATAACTCTCGCTCTCTCATAAATGCTAATGCAGCTAGAGCGGCAGCACGTGACTTGGGCATCGTTTACACAACTTTATCGTTCATTGGTGTGGATGCTCACATCTGTTGTTCCTGATGGTTTCAAATCAAATCCCCAAATGGTTGATAAAGCTGTCCCTCAAGGATCAAAACTATGCCCACTGCTATTTACTAGTTGTGTGCGTGAACCATTGACATTCCAAATCTTGCTCTAAATGGACATCTAACTGATGCAGTAAAGAATACCTTCAGAATACCTGCTTCTTCATTTATAAGGCTTTGCTATCAATGCTGCTGAGATATTTAAACATCATTAGTTCAGAGCTGATAACGGTTACATCAGATCACAGGATAGATTGCCTTTAAAAGTTTCTCATACCAACTGTTGATCTTGTGGGTAATTTGTTCTCAGGTCTCTCTTGCAAAAGACCTTGTTCTTTAGATTTCTTGAATAAATGAAGCGTTAATTAATGAATGAATTCATATTCATGAGCCATGAGCTGACTGTTTGCACACTACTTTTTAAAAGTTTAATATCACCCTGCTTTGTCTGAACAGGTGATTCTTTACAAGCCAACAGAAAACCGCCAAAACCTGAATAACCATTACTATCCCCACATGTTTCCTGAATAGATTGTGTATGCGTTTGTGTGTGTTCTCACATGAGCTCAGGCCTCTGGCGGTGTATGAGAGCGCAGAGGGCCAGGCCATTCCTCCAGGAAGATGTGAGGTCGGTGACATCGACCCCTCTGTAGCCCTGAGTCTGCTTCTGACACCAGGTCAGCAGCCGGCCGGGACGCACATCAGACTCTATAGGAGAGAAATAAAGCATCAGTAACAGTATCACTGAGGTCCTGTCGAGCTGGTGTACAGGGAGTCATATGACATACAGTATAGCATCGATTATATGACACAATAAACCTTTCTATTTGAAAACCAGTGAGTTTTAGGTTTCAAAAGTCATATTGTCTTATATTTTCTATTGGATTTTTTTCCTTTCAATATTTATGTTTCTTGACTTTAGAGTACTTGCTTTTTGTGTTCTTTATTTTCTTTTACAATGTTTATTGTCATGGACCAAAATACCATGGCAAATTACTTGTATGTGAAAACCTACTTGGCAATAAACCCGATTCTGATTCACTTGAGCCTTGTGACTTGAAAGACTAGAATCTCCTCCCAAGCCTAAAGCAACTTAATAACTCTGACAGCAAATACATAGCCAGAGCAGAGATTCAGGCCTGTGGACAAACTGGCCCACTTAAAAGATCTGGAGCACTCGCTTTGATGTGCTTTAAATTGCATAACTGGAACTTCATGGCAGGATTTCTTCTATATTTCAATGTTGAACTGCAGAGTGAAATGAAAGCCTGCATTCATAACTGTCTATTTAAAGACATGTTGTTACACAGAAGATAAAATGTTGATTTTATGTGAGTGTGGAGGCTCTGGTTTGCAGTGTTATTTTGAGGGCTGTTTCTCATATTCAATCGACCCTCATGGATATAAATGGATGGACAAAATATTAGAGACATCTCTCAGTATATTGCAGAACAAGTCAACAGCACGACACAAATTAATCTAAAGTTGAATCAACACCTTAAAAAAATTTCTAACAAAAAACCTAACATCATAAAATACATGATGGTAGGATGTAGCAGTGGACTGTATATCAATTTGACCACATAAGTGAACAAAATAAACTGCAAATGAAAAAGAAATGTACATTTTAGGCCTCGAAACCCAAACAAGGGATTTTATTTAGAACTCGAGTGTCAGTCCTTAAAGCTGCACCAACACATATATCAACAACGGGTTTAATTACCCAGTGTAATGTGAAAAGAGGTCACTCAGTGACAAACTCATTATGTCACGGTTGTGTTTACAGCTTGTTCAGCTGTCCCCAAAAGGCCAAACAAATCTGTTAATACAGCTTCAACTTGTGACTAAACAGTGACAGTGACCATCAGAGGGAAGATAACTGTATCGGCCCCATAACCCTGCCAGTGCAGAGTAGAGCAGGTCAGCACACGTCGGTGAGAGGCATCATGTCTGACCCTCATGTGGGTGTAATGGTATCCAGCTGTATTGTCTGTGACGAGGTGTGTCAGCCTGTGACTGAGATAAGGCTTAAGTTTCTCCTCACTATGGGCTGGGGAAGCTTTTACTATGATGTCAACCTTTTTTTTTTCCTCCAGTAAACTATATTCAGAACTCTTATTTGTGAAATGCTACATTGCTGTGTCAGACAATTTTATAAACAGTAGCTCAGCTTCTTAATGTATCTTACAACAAAGGTATCCAGGAAAGCTTCCATGCAGTGTTAATGGGGTTGTAGATGCATCTAATCTCAGTGGTGACTCACAGGATGATCAGATTACCATTAGAACATGACAGGGAGCTTTGAAAGTAGACTGCAGTCCCATCTGAGCAGTTGGCAGCAATCCTCACTGTCACTACTTTGTCCAGAGATATTTGATGCTTTTGTAGTCGCTTTTTTATTATAGCAGCATGAACACTGTGGTTTTAAACACAAAGATACATCACACTATCCCTGTAATCAGTTTATACATGAATAAGATTTATTCTTTTTTTACTCTGTCAAAAAATGTCTTAACATTGACGTGAATGAATACAGTGTGACTGGTCAGCATGCAACTAGTCACTGACTCACTGCCTGATGGCTCATTTTCTAATTCTTACAGACTCAGACATGTCTCTGATATGTCAGCTCAGTCCACTCAACTCAATGAGCAACGTTCCAGCAAGCTCCAGTACCATGCTAACCTGACTGTGCCAGATGGTTTGTTACACAGAACCATCCAGGAAGTCCTTATTGGAAACTGCAGGCACAAAATACTCAGGTGATTGCATGAATCATCTGCCTGTCATCGTCTATCACGGGTGAACTTAAACCAATCAGATCAACAAACCGTATAACATAGTCAAGGTTAGTACTAAGCTGAAACCATCAGTTTGTGTTTGGGAGTTAGGAGAAAGAGACAATCTGCATCTCACCTCTTCTGGACAAGTTCACTGATCTACGTGTGGGTTCTCCTTTTCCCAGGAGACACGAGCCCTGCTGGCCATCAATGAACAGGTGGCGCACCTGAAGGAAAGACAGAAAGACAGAAAGAAAGACAGCACACTTATGGTTGAGTTTATTTGAGATATTTACTTTAAAAACATTCAACATTTCAACATGCACACTGATGGTAAAATTGTCAATAAAACAAACAAAAAAAATATCCCTGTCGCTGAGCAGAAGACACATGATTAAAATGTATTTCCCTAAGAAAGCACTTTTTTTTTTTTTTTTTTTTTTAAGGACACTGGTACATGAATAAAGTTTATTCTTATACTACAAGTGTTGGACTGACCTGGTGTGGGCGTACACAGCTGGAGTTGAGGTTGGGGTAGCGGGTGGCAGGGTCAATGGCGTACTGTTCAAAGTTCTTACTGATGTTCTCTGTGGTGGTCTGAGGCAGCAGCCGGTAGAGACTCTCCCTGAGGAACAGCAGGGCAGATATAACTTGCAGATACAAAGATACTGAAGCTTCAAAGATCTGTCTAAAGACAGAAAACACTAAGCAAGCTGAAAGCACAAAACAATGTTTCAAAACTATACATAAAATAAAGACCTTTAACATTAAATACAGCACAACATTTAATGTGCATTCAAACCAGACTTGTCCAGACGTGTTTATTTGAACTCATGACTGTTGCTTCTTTAGTCTATCAGAAGTTTAGCGCGTAACATTTTGAAGGATCGATTGGCAGAAATGGAATATAATATTTATAGGGTATGTTTTCATCAGTGTATAAGCACCTCAATATAAGAACCGTTGTGTTTTTGTTACCTTAGAATGAGCCGTTTTGAGCAGGTCCTCTTCTATGGAGGAAGCCATCTTATACTGCCATGTTTATACAGCAGCACAGGACTGACAAGCCAAGCACTGACACTAGATAGGACTGTTGGCGTTGTTGTTTCTCACATTAGATTGTCTGCATGCAAAGCTGAATTTTGCATGTGTAAAAATGGTGCTAGGACAAAGCTCAGGTTTACAAAATAGAAGAGGCCCATCTTCTGTGGAGCATGAATCTGCTCTGCAAATTTAATGGCAGTCAGCTCATTTGATAGTTGATCATTATATTTATTGTGCACAAGTTGTAATTTTGACCTGAAAATGGGCCAGAGGGTCACCGTAAACCTTTCATCCCTTGGGGAACATGTATATACATACATATCCAGTTATCTGGATTTGGACCAAAGTGTTGCACAGACAAAATGACAAACTGTCCTTGACTATCTGGACTGATGCTTGTTTCATCTGTACGTGATCCAGGGAAAATAACTTAGCGCAGACAAGTCTATCTGGCTCATCTTAAGTTACAGGAAGTGGAACATACACCCACACACCTCTCAGCCAGTATCTCCAGAGGGCTCCTGCCCTGTGCCCAGCCCCTCACCATCCAAGCAGTGTCAAAGGCTGCCATCCAACCTCGAGCACAGCCTGTACCCATCGGCCAGAAGGGCTGTAAACAGAGAACATGATGTCAGTGTGAACACGCATAAGCTGAGCCTCGGTCAGGGTGGAGGTCAGAGTACAAACAACGCCCGCTGTCACTGCTACCTCGTACCTCAAGCAGACTGTCTCCCACCAGTGCGACCACTAGCTGATGTCCGTGCTTCTCCCTGATCAAGGCGGCGTTCTCTGAAGCGTACATGCTGGTGAAGTCAAACATGGCTACATCCGGCTGCCCGTAGTGGTTGATGGCGTAGTCCAGGGATGGCAGCTGGTAGTTTGTGCCAAAGTCGGCTGCCTCACGGGCGTAGGAGAGCAGCGCTTCCTGGTTGACGTTGTCAATGCTCAGCAGTCGCTCTGTTTCTATGTAGTCCTGTATAGAGACAAGGGGAGGAATGTTTATGGCAGAGATAACTGCATAAACTAAATTTAAATCTAAAGTAGCACTAATCAATATGCTCAAATAAACAATGGATCAGTGTGACGTTCGCTGTCACCACAGAGAATTATCACCTTTTGATGAGAACGATCTTAGATAGATTGTGGCTCGACAGTTGCGGTCGATCAGTCTAAACATGTTGCCCCCCTCATGAAGGATGCCAACTCCCCTTGAGTCACTCAGGAAATAACTTATCAAATAACATTTCCTGAGAGCCAGCATGGTGGGGTGAACAAAGATGAAGACTGATTCAGAAACAAGATACACATTGCTCAAGAGATGACCTGAAAAACATATTCAGGCTGGTGTGTTTCACTGCAAGAGGATCATGATGACAAAACTAAGTTAGTGAGTTTGTCTAATTAGTGAGCTATTATGACTGATGAGGCTGTCACGCAGTGGACGCAGTGAGATATCACTCTGCACTAATGGGCAATGTAAGAAGAGACGGAGACCACTGAGGGTACAGCGAGGCAGGGTTTCAACACCTGTGTGTGTGTGTGTGTGTGTGTGTGTGTGTGTGTGTTTGCCTCTGCATCTCAAGTATACTGCATATAGAGGGCTTTCCTGCATATGTGTGCATATTTTCAGACAAATGCTGTGGTAGGCACTGGGTGGGAAGGTTAACAGCAGTCTCGATGCCATAATAATATCGTCATCTATACTCTCTAATCTCCGCAGATGGAGACCGACTAGGAAAAAATCCTCTGACTCATAATGTCTGTGTGTTTGGGTGTGTGTTTGTTTGTGAGTGTGTGTGGGGGACA
This sequence comes from Dicentrarchus labrax, assembly GCF_905237075.1. Taxonomy (NCBI): domain Eukaryota; kingdom Metazoa; phylum Chordata; class Actinopteri; family Moronidae; genus Dicentrarchus; species Dicentrarchus labrax. The sequence goes on from NW_026136720.1 coordinate 30,816,243, forward strand.
TAGAAGAAAGGTGAGAGAGCGCAAGCAGCATCTAATTAGAGTCCTATTTCATTATCATCCCCTGTGGAGGCCCATCATTCACTACTAGCCAAAGCTAGCTAGCTGCCCTGGTGAACACACAGACACACACACACACAGACACACAGACACACAGACACACACACACACACACACACACACACACACACACACACACACACACACACACACACACACACACACACACACACACACACACACACACAAATAGACTTTGACTTGTTGATTTTAAATACTGCAACCCATGTGTGTATGTATGTGTTTCTGGCCTATCAGTGTGTGTTTCATTGTTAATTATGAACATGGAAAACTATAAGGAAAAATATTAGTTGATAACCATGACACGTCCAGTCGACCAATCAGCAGCCAGACAGCCTACATAAAAAGGTTTTGAAATTAGAGGTAGCTTTAGATAAATATTGTTGGGATGATGTCAGCTTGAAAAATAACAGTAACTACTGATGAAGCTGGTTAGAGTCTGTTTAGAGCTAGGCTTCATGGTTTATTAACTGTCTTAACTTGTATATTTGTAAATGGTTACATAATGACGTTGTGGATACTCAAATTAGTATGTGACATCATCTGGCGTCATCCTGAGACTTTTCGAGCAGGCTTTAGATATTCTCCATTGAAAATAGTTGGCAACACTGGCTACATGTTGTATTTTATTAATGTTATGTCTCTGCCAGCTTTATTGGTCCTTAAAAATGAAAAAAGGAACAGATTTATGGATTAAACACATTCGCAGTTCTGATGAAAATTGGCCAAAAGCAGAAACAAAGTAGCTGGCACACAGCATGAAAATAGGCAGGCCATCACGCAAACATTTAAGCTAATGTAACATTATCAATGGTTAACGTTAACATTGGGTTCAACTTGCCATATTTCGTGTTTATAGGCTTATTTCAATTCTATTAAAGGGGATTTTAATAGTGGCTCCAAAAGACACTGTGTGAATTCTGGTAAATTGCCTCAAGTGATGACACCCGAGTAATGGCTGGGGCTGAAGACTGCAGAAGAAGAAGTTGCATTGTGGGTAATGGACGGACCAGGTTTTGACAAGGAAGAAAAATGTGAGGCATCGCTGGCACCTTTTGTTTTTGAACTGCCCATTGTGAGTCAGATAAATGTTAAAACACCTGTAACCATGCTAACTATACACAACAAAGACAGTGTTGGCTGACATAAGAATTGAAAATGCAAACTCACATTTATGATGACCCCTTTGTCCAGCAGACTCTGCTTCTTCGCTGTCATGACAAAGTAGTGTGTGTTGTCTTTGTAGTAAACTATGTTCTCCAAGTCAATTCCTGGAAACACAAGCAAGTGTTTTTTAGATTGAGGTTTTATTTTATGGGTTGCTGGTGCCACATTTCTTTCTAACTCACCTGTTTCCTCCTTGAGTTCCAGAAAGAACTTCTGGTTAAAGATGAAGGCCACGCCACTGATCTCCTCCACTTTGGCCTCCGCTGTGGTGTTCCTGTTGACGAAGTTAGCCGTGATGGCGATGGCCAACTTCCCTCGAAACTCTTTGCGACTGAAACCTGCCGAGAGGGGAACAAAAACCTTAACAATGAACCATACAAAGGGAAACATAAAGAACAATATCTGGGAGTAGTTATCCTCCTAGCTACAGCAGGTCTACACATGGAAACACTCATTCTTCCATTTACAGAGGAGAATGTTAACCATTTGTGTAATCAGTTACTTTACATGTTAGCAAACATATGCACAACGCATATAACAAACACACACACACACACACACACAGATGAACACAAAACACACATAACATTATTTACAGGTGGACAGAAACCTAACAAAGTTCTCAAACATTCATAAACCAACACACACACACACACACACACACACACACACACACACACACACACACACACACACACACACACACACACACACACACACACACACACACACACACACACACACACACACACACACACACACACACACACACACACACACACACAGTGCTGACCCCATACACAGTATTAAGCTTCTAGTTAAAACTATGTCAACAGGAAATGGTTCACCCAGTGACTGAAAGCAGCTTTGCAACACCTCACCTCCTTTCCAGCAAAAACAACAAACAGTGCTTCAACAGCAGCGTATATTTATCCTGTGAATGTGGGTCAGGAACAGGCCTTTTCTTGGGACTCATATTGAACCATACCAACTGCCATCATCCAGCCCATTCCCAGCGACCACTCCCATTGGTGAGCTCTGTTCCGTCTTTCTCACCGTCTAATGTGTTCTTTCGTCCGTCGGCTCCAATCACCACGTCGAAATCAAAATCTGAGACGGGGTGGCTGGAGGGCCGCACCTCGGCTCGCCACCCAGGACCTGAGGAGGAACACAACAAATCAGCTGGACCCACTTCAGTTTGATTATTTCTATACCTTAACATACATGTAATATAAGGACAGTGTGAGTGAATATCTCAAGGGAAGGAAGATGACAGGGAGTTGGGGGTGCCGTGCAGTAAAAGACAGTAATAATACTTGGTAAGGACTTTATAGCAGGCTGCTGAGTCACATATCATGTTGAGGTGCTGATTTTGATTACTTGCTTTGTTGAGGTTTATGTAGCTAATAGACCTTTTTCACAGCAGCTATTTTGACATGAAATACTAGGGTAAAGACAGGGGTTACCAATGATACTAATTAAGGTTCCGTTAAGTGCTGTCAGTTAAACGCGTTATTAAGAGCATTAACGCATACCCATTTTAACGGCGTCAATTTTTATATTGTGAGATTAACGTTCTTTTTGGCCTAGCACACTTTGTAGTTTTTTTCACATGCTGTTGCAACAACTAGTAACGTTAGAAAAACTACAACACCACACCGGATCTAGCTAGACCGGAAACAAAACAACAGGCACGCCGCACACACTTGTTTAAGAAGTAGTAGACGTTACGTTTTGAGTGGATGGCGAGCACGAGACGCCGAAATGGATGCCAATAATATTCCCAATGGAAAGTTTACTTTTAAAAAGTTGCCAAATGGTTCCATTGACAAGACCAAAGTGATCTGTGTGTTTTGTCGTTGTGAACTGATGGCCACTTGATGGCCAAACACACAGCTGATGCCAATTCTCTGCCCCCTCGTCAAAGCCAGGCAACAATGGATGATTGTTCAATAAAAACAACATTTGCACAAAGCAAGCCGATCCACTTTTCCATGTTGATAAGAGCATTACAATGAGAAAAAATATTGGGACAAAAAGAAGTCAATGGACATTTAGAATAGATAAAAATGTGCGATTAATTGCGAGTTAACTATGACATTAATGCGATTAATCGCGATTAAATATTTTCATCATTTGACAGCACTAGTTCCGTTCCATTTAGCGTACAGAGGACATACACAATAGCAGCATACTGACTCTGTTTGAACCTTAATAAACATCAGTAACATCTGTGTTTACCCTACTATTTTATTTAAAAATGGCTTCTGTGAAAAAACAGCCACGCAGCAGCGGCAGTCTGTTGCTCAGTCCTCTAAGTTGACAAATGGTTGTGTCGTGTTCCCTTGAGTGTTACAGTGAAAAAGTCCCCATAAGGCACATTTAGGACACTCTGCATATTTTGGGGCCCTTAGAAAAGCAAACTCAAAGTAGAACTAAACTGTAACCATCAGCAGCCTCTATCAATAGACTTGTGTTATTTTCCACGCAGTGTGCTATAAATGCTGCTCCTGCAAACGCCTCCTCTCTAGGAAACTTTCTGATCACTTTGACATATGTTTTTTGTGAGCAGGCAGCTTTCCATATATAGCTGAGAAATGCAGGAGAGCCTCTGTGTGTCACTGCCACTCATGACCCCTTAATATGCAGATAAGAGTGCGCACACACCGTCGTCACTCTGCTCCGCCGGTGGCTCCACGAGTTTGACAAACTCCACGTTGACATGGATCTCCACTCCCAGAATCAGACTCACTTTCAGCAGCATCAGCTGGAGCTGGCGGATACCTGGAGCAGATACACACAAACATGCACGTGCAGATGTTGAACATCCAAAAAGTACACAAAGAAAGGCCACAGCATGTATAGGGATGAAAGCAAATATGGAGTTTAAGCTAGGACTAACTTCAAGTAATTTGCTTAGCATTCATTGCCTTTAAGACCTGCCACCTGGTAAAGTCGGTGTATTTTGAGTGGGCAGCAGCAGCATATGCCACAGGTTGCTGCTGTCCATTAGGGGTGTGAATCTTTCGGTATCTCACAAATTGATTCAAAATGGATTGTCTTTTTTGCTACATAGGGTTGCTATTTTAGGATTTACTCCAGTCCATTGTGCACTGAGAAAGCCTTTCATATTGACTGAGTCATGTTATGCTCCTTCAACTCTGGGTGAATCCATCACGCACCCAAACACTTGACTTAAATGATGATGTGACTGATTTATTTAGTCTAGCGAGTAGCCACACTGCTTGCTTAAACTGTATTTTATGGAAGTCAGAAAGGACAGAGATTGCCAGCAATGAGGAGAACATTTAAATTATACTTAAGTTTGACAAAGACCTTATTAAAAATGTATAATTGGATGTTGCGATTCCTAGATTAATCGAGTTCTTCCACAATTATATTTTCATTAAGAACATACTCCAACATGTGTCAGTACCTGTAAAATTTAAACCGTATGTATTCTGTTCCTGAGGAGTAGGAATGAACCAATATAAGTGCTCTTTTTTCTCTAAATAAAATCTGTTTACCTCACTTTGTAGAACTCATCATCATTTTTCTGTAAGGTAACATGTAGCTGATAGTGGAAAACAAAGAAGCAGTATTTAATGAAGATCAGTCACGTCATGGCCGATACCTAAATCTACTTAAGATCAATATCGTTACCAGTCCCATATCGGATCAGTGCATCCCTACTGAACAGACTATAATATGTCTAGATCAACTATATCCTGGCAGTTCAATGACGTACCATTACACACACGTTGGATTCCACAGAGTTAATATAGTTTAAATACACTGTAGGAGCAGCTGATATTTACAGGGGCTTTCTCAGAGCCCCTTATGGGAGGAAGACGTGGCTGCACTTACACTGTGAAGAGCCCGTCCCTGAGAGGAGATATTAATACGTGACACCGTTACTAAAGCTGGAGAGGAAGAAGCGCCAATGGAAACATCCCACAAGGGAGATGGAGACTGAAGGTACAAACTGCAGCACACTTGGCTGCTGGAAAATCTCCTCTAACAGGTTACGGAGTCACATGGCCAGCAAATACCACCCCCGTCATGCCACACTGTTAAATATAGACGGCAGACTATAAAAGACACTTTTGTGAAAACGGCTTTGGTTTTGTGGCCACGCAGTGTGACATTTATCTGCATTGCAGTGATTTGACACACACACGGATAGGTCTTGTTTGCATGTATGACTCCGAGGTGTTTTTGCATGTTATCGCTTTTAAAACGGGAAGTAAAGCAGGACAGCGAGAGAGGTGCAACATTTTACAACAGGGTGTCTCAATCTTTTGTTTTTTAGACAAAAAATCTTAATTTTAAGAAACAAAGCAGGTTACCAAACTGCAAATAATATCTGAATAAATATGTTATTCATGTGATTAAGGTTTTGTTTTCAAGTTGTTTGGGTTATATAGAAATTACATACACTCTTTATTCCCTATTACAATAAATAAAGAGCTACAAATGACCCATGATCCTGCCGTCATGTATAGTGACTATAAAAAGGATCCTGAACCCCAAGGTTGAGGAAGATGTTTCTCTGAAACTATAAAACCAGTGAACAGTTTCTCTTCCCAGAGCAGTACGAGGAAAAACAAAAACAATTTGCTAGAAAGAGGAAGTTTAGCTCCCACTTTGCTCTCTCACTTCATGGCAGACTTAATACAATAACAGATTAATAAGCTCCAAAACCAGAGGAGCTGTTAAGTAAAGGACACAAATTTATACTCACTGATGTGGTCGATGGCGCCGGCACAGAACTTGCCGAAAAACTTCTTGGCCCCGAGGCCCCTGAGGTCGTGGATGGTGAAGGGCCAGAGGTGGAGCACGTTGTTCCTGGAGAACGTGTCCCTCTTCTCGATCACCACCACCTTGCAGCCCAACAGGGTCAACTCGATGGCTGTCCGCAGACCACAAGGACCCCCGCCAATGATCAGACACTGAATTGAAGGCAGCAGGAGGAAAAATAGTTGAGGGGTTAATGACAAAGTGGTAGGGATGTTCAAAGTTTTTAGTACCAGCACTCTAGTACTGCAACTTCTGAGTAGAGGAGGTGCAAAGGAACATCTACTGTATACGGTTTGTTTGTTCTGATATCTCACAGTAAGTGTTCCCTCAGTCATACAGAACCGTGAACAGTGTGTTTCTTTTTTTCCTTGCATCAGTTGGAACAAATTAGACTCCAGTTTCAGCCACAACTAATCTGAGCTGCTCATATGGTCAAAATTAAGGAACAGTCAAATGGAATACGCCCTATTGCATTTCCCTTTAATGATCTAAAAGATCATTTTTAAAGCAGATTGTGGACACAGAAAGCACAGTTGGCAGAAGTTTTCCAAGGATGCAGTTTGATTTGACATTTGTCTTTTAATATTTCCTGTTAATTTCCACAACAGTAAAGAACATGACATTTTGCATACTAACTGAAAAAGCAGTACACAACAAAGGCCAGCAGAGATGTATATTTTATAGCAGTGTTTCCAATCACAGTACCTTAGCAATGATTTAGCTGGGTGGAGCGGTTGTCATCCTGCATAGCAGTGTTTCTCAAAAGGAGGTACACCAGGTGATAGATTACTTTTTTTATGTAAATGTAAAGTAACTGATGTTTTATCGACTTTTGGACTGAGAAGAAGCGATGAGAAGAGAGAAAAGCAGCCTCATTATGTGGAAATGGGAACAGGAGAAGAAAAAGCCTCATCTGGAAAGTCTCAGAGGTCCTCCGTGATTACAGTCAACGTCTCATTTCCAGGTCAGTGTGCGCTGTGCCATTTTACAGTTATAGGGAAAAGTAACTGGCAAAACAATTAGCACAGCCTTCTGGGAAAAGTTAGCTTAATCACTTTTGGGAGTATGATTTGTGGCATCTTCCATGTAAAAGAACAAAATATACAGAAAACTAAGAAATTTAGATTCTAGATACAGAGTTCCAGAAAACAGAGGACCCCGTCCAGCTAAAGGACCACCACCTTTCTCCAAATAGCAGTTTCTCCTGAAAAAATGTCTGGGATAATAATTTAGCTGTTATTTTTGGCTTATCCTCAGCCCAACCCAACTCTGTTAATCTCCCTTCTGCGAGTCTCTGGCCTCTTTCCCCTCTAGACGTCTTATCTTTTCCTTCAGATATGAAGTCATTCCAACACTGTGCTGAATGTGCTGCTCAATATACTTTGACATACAGGGTCAGACAGTAAGACAGATCAGCGCATGACATAAAACAACAAATGTGAGATAGCTATCACATGAAATATGTACTTGAACTCTCATATTGTCTTTAGGCCTCAGTGAAAGCCATATTTTACAATCTGACTAACATACGCTGCTCACTTTCATAAAAGTGACCCACATAAATGGCTTATATTACTTGATCCAGAATTTTAAACTGAATTGACTCAAGTTGTATGCTCTAAATCCAGTTAATTCAGCCTCTTAAAGTTAGGATTACTTTGGTCTAATTAAATATTTGCATATAATTACAGAAATAATCCATTTACATAATCTATTTTCCTAACAAAGCCACACTGGCAAAGGTCCTAATTGGGTATTTGAACAAATAAACCATAATTCCTTATAATTCCTTGAACATATGTTCTACTCAACAGAACACAGAAAAGAGGGAGAAAGGAAAAAGAAAGGATGATGTCAAAAGGCAGCCTTAATGACTGGCACATCAACAAGCTTGACCACAACAAACACCAAGATATCACACACAGACTGTCTGACCGGTCACTGCAGTTCAAGCACTACAGATTGTTTACTGATAGTTTTCGTACAGCCGATCAGAGCTGTGTTAAGTTGCTACTAATCCTGCTGCTTCACATTAAAGCTTCTTTTACCAGTGGGAGGCAGCTAAAGGAAACGCAGTTACACGTAACAGAACCAGCGCTGCTATTCTTCAATAAATATTGGTATATATATGCCAAGATATGTGATATATTTGTCCCTATTTGGTTATTTTTAAATGTTGCAGGGAGTTTTGTAGTACAAAAGTCACAGTGAGCTGTCAGAAGATGAGCTGCAGACAGTCAACTAGGACCTGGTCACACCAGAATTTAAAGCGGCGTAATCATTTCCCTCCAGTTGAATCGCTGTAATCAGTGGATTCACTCATGGTGGGTAAAGTAAATGCACTGAAATTATTATTTTCAAGTCAACTGCTGATCTACGGGGGAATGGCGAACTAGAAAGTATAAAATGGAGGAAGCTATCATAGCTTATTGGCTGTGATGCACCATAACCCTCTTCTGTCAAAGTATAAACAGCTCCACAAGCTCATGCATCTACGAAGACAACAGTGTTAGTTGTAATGTCTGTAAAATGATCATTTCAAATGTTATTGATATGCTGAAACATCTTTCCACACAACATGGATTTAAATTCCAGGAATGAACCTCCAGCACTATCAGAACAAATCACACCTTTTACCTTGCACCATTCATGCTGTGCATAGATTAAATGGTTGTGGTTGTTAGTGACAGACGTGAATATCCTCCCATTCTCGTAAATACTGAACCAAATTAGTTTCATATCATCTATTAGTAGACTCAAAGTCCAGTAGAGGTCCTTTCCAGTTGCGCTCTCTTACCCTGGTGCCCTGGCAGGCTTTATTCTGGTTGTAGACCTTGTGCTGTGCCCTTTTGTCCAGTTTGGTCCACAGGGCCTTGACCTTCCAGGTGCTGACTGCAGCCTTCAGTGTGCTGTAGAAGTTGCTGTAGTCCAGAGGATCCAGCTCCAGCTGCCTGCAGAGGATGCTGAAGGCCTGCAGAGTCCCTTTACAGGTAGACGCCTGGACAAAGTTCTCAAAGAGCACACTGGCCTGCGCCGTGCGTTCATCCTCCGTCTCACCCATCTGCTCGGATGGTAAACAGCGTCCACTCCGTCTCTTCTTCCTCTCCTGCTTCCTTTTCCTGTTTACGCTTTTCCAAACTGTCAGTACTGGACTTCTATGAAGTGGTGTGTGCTGCCATTCTTAGCCAGTTCTGAAAGAAATGAAGAACAAATAAGATATTTAGACAGTGACACAGAGACTGGAAGTAAAGCCAAGGTTGATGAGTAAGACCTGCTTCCAGCACATTTTCCTGCTTATAACGCTGCTGTTCTCCATCAGTTTTTACTTTTGCATCAGATGGAGTCACACACTGGGTTTGGAATAATGATGATGTTCATTGAGGACATGCACTGTGTGGTGGAAAACATTGAAATCATATAAAGGAGAGGTCACATTCCAAATGTAAAGAATGTCTGCAGTCACACTGAAAATAAACTGCAGAGGTCAATGTGCTGACTCATATAGCCACGGTGTCATGTCCTGCATTCTGTAAGAGATGCGCAGGGACACGCACTGCTTCGACCCCACATCCTTGTACAGGACTTCACCTCAAGCCAACAACAACACGCCTGCAGAGTTCAAACAGTCATCAATTAAGCTGCACACATTTTTTTTCTCCACAACGAAAGATATATTTTCCTCCTCCAACTCCTCCGAATGCCTGATAGGATTATGACCCAGAGTGTGCTTGGAGGGGTTCAGCTGAGCAGTCATGGGAGAAGCTCAAACACTGTGGCTGTAGGCATTCAGACAAAACAGTCACATCACAAGCAAGCAGCAACTTGGTGAGGCACAAGATGTACAAGAAACAACACTGAAATACAGCAGCAGATTTACACAGCAGACTGCATCCTTTGCCTGCCCCCTGCCCCCCCCGTACATTCTGTTCCATCCTCACAGTGAAAAACACACAAGGAAGTTTTTCCACTATCAGAAGAACATCACTTCCCCGTTCCATCACCCAGTGGCCTGGGGTAGGATAAATTTCCTAATTCCTGGTTCCCTTGGTGATCTTATCTTACTTGAGGTCAAGGGCATCTAAGGAGGGTTTCAGAGCTGAAATACCTCCACTTTCATTATGTATCCCAATGGCTGTTCAAAGACCTTCGTTCTGTACAAGCCACAGCTGTATGCTGTTTGTCCTCCCTCTCTCCCAAAACCACTGGACTCTGATGGTCAAAGCACGTCTTTTTTAAACCTGCAATAACTGATATTTTGTCAGCGGAAAACACAACATTAGGCTTTTAAGTGGATATGACGAACTGTAAATGTAACTCCAGTATTCAGTCTCTTCTAACTCTGTTTGTGGTCTCTACTCCTAGGAGAAATATCTGTCTCCGAAAAGCTAAGGGGCAGCTGCAGATTCAGGATATAATTCTCATTAGGTTCATCACTAAGAGCACTTATACGTTGTTTTCACATTTGATACATTGTTATTATTTTAAACAATCACTTATCAAAGTATTCATGTCAGCTTAATAGATGGTTATGTAACTGTGGATATTGACATCTGAATGGAAGCACTCAAATGTTCACCCACCCTGAAAAGGTTGAGACCAATTTTTGTTGGTCAAAGCCAAACAGTTAAACACCAGAAAATTACTCTCTGCAATGCGTGCGTGCCTCCAAAGTCACCCGCCTGCTCACTGCCAATGGAAAAGCACCAGAATGACCTTCTTGATGACGTTGGAAAGAAAGTACTGGCTCTCTGGGTTTCTAATTTTAGGTTAGGGGTGTTTAAATGCTCACAAATGTAAACTCTCAAGTCTTTCAAGATTACAGGAAGAGCTCCTCGGTCATGAATGGACTGACCGAGTAGACTTATTGGCTTAGTGACCTTGGTGTCAGACCTGTGAAAACATTACAAGACAATACAATACAATGCGATATCACTTGCACTTTAACTGCTTTCAGTGCCTACTAGTCAAATGACATTTCAACTGCTTTTAACCACTCTTGGCTTTTTACACAAGAGGCAAATACAAGTAACACTTCCTCTGCTACAAGTCCTTCAACTTAAAATGGAACTGCATGAGACATTTCCCATTCAAACAATTCACATTTTAAGACAATTTTCAGTCTAAGTGACCATACTATACATACATTCTCTAAAAAATGTCACCTTTTCTGGTTTGAATATAATGCTTTACCTAATATTAACCAATGGATTCATTCTATATCCCGAACTCTACCCAACAACAGACTCAGGTTATTTGAAGCTGATGCCAAGCTTTGTGGATAACATCTCTGTCAAAGTTAAGTATCAGATCCAGATCGCTGGAAGTCTTTCAGCATTATTCTCACTAGCCATGGAATCTGATGTCCTAGAGGAACTGAGAGAAGGATACGGTTTCACACACCACACACACACACACACACACACACACACACACAGAGATAAGGGTCTGCACGTCCACCAACTTAAACCAATGCATCACACGCTCGTCGTGTCCAACAGGCCTGAAACCAAATCACCTGAAAACTGTGCACTCTGTATGCAAACAATGTGTGCGTCATGGCAAGGGAAAGTGCATGCTGCACATGGACGACACCTGGCTGGCCCTTTAGTTTGTTCCAGTCACACATCCCACCGCACACACACACACACACACACACACACCCCACTCCCCTAGAAACACACACTTTCCCTTTAAGTCCTTGAGTGGCCCAGAGGGGGTCTCAGATCTCTGCTACCTAACAATCTGGCAGCAAACAGTAGCCTCTCAATTACTATTACCTCCTACAGACACACACACACACACACACACACACACACACACACACACACACACACACACACACACACACACACACACACACACACACACACACACACACACACACACACACACACACACACTTATAAACCTTATACTCTTCATGCTATTTCATGTCCTTGCCAGATAACAAGTTTCCAAAGCTTTGTTCTTTGTTTCCTGGACAAATTATTAAAACTGGGACTTTACCTCTGCCTTAAAAGCTCCAGTGTTTAGGATTTAATGATGGTCTGGCAGTGTAGTTACAGAATCCAACCCCCTCGCTTCACCTTCCCATTCCGTAAATGGAGAAACTACGGTGGCTGCAAAAGCCAGAGAGCCAGAGAGAGGCCTGGAGAAACATGGCAGTGGAAACACATATATATATATATATATATATATATATATATATATATATATATATATATATATATATATATATATATATATATATATATATATATATATATATATATATATATATATATATATAAATGTGTGTGTTCCACTGCCATGTTAATATAAGTATAAAAAAAAAAAAAAAAAAAAAAAAAAAAAAACATATAGTATAAATGTTCAACTGGACCTTTAAGTTGCAACATTTAAAAGTATGTTCTGCTTCAGTGAAAATATGGAGTGTAACCAAGAATACCTGTCCCAGATTATTCACCCTTTTGGATCTCATCCATATTCCTAAAGCAAAAGGAAACCTGGGACACAGTAAGCTGGAAATAAGGAAATTCAAAGAATTTGTTTAGAAATGCCATCCTGAAACAAGCTCAGAGAACGACTGCCCTACTTGTGTCTGGCTCAGATAACCAGACATGATATACTGCAACTCCCACTGACCCATCGAGTCAAGAGAAACAGATACAGTAAAATGTTTACTAGTATACACAGAGCTAGAAAGCTATGGGAAAGATCACGGCCTTTGGAAGCTGTACTGTATATAACCACATCTGGCAGGGTGCATTCTGGATGTCTTGGAACAGGAAGTGGTTAACTTCATATCACTTTCCAAATGTGTGTGTATGTGTGTGAGAGAGAGAGAGAGAGAGAGAGAGAGAGAGGGAGGGCGCATATAGGGAGGGTCACAGTATCTAGTTTGCATGTGTTCAGCTGTGAGCTGGGAGGGAGATCAGCCCAGCACATGGAGTGAAATGTTTCTATTCTAATCTTCAAAATGTAATATATGAAACGCAAACAGCGACATATGTTTCATGTGAGCTATGAAAAAGAATTGGTGTGGCCATAGCACCCGTGTAATACAGCTTTGCAATGCGTGTGCGTGAGAGAGACATTTGTTTGTGTGTGGTGAGGGTTTGTTTGCTTGTTTGTGTAAAGTTCTCTACCACTCTTTGCTGACATTAATGGTTGATTCTTCTTCTTGTTGTGAATCTTTGGTCTGAACTGGGCTTTACTCTTTAACCACTAGCTGGAATAAATCTTTCTATTCCAATCTGCCTGTCAATTCATGTTTTTACTGTTTCAGTGTAATGTATTAAACATGCTGACAAACATTCACATTTAAACATAAAGTGCAGGGAAATGATTATTTTTACCATATTGTTTGGTAATTGTGAACTGTCAGTTCATGTCTGTGCAGTCTGATTATTAGAGCTTCCCTGACTGTAATGACCCTTTAACTGATTACACAACATCTCATTTTACCACTTACAGCTTCCTTGTCATGACTCCACAGGACCTTAGGGTGCACTATACATAGATGCCCACTTCTGTCACTCGCCTATTAACACTGAACATACATATTACGTATATCTATTTCTGAACACTGAATGGATGACTTGTTAATCAAGTCATTTATTTCAATAGGTTCAAGTGTCCCTAACGGAGGTGTAACCTGCAATACAAGAACCTTTCAAAAGTAACAGGATGCTAACAGCATTTAAGGATATATTTATATGTATGTGAAGGATACTGACACACTGTCCTGATAGATGTTAAGGTCAGGTGTCAGTGTTGGCTTAGCTTGGCGTAAAGAGTGGAGGCAGTGAAAAACAGCGATGCTGGCTCTGTTTGAAAAGAAACAAAATCCCCGGACCAACAGCTACTGATTACTTTATACTGTTTTCTCCTGCTCCCAGGCTTTATGCTAAGCTAGGCTGACTTCATCCAGCAGGGGCGTATCTGGACTTTTTTGACTGGGGGGCCACAAGAGAGGCACTGACTTATGCAGGGGTGGTATGAAGTCTGTGTCTCAATTTTCCATTCCTGCCCGATTTATGCTGTTCCAATACCGTTTAGGGTATGTATGCAGAAATACACTAGGCAAAAATAACATATACCACATCAAAAAACTGCATGGTTTTTGCCCTAAAACTGCATGGGACAAAAGGTGGGCATGTCTGCAAAGGGGAGACTTGTGGATACCCAAAGAACCAATTTTCATTTAGATATCTTGAGGTCAAAGGTCAAGGGATCCCTTTCAAAATGGCCATGGCAGTTTTACCTTTGCCAAAATGTAGTCTAATTTTGGAGCATTATTTAGCCCCTTTACCGCATGCTAGCAGGACATGGTTGGTACCAATGGATGCATTAGGTCACCTAGTTTTATATAGCAACTTGTCATCAATCTTAGCCTGATTACATGTGTGTTAGCCAACTCTTTGTTTTTATTGTCAGCATCTCCAGCATAAGTCATTGATTTGTAAGAAGGCAGTGGGTCATGCGTATGAAAACCAATCAAAGCTCGGGCTCAATAACACATCAACAGAGACTTAGAAGATACAGTCCTATGCAGGCCGACAGTGTAATGCTGATTTCCAGCAATAGACGTTCAGTTGTTTATTCATTCATTCGTAAAGGAAACAAACCTGCAGCTTCAAAGTCAGTGGGTTGGGGCATCGTTGTATGCTGCAGTCCTGTGATATAAAGCTGTATGCCTGTGCCACTGTACCTTGCTGTACCTGCAAAAGTATCTAAATGAAAGGCAATGTCGTAGCTGGTGCACCTTACAAAAACTAACCACATTTTTTCAACTCGTTGCTCAATTGTCTAGTCAGTGAATTGTCAGAAAACGGTGGCCATCAGAATTTCCTGGAGCCAGAAGTACATCTTTAAGTTGTTTTGTTTGAGCAGCAGTCCAAACCCCAAATTGATTGAATTTAGAGTCATACGCAGGGAGAGAAAAGCAACAAATCCTCACATTAAAAGAGATGAAACCAACAAATTTGACTTTAACTTGGTTAGTTTCCTGCTGATTGACTAATTCAATAAACGACATCTCGTCTCCGGTCTTTGCTGTAATGCTACATGAATGAACCCTTCTTCAAATAGCAAAGACATTTTCTCTTGGGCAAACTTTCCTGTCGCTGTCATCATTCCCACTCACAAACATGATTATTTCAGGTACATAATGAAACCAGGCACAACAGCACAACTATTCCATCACAGTGAACGAATTCTACACTTACAAGGATCAATCCTAACACTGCAAATGTAAGCTCCAGTGCTGGGATTGATCAAGTGATACAACAAGAACATTAAGGCTTTAGGCTCATAATATGGCTGTCTTTACACAAAAATTAGGCCAAGGAACTCTGCGTGAAGAGAGAGCGAGGTAATCACTATTCAGAGGAGACAGTTTCCTGTTGGAGATCTTCTAACTCATCTTTCAAAAAAAGCTGGTACAACATCATCAATCTTAACAGCAAGCCACATCAGCTGTGGTCAAAGTGAGCGAGCCAGTGAACATTCCAAAGCCAAAAGACCTCTACAGCCTAGAATTAGAGAGATCTGAACGCTGTATTTCACAGAGGGAACAAAGCACAGTATCTGATGCCAAGTCTCCAAGAACTTAAAGCAAATTTTATTACACCCTCCAAGTCACTCAGGATGTCAGAAGTCACACAAGTTATGCACAACAGTTGAAGTTAGTGTTTATGACATTACACAGTATGAAATCAGGTTAGCAGTCGTCTGAACTACAAGGAACTGGAGCATACATACAGGTGGCAAGTGGAGCAGGAGAAATGTGTCACTGGGCTACAGACAAAGAGACACTTCATTCACAATGAAAATGACACCATTTTACTAAACATGCAGCCTCTTTGCATAAATCTGGAAAAGGTTTTATCTGCTATCTTCCAGAGGAGTCTACAAGACAAAAAGAATACATATTACATTCATGTTTGACTTAGATCCAGTGATCTACTTGTCATAATGATCTCAAATGTACTCATATACTCTGTCTTTTGATTTAAGGGAACTGGGCTAACCTGTGAATGAACCACAATCTGTTCCATCAACATAATATGAAACAGGAATGCGACAATGCAAGAGCCTTGACCGTTTCCTGGCTTATAACAAGAAATACTTCAAACTATAAAATTATGTTTTGGCAGTCATTTGTCTTTAAAAGAGCCAAAGAGCAACACATGCAGGTCATCTCTAAAGCCATATTCTTCATCACATTCCTACACTTTGACTAATGTGTCTGTTTCAACACTGAGCGCTTGATTTCAAAATAAGTATGAACTGATGCAGTCTGCCTGTGTGAGCCTTCCCCTGTTTAGGGATGAGCTTACACCACTTTACAACCATGAACATGTGGCAGAACATGGCAATGTCATCTTGCTGTAATGTGTATTAATCACGGAGTGCAATCTTTCAACGTTATCCCGAAACCAAATTCATAAAACCGGCCTTCAGTTTGACAACCGGTTGGAATCGGAATGTCAGAAATGATGGTCGACGGTCTTGTAGTCCGAGCAGTTCCACAATCTCCAAACTGTAGTGAGCTTGTTTCAATGTTACTGGACTAGCACTTTTTACGTAGCAGCTAACTGTAGCCTTCTCTGGGCTGAGACTGCGCTGTGGCACGCTGTATTGTAAATTAACTGTAAACTGAGAAGACAGTATTCTTCTTTTTTGCTGCTTTGTCTCTGTGATGTTTCACAATTGACCAGTCCTAAGCCCCACCCCTTTTTTGCTCTGTGCTCCAATAACAATTGAGCAAGCCTCGGTCAGAACCTCGGACAACTTTCTTCTTTCCTGCATTTTTCTACAGAGCAAGCTAGCTAACTAGTTAGTGAATATATACCAATTATTAGCTAGCTAGTTACATCTGAAAGCTAACATTAGTAAAATGCAAGCTAACTAGCTAGCTAATTTACATCAATCATTAGTTAGCTAGCTAGCTAATGCTTTGCTAACATTGGCTATGTAACTTAAGACGTAACCATCTACCAAACGTGGTTGTCTTTTCAACATAGACGAGCCTAGCACATAGCATACCTAAAAACAGGAAAAGGATCAAGGCTTGCTCAACTGTTATTGGAGCGCAGAGCGAAAAGGGGCGTGACTTATAAAGGGTCAATTCAACAAGCGTCTTGATAACCAAATAAGACAAAAATGTCATGACCGTTCCATCAAACCGCACACTGTGAGCAGAGCAACAGGGTGCTTTAAATGTGTCCTGTGATACAGACAGACACCGTGTCCAGAACAGAGTCTAGCAATATTAGAGGCCACACAGCATGTTTTTGGTGAGCGGGGCCCGAACAGAGACTGAAATTCCATCTTGAGTTTTGTTCCTCAACAGGTGAGTAATGGAAGAGTCCTGTTGGGTTGGGTTAGCAATATGAAGCTGGATGTGTACAACAAACAGAGAACAATGACAGATAGCAGTTAGGTTGTCCATTGTAATGTCTGTGGATTTTTACAACCCTAAGAGACAGATAAGGTGTTCAAAGTATTTTTAATCACCGCCATAAAAAAGCATTTATATTGTGGTTTAGGTTTTTTATATTCTGACATGTACAAAGAACAGTGCAGAAAGATTATAATTAAGGCCCACTGTTGGTCACAAGATTTTGTTTCATGAGTTAATCACTTACAACATAACAGAACTTTAGTTGTGTAAAGTCAATGGCCTGTGGATGAGTGTGTGTGTGTGTGTGTGTGTGTGTGTGTGTGTGAATGTCTGAGAGAGGGATCAAAGCTGAGTCAACAAGTTCCTGCCCAGACAGAGTAGATGCCAAGAGAGAGGAAAAACACAGTGAGAAAGACAGAACGTGTGTAGAGAAGAGAACACCGTTGCAGATTCTTTAGTTTCGAAATGTATGGAATTTAAATCTGACCACAGAGAGTTCAGACTTGGCCAGGAGACGTGGTGCTCCTGAATGTGACGCTAATTAGCTCCAACAGCAGTGATTTCTTCTGAAAACAGGAAATATGAACAGCTGGAATGTCAGGGAGCTGAAGAGTGGACCTTCTCAGAAACACACCGCACGAAAGACAGCTGCATCAGTTTTGAAATGAATGAGGAGCAATTAACTGCTAATGAATAAGCTAAAATGACAATACTCCTGTAGTGTATGTAATAAACTGGCAGCAACTTCAAGATAGACATCTCCTGATCAAATGAGCCTGAACTCAACCCTCTCCAAACACAACATTTTCAGGATCATTTCACCAGAAATAAAATCCCATGACTCACTCAGCATCCTGTATTTGCACTCCATCGATTACTGCTATAACAACAGATCTAGTTCATCTTAAAGTCCCCGTCCACTCAAAAGTCAATTTCTCTTCTTGTCCTTACAGTGTGCTGTTTGAATGCTCTCTGTGCAGAGTTTGACACTAGAAGGATGTTTTCACATTCATCTGCTGAAAGTGGAACGTTTCTCTCTCTTCTCATAGGCTCTGGCCTATGAGCATGATTTGTGACATCACTGGTCCAGTATGCAACTTGTACAGTGTGATGTAGAAACTTGAAGCCACCAGTGAACATCCACTGAGAATGATCTTTACAATGATCTCTACAGTGACGTAGGAGACATCTTGTGTCCAGCAGGAAAACTTTAGAAATGAACTTGTGAACTAGTGAATGCTTACACTAAAAATTACACCTCCACTTCATTCTTCACTTCCATTGTAACTACTGTTTCAACTCTTCAACTGTTTCCATATTTCAACGGCTTCAAATGTTGTAACTGAAAAAGTTCAGCATCCAGAACAGTTACATTTCCTTCTAAATTAGCAAAGTAAGTTTGAAATAATTCAGTATTTTGTGCCCAATGCTGCTGAAACTGCACGTTCTGCCATAATAATAATAATATAATGTAATAACAGTAAATTAGATGTTTCCTTTTTCATGTTTAAATTGTATTTCTCTCTCTATAAAACAGTTTTAAAAATGAAGACTAAAAGCACATACAAACAATGTTCACTGCTAACTGCCTTTCCGGAGGGGAAACCTCTACGTGAGTATCTATAAGCTACATCAGACTGGCCCACGGCTGAGAGCGACACACCCATACTTAACCCATAGATAAGGGGCTCTGAGAGGGAGCAAACTACTCATCAGCTGCATATTTGTTATTCCCTGGGTGGGAGACCACAGCACAAAGAAGTGGGTCATTAATGTGAAAGTACAGAATAGAGGCAAACATGCCCATGTGGATGTGTGTGTGGTCACAAAGTTTGGTAAATTGGTAAATGGAAAAAAACTATTCTAAAAACAAACAAAAGTTATATTTATATTCAGTCTTTCTCACCAAAAAGTGTGTCACTCCGCCACCGTGCACAATCACAATACTAACAAAATGGGGATCCACTCGTAATTTCTCCACAGCACTACAAACACACATTGAAATGAGCTCCCTGTTGAAAAATCTGTGTTTTCCTGAAAGTAAAAGAAGCGTTTTGCTGTTAATGATAAAATGTATACATATGATCCAAAAAGGTAAAAATGAACCCGTTTTATATGCTGTTGCGACAATGAAAGCCATACAGCTGCGCATGTATATGCAGCGGTCGGTTGCTCCTTCAAATCTGCTACATTTTTTGGTTTGATCTGACTATGGTAACAGCTGTGCATTCAGATGCCGGGCCTGTAGGCTTGCTCCTTCAAACTTCTGTTTTTGTTTTAATCTGTTTTTGGCTTTATTGCTGAAACACGTTTTACCTATGACAGAAAAAGCTTATAGTCATCGGATAAGGAACCATGGGGTTTGGATTAAAGAGCAGCGGGAGGCGATCCACCCACTTCAGTTGCCCCAAGAGGAGAGGAAGAGAGTCAGGATAGGAGCCAGCCTATCAGCCCAGCTTGGACGCACTCGCAAACAATGGGCAATCAGAGACTGCTGTGTCTACATACATCTTTACGGGGGCTCCATCAGTTATCATCGTGAACGAATGGTCTGTTCCAAGCCGACAGAGTGCAGGACGAGAGGAGTCGGACTCTGTGTTTACAAACTTTTTATGTGAAGATGAAACCATATCATCATCACTATCTTTTTGCTGCTGTTTACATTCCCCCAGATGTAAATTCCAAAAGTGCACTGCAGAATATTTTCCTGCGTCTATACGTTATTCTGTATATTTAATTATCTTTTACTACGTGTGTAGCATGAAGGAACTGCAAACTTTGATTTTGTTATACAACCTTGTGTTGCATAATGATCAATTAATTTCCTTGATTCCTTGATACAATATGAAAATTCAGCTTTACTCGATGATGTCCATATTTTACAGCCCAGAAAAGAAAGAACAGCAAGTTTTATACAAATCCTGGCTGTCTTTCTGTAAACAGCTCACAGGTTCCACTGTGGTTTACAGTATATTGGATCTTTCAGGGCCAAACTGTACAGGACAATACCTGAGACAAGGCGGCCATGTTTGAGTTCTCCAGCTAGACTACACTATCATGTAAGAAGTCTTGGCACGCCTGCTGCCTTAAGGGGACAGCTGAGTTTTATGACTTTGGTCACTGACTCACACCCATGCAAACACACATGAGCTCTCACTGTTTGCTGTGTAACTGCATGACTCCACTTGGTAAAGGGCTAATATATGACTTCACTTAAAAGCATTCCATCACCTTATAGAGAAAAATTTTGCACCTCTGAGCGTTACATTTTGTGCTTGCTCGATTTCAAATGTGTTCTTTTAGCTCAGAAAATGGCCTGTGTTAAACATGTGTACTAAATTCCAAATTGTTTATATATCGGTGCAAAGTGACCCATTTTTAAAACTTGCTAATATCAACTGTCTTTTCCATAAAAATGAAAATGTATCAAATTTCCTGACTTTTTTTGCCTGGAACACACTTTCAAATACAATGATAGTCCAGAAATAGACACTCATGACTACCAAAAAAAATATGGTTCCACATAATTAACAATCAAATCCCTGCAGATATCCACAATGAAAACAATATTGAACATGAGGTAGCACGAAACAAAGCCATAGGGGAACAGCTGAACAAAGTACAGTCATATCCTATTCCAGTTTCACACAGGCCATGCTTAAACTCCAGTTAGCAGCAGGATGAAGACTTGTTCTCGTCTTGCATTAATTAGACTGACAAAGCACTATACAAAAATCAGTTGAGACTTAAACATACGAGCCATGTTTCCATCTGAATGTATCGCAAATTTTAACCTAATTAAGTAATTCAGCAAAAGAAAATGAGAATGAATGCAGGTTTCCATCCACTACTGTTATGCCAATATTAGGATTTGGATCATTGAGATAAGCAGTAGGAGGTGCCAACTGATTTGTGTTTGGGTTTCTGACGCTATGTAAGAAGGTCAAGTGTTTCTATCATCCATTAAGTTTATTAACTCTATCAGAAAAAAGGCAAAAACTATCTCATGCGATCTTAAAAATTTTTTTTTTTTTTTTCGAAATTTGTTGCAAGTTGTTTTGAAATCTGTTGTTTCCATCAACCTTTGCAAATGCAATTCCTTAAATGTGCATCAAAATATATTCATGGAAACATGGCTATTGTACTGCTACAGCCTCCTGAGTGAGCTCACAGTGTTTTAGGTCTGGCTCCAGCTAGCCTAGCTGCGGTGGAACGTGGAGCAACTATAACCAGCCCCCCCCCCCCAAAAAAAACCCAGACAAGCCACCTGCTCATATTCAGTTATTTGTACTTCAAATCAAATTAGAAATGGTTTAGACAAAATTACTGAGCAGCATGGGAGCCGCATTTATGATAGTTGAGGACAGAAAGATGAACTATGAACCTGCAGCCATGACCCTGGTGAAGGTCAACAGGCAGCCGCTGCAATAGCACTCATCGCGTTCATTCAGACCTAAACGCAAATCTTTACTACGTCTTAAAATACGTCTGAAAATGTGCTCAAATGTGTACAAATGTGTTCAGGAGTTTATACAGGAATCACGTCATGTTTCCAACTGTTTGCTGATTGGTCGGAACTCTCAAATAGAGATTTTCCAGTCCTATATTTTTTACTTAACTTAAGACTCTTCAGATGAGTCAAAAGGCAGTTCATAAGAAGTAAGGAGGAAAAGGGAAGAAAGATCTCCATCTCATCTGGTTCAATAGATGTAAATATTCAACAGCCATGATTCAAATGCATGGAAATCACTCTGGATTCAGCCACAGAGGTAGAGAGGTAATGTCAGGGCAAGTCTAAAAATCTGGAACTGACCAAACCTGCTTTCCAATTCAGTTCAGTGCTGAAACGAAACGATGCTAACGCCACACTAACTAAACTAACACAAAAACGCAATCCTTTGAGACAGTGTTTTAAGAAATAGTTCACCATTTTGTGAAATACATTTCTTCACATTTTTGCAGTTATGTTTGTGTGCATTACTGAACCAAGCTGGAGACAGCAGACAATCAGATAGCTTAACACGTTGTATCTTGTTTGTTCAATCCACACATAAATATTTAAGATTATTATTAATTAACCCAAAATGTCAAACTATTCTTTTAAAAAGTAAAAGAATAAAATTATTAGTAAGCCTACAATATCACAAGGCCTTTATAAACATATGATATTCACGACATGAGATTCTTTTTTTGCCTTTTTGTTAATCAAACAGTCAAAGATCAACCCTAAAACCAAACTAGTTTTTGGGCCAAAATACCATGTCTTGATAAAAAACGTCAAATAATAAATAAAACCTTCAATCTGACCGACTGTTACATACTTTGGGTCATCCCAATTAATTCATTTAGTCCACAGGTTCTTGACATTGTTTTAAACACATGACCAAATATTCATCCAACTAATTCATCAAGCAACCCCAACTGGGCTCCGAACACACTCAATGTAAAGACGCCACTGTTTGTACATACCATGAAGTGAAGAATGATACCGTCTCCAAGGACTCCTGATGCAGTTTGTAATCCAGTTTAACAGATATATAAGGAGTGAGATAACAATGTCTGTGTTCAATAGCTTGTCAAATGTCTGAGTTGGGGTTAAAGATTCCTTTTAAAGGATTTACCCTATCACACTTGGTCTGCCTCTTTGAAAACAGTTTTACTAATAAGGACATAGTGTTGATTCTTACCTTTGGTACAAAGGTTATAACAAAGCATGGGGGAGTATCCAAACACCTGGTAAACACCAATAAAACCAATATGACTGTAAAAGGAAAGGTTGAGTGACAAAGCCTAAATTGGCATTGCTGACATCAGTGTAGTCACTGCATATATAAATTTATAATGATACTGATTGTTGGTGTTGATAGGAAACTACAGAAATGTTGCTAAAAGTAGTAGCAGTGCCGTCAAATAACATGTGATTGGGCATTTCTGTCATATTCCACCGCAGTAAGTCCTCTCCTGCACCCACATATCCCTACATACCACAGTTATTATACACTGTTGCATTCTGCACTAGTTTTTATTTTTATTTCATTTTTAAGTCACTTTAGTTTCAATATGTTTCCAGAGTGGGTTTGCTTGTTTCAGTTTCAGTTTAGTTTAGTTTTTTTTTTTTTTATTACACAATGGAGGGTATTTGTCAGGGGCAAGATTTATGATGTTCAGAATTGGTATTACAATAAAAACAGTGTATCAGAGTCATGTATACATCCCAGTCTCAATGAACATGCACCACTGCCTCCTCATGCTTGTTGTGTTAACACATCTGAAAAAAACCTAGAGATTTCCTGTGTATTTTTATTCAATTTTGGTTAGTTTTGTTCTTTAAATACCTTTTTTTTAAATACCTATTTGTGAAAAATATAGATGTATGGAGAGATGGAAAACTTGCTTTTAGACTTGTATGTTTGGTTCAAAAGACTTGAAAACACTATGATAAATGTATGCAGAATTACTTAGAGAGTCAAACTGATGTTCAGTACTGTTGTGCATTGCATCCAAATAGTGTAAAATGATATATGATAAATATAATGATATTATATCAGATAATAAACATTTTATCACCCCCAATTTTAGGGACTAAATGTGAGATTATAAGAGAATGTGAATCAGGCCCCACTCCGCCCCTCTTACAACACAGACTACCGTAGTTTGGCTTGAACAATATGCGCCATATGTTTGCTTGTACAGAGATAGGCTTTAATTGGTGCATGTGAGCCCTGAAATCAAACTCTTAATCCTTCCAGTATTAACACCGCACACTGTAGAGGTTTGGGGAAGGATTAGGCCTACAGCTTGCTAGCAGTTGAGACATTATATCCCATGCAGTAAGTCCACATTGCACAGCATTTGGATGACACAATTACATTAAGTTTAATGGTGTCTTGAATTTAGCAGCCAGACTGTCTAGACTTTATGTTGGGTCAGATTATATTTAAGACCTCACTTTATGGGGTGGGATTTGGACCCATGTGTCCTCAAGAAGTTTAGGATTGTGTAGGCTAATAAGCATTAGAACCTTAGACAGGAGTATGCCTACAGCATGTTATCCCGGCCAAACTGGCCACAAGGGTCCATTTTTGGGAGTACGACTCAAATGTGCAACCTTGAACTTCCTTTAACTTTAATGGAAAGGAGGATCATCTAAACATAAAGTCAAATCTTCTAAACAGTCTTCTATATGCATGAGGTACCAGTTTCAGAGATACCAATAAAACATTCACTGGCCAAAGGTTACATTTTGCCCCCTGAAATAGAGGAGTTACCAACTTGTAAAGCATATGCTCTAGATTAAAAATAAAATTAAGCAAGGGGCATTAAGGTGAGAGAAATAATAAATAAATCTTACATCTCTGCCTTTTGTGAATCAAACACTAATTCACTAAATTCCAGGACCATATCACTGTGGCTTTCAAACTTGAAATCAACAGTTTACTTTCAGAACATCCAAGGGGACCTAAAATTTGCGGATTTGGGTGCATTTTTGGGATACATTATACATATTATTCAAAGTAACATTAATTTCATTCACTTTTTCAGCCCCACAAGCCAAGTGCCACCTGGTTCCATTATACTGGATCTCCACAACTCAGAAACTCACCCCAAAAAAATCAGGATGGATAAATAGCACCACAGGTAGGACGGACAAAATATATCTTTGATCCGTCCCTTTAACCTAAAGTTTCCTTCCTGGACCAATTTCAATCATTAGACAACTCAAATTCTGGTTCTCAACCCAACCTTTGGAAAATCCGCTGACATACTGGAGCTCAACTTGGCCTTTCTCAACTGACAGCAGCCCATCTGGTCAGCCGGTGACACTGGCACTCCACTCCCTGGTGTATTTTTGTCTTGCTGCTCTCCCCCTGGGCTGATATGCGCAGTGACACCCCCTTATAAGTCAACCACTCATTCCAGGAAGTGACAGCTTGTGCAATGGCTTGTTTTTTTTGGTTTTCTTTGCCCTCACAGGCACCATGGTACTGTACAGATATGCAGGAAACAGCAACATGAAATGGTCAGAGATTAACATCTTGAGGTTTGGCTGTAAAGTGAAGATCAAAGCATAAATGGAAAAAAACCACAAGAAATTCCATATACATGTATTATATATATATTTAGTTCAGTTATGATTTGCACACACAATGTCGTTCAGTTGATGAACACACAGACAGTCATTACCGTGATGTGAACTGAAGATTGTTTGCATGTGCCGAAGAGCCAAACATGAACTCTAATTAACTAACTCTCCAATTCTCTTTGTTTAATCATCTAACTATATACAGCCACACAGCGGACTGTGTTTGTAAGGATGATTACTACTGTCACACAGTGTGCTTTGGAACAGAGAGAAAATAGCAACGGGTGAGTAGAAGAGACAGGTGAGAGAAAACAGAAAGTGTCCAAAGTTTGGGCTGAAACAAAACTAAAACTACATACAGTGTGTCAATTGTAAAACTGTACTAGGCTTCCACCACAGCACAACGTCAATGCTTCACTGTGAAAAGCTAGTTAGTTAGCAGCAACAAGTCATTGTTTTTCTGCAGTAAAAACTCACAAGACAAAACACCACCAGTCTTCTGATTGTGTGCGGCTTCCAGCTCCACAGCTACGGAACGTCTCTAACGGTCTTTAACCTGACTCATAGCTGCTACAGCGGAGCGTCTTCAGAGCATCTTGCCGGCCCGGTGTTCTTCACTTGTGTATTGTGTCCTTATAAAAAGAATCTGTGGTGTGTTTCTCCACTTCCAAGATGAACTGACGATGTAAAAGACTGATAGCTGCAGCCCTAGTTACCATTAGCGTCATCTGTGACTTCAGCTTACGCCATGGTTTAATCACATAGCATTCCAACTTTGGGAAAACATCAACAGTCAGGTATTTTTGCACTGTGATTCAGCGGCAGGTTGAATTGCAAAGGTACTTAATCTACCACATCTTACAGATGTCTGCTGATACTATACATGCACAGAGGTGAAACCAGTGCTTAGATCTAATATTTCCACATAATGCCCCCGCTCCGTTCTGCTCTTCTTCTCCACTGGAATCCACTTTAAAGGAACGTTTGGAGCAACAGAAGCACTTTGGAGCAATGTTTGGTGGATGCCCGTTTTGTTGTGGAGTGATATATGACCTGTCATCAGTTTCACACCATTTATCTGGCCGGTCAGTTGGTGGTGGTAACCAGCCAAGAAATATAGCAATGCACCGACAAAGGCACTGAAGTAGAACACTGCCAGCTCACAAACAGGGGCTGTGTCCAAAACCGCTCCCCATTTACAATAATGGTGCACTTTGTTTAATTTTTTCACCATTTTATTTCAGTGTGTGAATTCTTACTATACAGTGCCCTCAAAACAATCCCACAATGCAATGTTCTACAATTTGTAAGTCTCCCAAAAATGATGATGAAATCTCAATTTACTGCTCACTATTGACTGATCTATTGAGTATCCAGAAGGGACCGTGAACGAGTGAACAAGGAAGTGGTTTCGGACAGTCACAGATGTGAGCAAGGCAGGATATCAGATATTTAAAAAATGTACTTTGCAAATGTTGGCCCCACAGCCCCACTTTGCACATGACAATTAAGTTTTCAACCAAATAGCCATGTGTGAACAGAACAGCAACAGCAACAGCAACAACAACAACAACGGACTATCGATATTACAACATGAACGCAGAACTTTTTTTAAATGCAAACGGAAAAGTTTCTGTTTTTAGAAAAACCGGCTTCAATGTAAACATTACCTTTGCTTGTTTACAAGAAAATCCAACAGAGCATCTTTAAGTCAGCTGTGGTCACACGGTCTGTGGAAACATTGCATTTAAAAATTGGTGTTGCTGCTGGAAACGTTTTAATCTTTCCAGGGAGACTGCAGACGTCTGTGGGATGGCTTTGGGTACGCCATGTGACCGAAGCACGGAGTGACGTACGGAGCATTGAGGGTACAAATGGGGCTTCCTATTGATGACACTGCTCTGACAATCACACAAGTCAAATGTTCATACAGTTTTCTAATGCTGCTTCATTCCACCTCTCATTATACGTTTTCTGATGCTTTGCAGTGTCTGGATAAAGTACAAAAAGAAATATCAAGTCCTTTCATAAAAACATATTTTAAGAACATGTTTTAAAAGTGCACATGGTTTAGTCAGCAGTAACGGTGTAGAAAGAGCAGCAACAAAGTAACACAAGCCTTTTATTCTGCAATTACCCCAGTTTAAAACCACCATATAACAAGGATTTGTCCAAGTCCTGGACCTC
Organism: Dicentrarchus labrax; assembly: GCF_905237075.1. Taxonomy (NCBI): domain Eukaryota; kingdom Metazoa; phylum Chordata; class Actinopteri; family Moronidae; genus Dicentrarchus; species Dicentrarchus labrax. Next base: position 30,843,968 of record NW_026136720.1, read on the forward strand.
TGACCCGTTAGCCCTTCATGCTGACCAAACTGCTTCTGACCAACACTCACATTCAGCAATTGTAAGCTACTTGCAACAATTGCAATCCATAATCCATGTATACGAATAGAAACACATTCAGGGAGTTTATGAGCAGTGGATGCCGAGTTCTCTCTCCTGAAGACAAACAGTCTGATATTCTCAGCTCCTCACTGCGTGGCAGGCTTATGTAAAACAAAAAGGGGAGGAAGCGCTCATTGAGTACGGATGCACATCCAGTTCTGATGAAGAGTAATCCATTATATTACTCAAGTGCAAATTGTGTGAAAGTTTATACCACTACTGAAACATCAGTCCACAACAACTGCGGGTGAAAAGATGAGATGCGGCCGTCTTGCCTGACTAGATTTCAGGTCTCTGAGGACATGAAGCCACCTGCTGCACACAGGAATCAGCTGGAAGATGGGGGGGGGCGGGGGGGGGCGACACACTTGGATCACTATCTAAAAGTTCACATGCACCACCCTGAAACTCCTGAGGGAAACTCCTGCCCTCTATGAAACTGAAGTGTTTCCTTTATGCTTTGCGGCTTTTTTCAAGTTCAATTCATTTAAATAAATGGCTGCACGATATGGTAAGAACATCATTTTTACGACAGATATTGTGCTGTAATATGATTCACGATTAATGTGGGAAATGTCATTTTTACATCACAAATGAAATTTTCACAGGAAAAACAAATGAGTTTTTGAAACTCCACATGAGTACCCTTACTTCTAATTGGTACCACCACCTCTGGTGATGATGGCGGTAACCAGCTCTGAGGTCACAGAGGTCTGTACTACCTTCTTCTGAGAGATATACAATAAAAGTCATGAAATAACTGCCTAAAAATACTCAGTACTTCTAAAACCCAGCGTACAGCAGTGCTGGTGAGCTGCTCCTAAACACCAACTCAGGCTCTGGGTGGGCTGTAGGCTTGAGCAGCATTGTGTTGCATAAGTTGGTGGTAGATAGTGACTTAACAGACATTCAAGAGACTGACGCTTTAGTTTACTTCAGCAACCCCTGTCCTCTTATACCCGACAAGGGACATATACTGTATAGTGCAGGGCTATCTGCTATCTGTGGATTAGAGTATGAATATTATCCAACAATCAAGTATTTATAGCCTAAGCTCACAGTAACCTACACCCGTGGTTCTCAACCTGGGGTCCAGGGACCGCCCAGGGATCTTGAGGGAGTTCCAGGGGGTCCTCAGAAAAAAGGGGAATGTTTTAATTTCACTGTTACTTCATTGACTAGTAGTTAGCCCAATGATGTAATGGATAAGACTGACTCTTCACTGTTAATCTGCCAATCTAATACATTAAAATTCACTTTAAACGGATCCACAGCCTGATGTGTAACAATTTCAGGGTCCTTGACAGCAAAAAGATGTAGAACCACTGGCCTACACCTAGTATCAGTTCATTACATTGATGGCAGTGAGTAGCAGCAATTTCAAATGTGTTTGTCTAATTTTCTTCATAGACTAGAGCTGCTTTAGTAAACCAGCTCAGCACTAAACCTTTGTCTGGAGCCTGCCCACGTCACCTGTTGCACCACCATCTATAAAGTTACAGCCGAGGAGAAATTATTAAACAGCCGCAAAGTCACATCACGCTTACCTCCACACAAGCATCACACGCAGACAAAAACAATCACTTTCCTGGCAGTGTGAGCTGAATGTCAGATATGAACCATTTCAAAATAACATTCCTGATAAGCGCTCAGACGTGCACTCACGCTCCGGGAGGAGAAGTGCGGCTGTCAGCTACTTACACCCGAGAGTCCATGAAGAATACACCGCAGCGCCGCTGGAGTCCGCCGGCGTTTATCCGCGATATGTCGGCAGTGGGAGTCCCAAAAGTATCCTCACAGGTCGGTTAACACATCAATGTCGGCGCTGTGGTTCTCTCCAGCGACCTGTTCCTCACATGATAGCTGCCGTGAGTGGCTGCCGACCCCCCCGTGTTGTAGACTAGCGTCAAGTCCGACCACAGGACAGAGACTCCACTTCCGGTTAGTGTGTTTTAGAGAATAAAAGTCTCACTAACGACTAGCTAAGTGGTAGTATAAGATATTTTACTAGCCACATTTCTTTTCCCGTATGGAGGCTGTCTGCCAAGAATCATTTTAGCGACTAGCTAGTGAATATAGTAGCTTCCTTTATATAAAGGCTAAATGATACATGACTCTGGGTTTTGGCTACCAAAATGAAATATAGAATTGTTGACCTTTTAGAGATGGTATTGAAAGATGTCATAGTTTTAGGCTTCACACCCTTCAAGCTATAACCTAGCCTACTAGCATTATATTGTTCCTACAGGGAAACTTTGTAGCCAAGCTAGCTAACTAGCTAATCAGCTAACTAGCTTTCTGTCATCCACATAGATACATGTAAAATAATTATAGAGCCAGTTCTGATATTTATACAATATAATAAGACAGGTTCATGTCTCTGTGGTGGTTTTTAGGATTGTTGTCAGTTCAAACTTAAATTAACAGACAGAAAAAAAATAAAAAGAGTTGTTAATGAATGCCAACACAATCTCTATCTAAACTCAATTTTGGTGCAGTGTAAAATAATTGTTTACTAATTACTAATTGTTTATTTACTTAGTTATTTTTGTGTGAATTGTATGACCAATTACGTAAATAAAGTTCTTACAAATAGCCTACTACTGCTATAACACTTAAATACCCTGTTTGACACCTGCGCATTAGGCCCATCTAAGTCTAGTTTTCTTTTATTGTGAAAGTAAATTTACCCCATGTCCGGCACTGCTTGGTCTGTATGTGGTTAGCTTGACACAGCTGGAGCCAAATTTGAAAAAGCTGCGCTTCCCAGCGCCCCTACAGAGACATCCAGCAGGAGGCCGAGCGTTAAACTTGTCTCGGTGTAAGTTTCGACTGTCAGGTGGATTTTTTCTCAGTCAGCATTCAAGTCACAGAGGATACCAACAGCAAAGCAGACACAGAATGTGTCCACATCATAAATCTACCAGGACTTATGGTTGTCAGCAATGCTTCTGAATAGTAGTGCAATCCCTGGTGATTAAGTACACATAAAACTTGTTAAATCCATAAGAAAGTTCAAATCTAGTATGTGTGAATGTAATCAGGACTGTAATCAGTCACCGGCTCAGTATTTTTTATATTTCCAAAAGCATTCTCTTTGAGGTCAACTCAAAGCTCTCTACCTTTATGGTTGCAGATTCATCTCTCCAGATCCTGCACAGATGTGGAGTCCAGAGGGCTCACTGTCCTACCTCAGAATCGGCTTCGACCAATGCACTGATTGTCTACCAGCTCAGAGGATGCTCTTTCTTGGCTGACCTCTGACCTTCCTGTGGAGAGGAAAGACAGCTTTCCAACACACGTCTCACAGTATTGTGTCATTTTACTGTTAAAGAAGTATTTAGTTTCCAGTTTGTTGAATCTCAGGTAATAATGTCCTTCTGACTGAGAGCATTACTGACTTCATCATTGTGAATATTACTAACATGTTTTGTTGGTGTGGTGGGGTGGAAAATGAAACGTGACACTACATGTAGGCTGATGGCCGGATAGTGGCAGCAGCACAAAACACTGGAAAGCAAAAAGGAGGAAAGCACAGGCCTGAACATGTAGTACATAAAAACTGACTTTCTAATTCATCCTCGCCCCCCTTCCTGCCACTTCCCCCCAACACATAGAAGCTTCTTCTTACCACACCAGCTGCAGGGAGGCACAGCCTTTTATTGCTCTGTGACAGCTGTCTTCTGAAGGCAGAAGAAAACAGCACTCACACTGAACACGCTCTCTGTATCGTACCTATCCAGTGGGAGAGAGAGAGAGACACTGCAGAGCCACTGCACACCTGACACTGTATTTACTGTATTTTGGCCCACTTACAGAGAGTGAGTGATGCTTCAGTGCCACATTATTGCTGCACCATAGCAGGGGAAGCACCTAGAATGATTAGTGTTTTCATTTGAAATGGCAGCCGTGAGGGGCCACTGAAGGAAAGGCGGGGTCAATTAACCAAAACTAACTGCATGGTGAGTAACCACTAGATAAAAGAGGAAATTGTGTTTGGGTTTTGTAAGTTGAGTAAACTAACCCTTTAACATTTACAACTGAATGAGCCTCCATGAGCCTTTATGAAAGACTTACTAACATTACTAACTGCAGCATGTTTTATAGTACTAAAAGTATGCTTTGTGGTACAGAATGTGCTCCTGTCCCGTCTATTTTTGAGTGTCTTTTGTTTATTCCATTCTCATTTTCAACTTTCCAGTTGAGTGTGTCCCTGAGATCTTCTGTCCTGCCCTGCCCTCAGGTGGTGGAGGACTGCTATGACATCATAACAGAGTACATGCGTCTTCATTATCCAAAGAAAGGACGTTTGCCCAGTGACAGTGAAGTCTGGATCATCCAAAGTAATCGTTGATGACGATGATGATAACAGCCATAATAATGATTATAATACTAATACTAGCAGTGGGTGTGTGGCAGGACCACATCAGCAGACGCAACCACAATCTCTGATCTAGGTACGTCCACTAATGAAGAGGCAGGCTCTGTAAGAGATCCATTGGATCATATAGTGAAGATCATATAATAAGCCTCCCTGCTGGAGATACATTCTTCTGGACCTTGTGGAGCATGTAAAAGGTGAGTCTCCTCGGACGGTTTATTTTCTTCTATCATATATCACATTGAGCAACCTTTTGAAGTTAAAGCAATCACCTTAGGCCTGTTGGTTTTGTGTTTGCATGTTTGTATTGGGGAATCTAAACTCCATCAGTGCAATATGGGGGCTGAAGACATCAAGAGAGCACAATTAATCGTCATGCTCTTGTTTGGTAAATGGACGACTTGTGTGGATGACAACTGCTGGCTGAAATGAGGACATATCACCAGTCCCTGTATCTACAGTTGGGGTAAACAATGGCTCCTGTGAGGAGTTAAGTAGGCTATGAAATCTCCACATGATGGAGAATTCTGAAGAAGCAATGTTGGAGAGGAGTGTAAGAGGTAACAGGTGATTTGTTGTACTTTTACTTTAGTCTGCCTCTAGTGAGAGAGAGAAATCTTGAGAAGACTTGGGAAACTACTGCCATCTATTGGTATTCAGATGTAAGTACAAGTCATTGCAGTTTGATGATTTGCAATAATTTGTGGTTATGTTCATAAATAGCATCAGAGTTTACTGTAGTTTAATGAACCACAATGAGTAGGTTAAAGTACATGTGTATGTAATCAATCAGTGGACGTCTTACAGTTATAAGTAGAAACAGAATTGTTGCCTACTGTATTTAGACCTGCATATTATAATTAGCACCCCGTAAAATAAAAAATACATTTCTGGTCCAGTATGCAACTTGTACAGTGTGATGTGGGAACTAGAAGCCACCAGTGCCCATCCACTGAGAATGGACTTTACAGTGAAGGAGGAGACATCTTGTGTCCAGCAGGAAAACTTTAGAAATGATCAAAATGTACATAAAAATAACTTTTTATGGATTTTAATGTGGAAATTATACTGTTTTGTGGGGGGAAACTTATCAGACACACATCATTGCTCCAAGCATACTATTTATGAAGGGAACTTTTAACATAAAAGTAAACTGGGACTTCAATGTGCCAAACTTCTGCCAAACTCCAGTAATATGGGAAAACTGCAATAACACTTCCTGCCTCTTCATTCTCCATTGGCTTGTATGCTGATTGAATTTTGTATTTGGGGTTAGCAGACCCCTGCCACCAGCTCTTAATCCTGTTTAACATTCGTTTTACAGTGCACAAGCCTTTTTAAAACCTCACCATAACCGGCCGTTTGATTTCTACATGGACTTCACCAGATGCAATTTGAACCCTTTCCACGCCATTAAAGCTGATTCGTTCCAGTTTATAACCCCACCACCGCCGCCGCCACTCCTCAGACTTTCCAAATAAAACGGATCCAGCTGTGTGCGGCTGTGCGGCTGTGCGCCCTCCGTGCGTCACACTGCTCTGCTCCTCGGTGGACGGGCAGACAGCAGCGACTAGGAGGAGGAAGAGAAGGAAAGATGTCCGGTATCATGCTGCTGTCGGTATCTTTGACTTTGTGCTTGGTGTGGGCGACCGGCGGCGCGGCGCGGAGCGGGGCAGTGGTCCTGCGGGGCACCCTGGAGCGGGGCCCGGTCAGCTTGAACGACATGTTCCGAGAGGTGGAGGAGTTGATGGAGGACACCCAGCACATACTGGAGGAGGCTGTGGACCAGGTCTGCGTCATATTTTATCCATTCACACAAATACACTCTTATAGTAGGCTATTTAATGTAATTTATCTGCGGACAGTCAGTGTCAGTGTGGATCTGCTCTGTTTGGTGGTCAGCTTCATTTTGACTAACATGCTCAGGTATGTGTTGCAACACTACACATAGTTTCCATGTCTGCTTTATGTCTGACCCACTGAATACTATTAATAGCGCTCATCTTAATAGTAGCTGCTCAAAATGGAATATTGTCTAGTCAGTTTGATAAAAGAAAAGGACCCTAACCCTGTATGTTTGACTGAGAACTCTACCTCCTGGTAGCAGCTGTAATGTCTGTTATTCTGCCCTGGACTTGGATTCCAGCATGTCTAATAAGTCTGCTGATGTCCCAGTAGCCAGTGTCTGGTTTTGATCATTCCTGAACCACTGTGGCATTTCCCCATCCAATATATGGAGATTACTATCAATCAGTGGATGCTGTATATAGCAACAACCTGTCCACAGTTATATCCACCTTGAACCCCCCCCCACAGTATGGAAATCTGATGGACATAATGGAGATGCCATGTGCTTTGTTTTATGTGAGATTTATGAATGGATTCCACATATGTGTCCTATCATTCAATCCATCAGATAACTACTGAGAGCGCCAAGTCCTCTTTAGCGTCGCTGGATCTGCTTCTTAACTACCACAATGAGACAAAGAAGATGATAAAGGATGGAGACAGAGCCGTTCAGGTCCTAGACAGAGCTGACAAGGTACAGCAGGGTTTAACCTTTGACTTGTAACTCCCAGACAGATGTCTGTCATCTTTTAGAGGTCTGTTTTTTCCTAAATAGAGAGAACCAGCTTCGTTTACAAAGTTACGCCCCTTTACATTTCGAGTGGGTTTAGGAATGGGTTGCACAAGGAACACAAAGGACTATTGATAAAGTGATTTTCTTTCCTTTTCCTTTCACATGAATGAACCACAAAAAAGATCTGTACATTTGCTTTTCTGTTTGAGGTCTGAAACAATATGTCACCCTTTTTGCCATTTATAGGAAACAAATAACAAAACAGGAGAGATCCATCTTTCACATGTCCACATGGAGATGTCTGGCCAGTGGAACAGTGTGGATCACGTGAGTCTTTTGCCTTCCCCAATATGTGAATAATTAGAGGTCATTAAAAGGTCATTAAATGGGCTCAAAGCATTCTAGTCCTTCCTAAGTTTCCTGGTAATTTGGTTTCCTTCCTGCTGCTGATGAAGATGTAGGCTAGTTCTCATGAGCAGGGGTGTATCCAGAGGGGGGTCCTGGGGTGGCCCCTGAAATCTGATTGGCTATCCCAAGGCTGAGTCCTTACCTCTTCCACTTCCACTGTCCTTCAGAGGCTGTAGCAAGCTTTTATTTAAAGCTAGAGTGAAGGTACTGGTATTATATGAAACTAGATGACCCAATGCATCCATTGATAGCATGTCATTCTAGCATGTTAGAAATGGGGCTAATTAACGCTCCAAAGATAGACTAAATTGTAGCTATAGAAAAACTGGCATGGCCATTTTCAAAGGGATCCCTTGACCCCACTTTATGCTAATTCCATAGTCAGTTTACTGTTAAACAGTATTGGAAATGCATACATTGTGAATAACTGGAAAGCTGAGACATATACTTCATGTGCCACCCTTGCATTAGTCAGTGCCCCACTTGTGCCACCCCAGTCAAAAAAATGTCTGGAAACACCCCTGTTCATGAGAGTGGCCTAATTTGACCACCTAGCAGTGTAATGTGTTGGTTCTGCTGATGGCCTGCTGACTCAAGATTCCGGAAATGTGTGTTTGGTTTTCAAGCAGAAACACAAAAATCCAGCTGCCCCAGTTTCAGACCAAATGTTTCTCTTTTGGAAATGGTGATGCAAACTGTAAACACATGCCTTCGGAAACACAGATAGTCTCCATCATGTTTTATCACATTCCAGTGAGCATCAGTCATAAAAACTGTCAAATTATGCACAGCACTTAATGTTTCCACCTTAACATTTTTCCTCAGTTTGTAAATATTTATAGCGTCTGTAAGAAGAGTCAGAGAGGTGGAGTACGTCCTAAAACTGTGGCTGTATTGTCTCAGCTCGTTTTTTATAGAATGAGATCATCCAGCAAACAGACCTACCATATACTTTTCATAGTTGTAACCAACAGGATGCCAGCTCGGATTGAGGTCATTTTTGCTGCTTGCTGCCTGTTTTGCCATTTAACTTCACAACGGTGGTTTTGATCTTTTGCTTTCCTGGCAGCTGTACAGAAAGTGGTTATGTTAATAGAGCTTGCTGCTGGAAAAAATACCAGGGAGGCAAAGGAAGCCTGCAAGCCTAAGGTCTGCTCTTCTGAAATGACTAACTGTATAGAAATTTCACACTACTACAGACTTGAACTACACTTAGGGAGTAAGATTGGTTGAATCAGCACCCAGTAAACGTTTTTTGTGTGTGATTCTAAACAAATTGTCTTACTTTCTAACTGTCACCTAAAGCTGTTACAACTTCATAAAACTAAACTGGGGCACCCTGGTAGCTCACCTGATAGAGCCACCTCATGTACCAAGGTGTCCTTGCCGCAGCGGCCATGGGTTTGAGTCTCACCAGTTGCCCTTTGCTCCATAAACAACCTTAACATTAGACATCTTTTCACCATTACAATCCAGAGGTTGCAATTTTTATTTTGGCTAGTGAAGGATAATACACATGACCAAAACCACATATGTTCAAAGTAAGAATGGCTTAAACATCTGTAAAAACTATGTAGATTCAGTTACAGTCTCATAAAGGGACCCAAAGCGTCTGTTTTTGACGACCTGGGAATGAGACTCAACAATCAACTATCTTTCTTGGCTCTGATTGGTTGTTTTCGCTCAGGCCCTGTGGATTCTTGCAAATGCCATTAGGAGCACTAGGAGGACCCAGAGGAGCCTGATTTTTCACAGGCAATCTGTCTCATGTCCTACTGCCAGAAGTTCCAGCAAAGAAAGTTTTTTTTTTTATAAAAGTTACCTACTGCAGCTTTAAATAAGGGCTATTACTCCATGAGTAGACTACATTTGTGGCTATTCTTCATCATCTGCAAATTAATTAGTGGAAAATCTTTTTACAGAGAGGTGTAAGTTGCTACTGGGCCTATGAGACTAATAACAGCTGTAGCCATCTGGAATTTATAAAGATAATTGCAGGTTATTGTGGGTAGTGTGGTCCATATATCTCCAGTGTGTCTCTTTCTCAATAGTACCTTATGTCATGGCAAATGCTACAGAAAGAAAGAGAAACACTATTTCTGCAAATATGTGCGTATTAAAAACAGCACAAAGGAAAGAGCTTTATGAAATTGAATGTCTCAGGTAGAGGACAGTGTGTTTAACGGGGCAGGGCGTTGTTTGAGGTAAAACTGACCAGAAAGGGGAGTTTTAACATCCAAGACACATTGTTACACAGTGAGCATGTATATATATTTTGATTCTCCAGAGATCTAATAATGCACTTGGTGGCAGAGATGCGGCAGAGTGTCTATTATTACGAGTAACCATGTTTAATAACAGACAGATTCTGTGGTCAGCCTCTTGATCCCGTCTCTGACTTTGACACAGTCCAGTCAGCTTCAATAATGCGTGCTGTTTCAGGGACTTGGCTTTGTTTCTATGCTGATTTCCCAGAGGCAGCACACACAAGATAAAGATTAAAAAAACACTAAAATGGTGAGTTCACAGCAGGCCGGCATTGTTCTTGGCAGACACTGTTTCCTCTGACCACTGGAAAAGAGTTGAAGGAAATCTCAAATATCTGATTAGCATTCCAAAATTTGACAAGAAAAGCCCAACCGAACTAGTCAGATTTATACTACAGGAAAGATCTGACCTAAAATCCTTTAGTTCTTTTAAAAAAAGACAGTGCACTCATGCAAGCTGTTACCCATTTTGCTGCAGGATGTATTTGGTGTTCCTGAAGATGCAGTAACTGAACCAACATGATTGAAAATCATGTTTATGTATTTGCAGCGTGGAATTTTTACCCTTAGTGGCTGTAACAGAATGCAGACACAAGTAGGCATGGGACAATATGAAAATATCATGTCACAATTATCTTTGACAAAATAATTGTGATACACTATATTATTATGATAACCATGAAAATATACTTCCTACCTTTAATATGGCACTAAACATACTGGAATCACTTTGCATTTAGTTAAGGAATACATATTTATTACACTACAGATAGGCACCTCATCTCTCCGTTTGTTATTTTGGAATCCATACTTTTTCCACACATCCGGTTTAACTTTTTTTCTGGACAAACCGAGCCTTCAGCAATGGTGACGGGCTTAGGATTTTGGAATGACTGGAAAGATGTGGGCTCCCCCTTGTCCAAAATAAATCAGGAAATCAATATTGGACTGTATGTGGATGAGCTTTTTAAAGTCAAGCCATGTGAGGATAGTCACAATTATCAAGATAATGGAAGTTCACCACAATAAGATTATATGTGTTTCTGGCAGAAACACAACTTCAGAAACTATCAGCCACTCACTCAGGAGCTCATTAAGTGAGGGTGCAGTGGACAACTGTTACTGTGATACAGGAAAATGTTAACCATGATTATATTTGGTTGAGTGCTTCTTGGTAGTGTGGCACATTACACTGTCATCAGATGAGCTCATGTTTAGATCAGTGCAATTATTTCATCTGAAACTCTGATAAATAGAACCTCATTCAAATCAAACAGTTGAAATAGTCATTTTTGTGTCAATACAAAAACAAGACAGAGGAAGCTGATGATTTGCAGTGACAACATTTAACACAAACACTGGTGTACAGTCTGATGTGCATTTTCATTCTGTGCTCTGTTGTTGACTATAACTCTTGTTATCTCTCAACCCAGGAATGCATGGTGGATGAGGACTGTGGTGACCTGAAATACTGCCTGTATGAGATAGAGAACTCCAAGTGCCTCCCCTGTATACCAACAGATATGGTGGGTATTCAGTCAGGGTTTTCTTTTGTGATTACTGGTTCAGTACAATGTTATATATATGAGATTTAAAATACTAATACAGCAGTAAACTGTTTGCTATGTAAAGATATAGTGGAGTGGTGGTGTCCTGAGCAGAGAATGACGTTGCACTCCCTGCCTGTGTTTCTAATGCAGCCTCGCTGTGCTTTGTTTACAAATCCGGTCTGGCCACATGAGTCCCTCCATGTACCAAGGACCAAGTACTAAGGAGAGCAACGGAAACTGTTGTTTTTCTTATTATTAAAGACTAAAGAAATTTTTAGTGAGTTTTATTTTGTTTCTGTCTATTTTGAATGAAGTTATAAGGATGTAAAATTACTCATCCTGTTAATGAAGTCTGGTGGGGAGCAATAGCAATATTACAGTTGTTTCTGGTTAAATTAAACGTCTATCTTTCCAACATTGGTAATTGTTGGAAAGATTAACAAATGTTTCGGTGAGTTTTATTTTGTTTCTGTCCAGTTTGAAGTGTGCTTTACGATTGTCTGCCAGGTAAGATGATTGGTTTTGTCTATGGAGTGCCCTTTTGTCTTGGACTGAGATGTTGGTGTTCTATAGTGTGACACAGTAGCAGATCATTTTGTATATAACATTTAAAGCTGTATTGATCAAAAGAAAAATTCAACCTCGGATCAAATCACTGTGTATAATGTGAAGGTTGTTGCTCATTCCGTTTTAGCGTTGTTGAGCTCATGTTTTTGGTGTGAAGCAGCTTTGTTGTTTGATTCAGTCTCACTGGTCTCATACATTTTTCCACATACATCAAGCAGCTGTTTTCAGCTGAAGAGCTCTGATAAACCATGAAACAATGGATGATGGTACAAAAGTACATCAACCATGAATGCAACAACAGCCCACGTGTACCTTACGTGCTTATTTGCATATCTTAATGTGTGTGTGTCCCTCTTAGCCCTGCACTAAAGATGAGGAGTGTTGCTCAGAGCAGATGTGTGTGTGGGGCCAGTGTACAGTCAATGCCACCAAAGGAACAGAGGGAACGATCTGTCAGGGTCAGAGTGACTGCAGGACGGACCTCTGCTGTGCCTTTCAACGAGGTGAGCTTTAACACTCTCACTTGCACAAAAGGAGAGAGACAGACTTACTGAACCTGTCTCAGTTAATGCCATACTCATATATTTATAGTGCGAGCTCAACACATGCTGTAGGATATGTTATTTTAAATCAGGTCTGTTTGGCTTATTTGTCTTTGCACGTCCCTCAAATAAGCTTTAATTTTTCTTGTCCTTTTTCCATAATCTAACTTTCTCTCATTTGTATCTATTGCATCCACTATAGTGTATTATATTTTATTTTACAGCTGCACTGTTTCTTCTCATACCCTGTTTGATTTTTTCTGTTCCAAGTTCATTTTCATGCTGCTACTACTGTTATTTTGAAGTGAATTCAGGTGAACCGACCTTCCTAAAATACAAAAATACATATTTTCTCGATGACCACTAGTGATATTTTATTTTTACAGTGATGTCATGGTGTCCTGGAGTACACCTGTACATCACTACAGCATGGTGGGAGATTAAACCACCTGAGGCGACTAAAAACGAAATCTTTAGGGGGTGTAAAGTTGATCTTTAGGGTTTCATATCTTTCTTTCATCACTTTCTAGCTTCAAGTCAAGCTCATACTGTAACAAGCCTACCTCCATATACAGCACATGGTCAAATATACTGTCTAAAGGCGATCCAGTCTCAAATGGAAATGAAAAGGAAGACATTAATTTTCAGTGAACACAGAGAAACGTTCCACTTTCAGCAGATGAATATGAAAACATTCTTCTAGTGTCAAAGTCTGCACATACATTATTCTGCACAGTGAAGATCAAACATCACTCTGTAGCAACAAGATGAAAAACATATTTCTGAGTGCGGGGGGACTGTTAGTAATCATCTGTGGTGCTCCATATAGAGAAATTAAAAATGTGCTACTTCCTCATGGATTGATGTAATGTGTTAATAAGTAATAACTATTAAAATAAAACTGAATAGTGGACCTGAGTATCTGCTAGGGGCTTTATATTTTTCGGATTGTGTGTAACTAGGGCAGCCATACAGTAGCCACTGTGGCTAAGTAAAGACAGTTTGGGACTTCCATTGTTCTTCTCTCTGCTGCCTCCTCCAGAGTTGTTGTTTCCAGTGTGTAATCCCAAACCAGAGAAAGGGGAGTCCTGTTGGAACCACCCCAACCTGCTGATGGATATGCTGGCCTGGGACCAGGAGGGTCCCGGTGATCACTGCCCCTGTGCTGATGACCTCCAATGCCAACCTCATGGGTGAGAGCAAACATAGTACATATTAACACTTTAAATCCCAAGAAAGAGAGATAAGGTTTATAACAGAATATAACGGCAGATGTTCTCTTTGTCTAAATTCCTTTTTCCCCCTCCCACAGACGTGGATCTGTTTGTGGAGAGTAGTACTGGAGATGAAGAGGAACTTATACATAACCCTCTCCGGAAGCTATACTAACATCCTTGCTCAGCATTCACCTGCTGATCAACAGTTGTTAAAAGAACAGGATGTTGCTTCAGGAAGGGACTTGCACTGTGTTATTTATGCCTTACTACCAATGTGTATTATATATCATGAAGCAAATAAAAGACTTGTTTTTAGTTTTGACTGAGAACCAAGGAAAGCGCCATTGGGGTCCTTTCAGAATTAAAGGTGGGCTTCATTTCTTTTTTGCTGGGTGGATGAAAACTACAGCAAAACATACCTCTGACCAGTAGAGGGCGAACTTTTGTCTCTTTTCCTTGTGTTAAGATATGTAACCTGAGAAGTGACACACATGCACTCACATACATATAAATAAATTCATGGTAGCAGGAAATATTCAGCATGAGTCTGATAACCACATGATTGCAGTAAAGACTGATAGGATCACACACACACACACACACACACATATTAGTAGTACAACTGTGAGAACAAAAAGCTCTTTGATTTTCGTGTTAAGATAGATTTTGGATTCATCCTCAGTGTTTTTCCACAGACTTTTATTTCTCATTTGTTATTTTTCTTGTTAATCTTGTTTCTTTTCAGAGGCGTGTATATTTTGAATATATAGGTTTGTATTTGCATTTGAAACCCTTTGCTTCTCATGCAAAATATCTTTAACATTTCCTGTGGGGAAAAAAAAGATCCTGCACCTCTGTTAACAGTGCTCACACCCTGCTCTACCATGTGGACACCTGTTGAATGAACTTGTAAAGTGGGAGAAGCACTTGGTTTCAGAAGTATGTTTACTACTACAAACATGGAAGTCTCTTGAACTACTTTGTGATTCTGTAGATTTTAGTTACAGTAATTAAATGTTAAACCTGTTTAACCTTTGTTCCCAACTAGTCATGTCTTTTCTGTCAGTTTAGATAGTGCCTCATCCACCTTTTCTATGTTTATACCACATGAAAAAAAACTTAATGGTTTTTGCCCAAACAAGCGATTAGCATAAAGTGGGCTTGTCTGCAAAGGGTTGTTGGTACCCACAGAACCATTTTTCATTCAGATATCTTGAGGTCAGAGGTCAACAGATGGGTTTGAAAATGGCCATGCCAGTTTTTCCATTGGACAAAATTTAACCTAACTTTGGAGCGTTAGTTGGTCCCCTTTCCAACATGCTAACACAGTGGTACCACGATGCATTAGGTCATCTAGTTTCATTTGATAAAAGTATCTTCACTCTAGCTTTAAAGCACAGGTGCCTTTTATAGACAGAGTGGAATAGAAGAGGTAAGGCTAAGGGGATGGCACTTCGAGTGGCCACTGGGAACACCATGAATATTTCTCTAGATCCACCTGTGTGTGTGTGCGCAGCATGCAATGGTAAAAGGCCCTGATTTAAAACCCCTTATTGTATGGAAACCTGTCATGTTTAGGTTTTCCCTCCATGAAAACATTTGGTCATACAATTGCCCTTGCCCTCAAAGCTGGATTACCAACCATGCATAGTAGAACCCATAGGCCTGTAGGGGTAATTTGGGTCTCTGTATACACGTGTCACATAGGTTTAAAGAGGTCAATAGGGGCAAATCAGCAAATGTTTGCCCTGGGTCCTCCAAATCTAGCAGTGGTTACCTTTGAATAAGGCACTGATATCACAAATCGAGTGGATATGTGAATGTCCATGGCTTATGTATCAAGTCTCGCTGCTACTGTGGGTTCTCACACAAACCCACGACACAGGTGAATAATCCAGACCTCTTTATTTCACAGCCGTACACACTATTCATACAACCCTTAGCCTGCTTCAAAAGTCCATGAAGGTTTGCTCCAGTTGTCCTTTCTGCTGCGCGTGTCAGCCCTCCCAGGTCCAGCACACTACTGCAGAGAAGTGAGTGTAATTACTCAATGAGTACCAGCTGAGATCAACTCACCCCACACCTCTCTCCCCCCTACAGCTGATTGTAAACCACAGCTTACTAGTTAGGATGGGTCAAGTGTAGAAGATCACTCCTGCCATTAAGTATTAATTATTCTAATGTCAAAGTCAGATAATAAATACAGGATGATAAATGCTGAAAGGCAATGTGACTGGAGTGGCGAGAAGGTCATAAAGTCACTTATTTTTCAGTCGACATTAGTTATACCCACTTCTAAATCCCCATAGAACCCAACTGAATGTGCATCATTCATCCTTGAATCCTAGGATGCTGTGTAGTAGTCCAATTTTCATCCATCTGTGGGTCACCGATACGTCATAATGATCCTGACTCCCTAAAGTCAAAGTGCCAGTGTGCAAATACTACAGGCCCATTTTTGGGTAAAGTAAATATGTATGTGTGACCAGGGCAATTAAAGACCCTGACAGCAAGTGCAACAACGCCACCCTGAGACTTTCACCCAGAGAATACCCACTTTCACAGGTTCTTTTAGTACAGAGAAAAAGGAGCAGAGATGTGAATTTCCTGTTTCAACCACTAAGTTTATTTTTTTTAATTTAATGTTTTAATTTCAGACTCAAATAACAATTTGGGACAGGTTAAACTGTAGGATTTATTACCAATATATGCACTTATGATTCACTAGATAGATAATTACCAGTGTAAGGGGGAGGGGGGCTGTCAGGGGAGGCCTACAGGAGTGAGAGGAAAGGGGGGGGTCACCACCACGTACAGGGAAGAAGAGGTCACACACTGCAAACACAATAAAGCACATAGTTAGAATACACAGCAACTTATGCATGCACAATAAACCCAGACAGGGGGAAACCCTCCACCCAGTGACCCACTACCTGTAAGCATATGACAGCCCACCTGCACCAACACTAAGACGAGCCCTAACTCACAAGTTTGGTTCATGAAAGATAAATAAATCCGACAACTAAGTTGAAGAAAACACAGACCAGCTATCAAAAATTGACAATCAAAACATAACTTAAGATTAACATACCTGCAAGTTACATGAACAATTTATCCAACTAGGATCTGGCACATACACACCACACTCTTCTAGTGGAGGGAGCAGCAAATACCTTCAATTAGCTCCCATAGTCCTGTAATTACATCTGCACAGATGTGAGGGAAGAACTTAATGCATGCGCCCACTATATGACAAACAAGCCAAGAACAATTGATACCTTAGTTGGGCATCGGCATCCCTCAAACAAATGTAGAGTCAGGGTAGGGTGAGGCAAAACCTACTGCTGACTGCAACACAGCTACATTTAAGGACTGAGAAGTGATTAGCCTCACCTGCTGACAATCAGATTGCAGGGTGTGGCTAAACTAAAGTGGGGAGGGATAACGCTACTCATCACATATAGTAGTCTTACATGTCACTGTTTATATTACAGGGCGTTTGAAAGTTGTGAAAAAACAAAACTGAGGCATAAATAAAGTATTATTACACCACTGAGTAAGGCTGTAGTAGCAAAACCCTGGAGTACTACAACTGAACTGATCATGGCTGTGTGTTATAACTAGGAATTCAACTTTTAATTTGTAGGGGGAAGACTGTTATTTCCTCTGTCAGAAGTTACATAATCTGGCGTTAAGGTAAGTGATGTGGAGTTTTGGACTCGTAGACTCAATTTGGTTCATGTTCACTGCACGTTATTTGTCAGCCGAGTCTAGGAGGAGAGCTCTGTGGCCACCCAGACTTCAGAAATGTTATTAACTCAACTGAAGCATATTGGGTTGTTTTTTTTGAAGACGCAGTGAAATACGGAAGAGTGAGACCTCTCCTTTCAGCCTATCTGTGCCTGAGACCGCCGTCCTGCTGACGTCACGGCGGGTGATTTATCCGCCCAGGCTGCCTCACTGCCGCTGGCTTCCTGCTGAGTCTCCACTCTGTCGCCTGTTAGTGGTACACGCTGCTGCTCCGCCAACACCACAAGTTCAAGAGCCGGGGAAACGTCGACATTTCGGGTACGTACACCGCTTCCAATTACGTCCACGAGCCGAATGCGCCACGTATTCGTTGAAGTGTGTCGGTTTTCTAAGCGCGTGTGACAGGGCTGCCTAACGTGTGACATCGTGTAGGAAGAGATGCAGCAGGAGGAGGAGGAGGAGGAGGAGGAGGAGGGAGGGGTGGCTAAACACAACTGTTGTGCTGGTCGAAGATGTAAGTTACACTTTGTGGGCATTTACCGTGTACCACCCCCCCCCACCACCAGCCACTACGGAGCTCTCGTGCTAAACGCAGACCTTAATTCTCAGTGGTTCTCGTTTTCTTCCAGCCGACCACTAGCAGTCGGTTCAAGCACTTTAAACGAGGAAGGTTGGCCGCTCTGGCAGCAGGAGAGGCACTTTTCATTGAAGGCGGAGGTTAGCTGAGCGGCCTCACTTTTAATTTACTCCCAGGCTTTCGCAGTAATCACATTAAAGGCTGTCAAAGCCAAAGAGTCGGTGTGGTTTTAAGCGTCGCCCACTGTGCAAATGGACGGTGAGTGGTGACCGGTAATGATGTGAGGCAGGCAGCTGTGTGGAATAATGAGAATCACGGGATCCGTTGCCTCCGTTTTAGCCTGTTGGAGTATGGCTTCAGTCCGCTCTGAGCTGCTTTGCTCTAATGGATCTGTTGAGATGGGGGGTGTTACCGTTTGCAGTACTCTGCTGCTGGTTTGGGGGATGGTGGGGGGAAATGGTGCCCTCATCAGGTTTAAGATACTAAGTTAATAGTAAGTGTGAATGTGTTGTCTTTTTCTTAACATTTTCCAAAGAGATTTTCTGATGTATTGTGAACTTAAAATAGACTTTTAGAGGCAGTTTGTTCCTGGTCACGTGCATCTGTTCATCTTCCACATGCATTAAATAACATTTCCTCTTAGTTCTGGCTAGTTTGAGTCAGACTGGCACACTGGCTCTTCCTACTGTTCACGGTCTCATCATATTCCTCATGTCCTGTCAAACTCTCCGTTGGTGATTTGACCTGTAATACAAGTCTTTACAAGCCACGCGAAAAGATGGTGTGTTGTGACATCACCATGAGCAGGAAGTTGCCTTGATCTGAGTGTTACTGGAACGTTTGTCCATCACCACGGTCTGGCATTGTTGCCTTTGAGTCGACACATATCCTCTGCCAGGTAAATCTTTCCTGTAGGTGCTGGGTGTCTGTTGACAAAAGAGAACTTGCATCCCCCTCCAGTCAGAAATCAGTTTCTCTTCTTGTTCCTACAGCGTGCTGTGTGAATGCTGTCTGTGTTTGACTCTAGACGGATGTTTTCACATTCATCTGCTGAAAATGGAAAGTTTCTCTGTGCTCATTGACTCCATTAAACAACATATAACTGATGTTGAAACTTGAAGCTGTAAAGTAGGAGACATCTTGTGTCCAGCAGGAAAACTTTAGAAATGAACTACATTTGCATATCCCTAGAACTTTTAATGAGGTGGAAGGAGTAGATGCCTTTTAAGGATTTTAATGTGGAAATGCTCCTTTATTTTTATTTTTTTTTTGGATGGGGAAACATATCAGACACATTGTTCCAAACAGACTATTTATATATGTTGTAATACATGTCTGAAGGGGATCTGTAAGTATAAGAGATGGAAACTAAGCCTGGTTTGATAAAGATTTAAGAGAGAGTCTCTATGACAGTCTGGAAACCTTTCAAACTCTCTAAAGGTTTTTCTTTCCTTGGCAGTGTGATTAGTCCGACATGGATTGCTCCTCTGAGACTGTTTGTTGTCAAACCTTACTTCCATCTCTCTGTAAACTGTTTAACCTCAGCCACAGGTGCCCAATTTAGTCATTCTAATGCGTCTGATCAATTATTCAGAGTGAAGACGTGGCATCGGGGATCAACTTGCTGACTGTAAGCTACAGTAGCTCTTTCACTGACACCTGATCAAAGGCCACAGCAGGTCTGTTAGGTTTGTTAGCATACGGACAAAACAGTATTTTAGTTTTTCTAGCTTGGCTGTTCAGCTTTCAAGGACGTCCCTATAGGAGAGTGCCAAGTTCTCCGTTCAGGGAATGCTGCAGAGGAAAAGCTGCTTTTAGCTGTTGTCTTTTGTCCCAGTTCTGCATTGTTCACTCTGATGTGCACACAAACGCAGTGACTTAAACAGGACACCAGCTTGGTGCATCAGGATTGTTTGTTTTTTGTCCCCCCCAGAACTTCTTCGGACAAGATTCAGAAGTTTTCCCTTTTTCATAGGTTCACGACCACATCTAGTTTGTTTCCTCCAACATGGAAACACTCTATTTGTAGACTAGGAAGCAGGAGGAAACATGAGCCCAGGTGTAGTCTTGCCAATGAATGAGCTGAATGGCTTGCAGTGATTCTTGATCCCAGCCACATATGTTTCCACCCCTCAGCTGTTTTGGGGTGTCTGACCTGCAACCTTGTTGTCACCAGACTGGTTTCTGACATTTGAGAACCTTTTGTTGTAAAGAACGTTGGACTTTTTGTTGAGTTTAACTCTCATACGCAGACAGGAAATATGCGGAACATAAAATACAAAAGTTTGTAGATTGGACAGCATACTCCCTTTATCTGGTGTGTACTCGTTGCTCCTATTATCGTTGTGAAATGGAGCACATATGAGCCCAGTGCTTATTGCTGCAGCTAAACAAATGGATTTTGAAATACACCTGATTAGTCTAAGATGTGGTTGTCCCGTTCTGTCTGAGGTATTGTTGGCATAATCGGTGTAAAAGACTGTAATTGTGCAGTGCAATGTGGCTGGTTGCTGTCCCATGTTTCCATTGACAGTGTGTCAGTGCCAGGTTGCGCAGGAGCACACACCCTGACTTTACACACTTTCTCTGGCAGGTATAATACCCATGATTGAGTGCTTGCTCAAGTTGTGACCTAGCAACATTCAACCTGTGTTGTTGATAAAACACTGGGGCCCATTTTAGGTTTCTAGTAATTCAGACTTTGATATTAGGTACTTGGTCTAAAGTTTGCCTCCTGGACCACATTTTGTGATGGTCTGGGCCACGGGGTTGAGTTTGCAGTACTGGTCAAACACCAACCTGGGGTGTTTTGCACATTACCTTAATTTGTCAGTTTTGTGTTGTTCTCTAAACAGCAGTTGGTGACTTATTAGCAAACAACTATACCAAGAGTGAAAACCCTTCCACGCCCACAGCACACACATGCATATTTAGAGCTAATTTTCAGCTCAGCACAGCAAGAGCACTGACCATAAAAGATCCATTACCAAGTTGAGTCACACAAAACCATTAAAATGACAATCTATTGACAATAATGCCTACATCAAATGTTGTAGGTCTTGCACAGTTCTCAAGAATGTATTGCAAACATTCAGCCAGCACTACTGAATAAAAGCCGGAGTTGCTGAGTCTGTGAGTAGTGGAAGAATGATGACGGAATACATTGCAGACTGGAAGCTGAGGCAGCATTATACACTGATGTTGTAGCATCGCCTAAAGACCCACACACGACATCTGGGCTAGTGAGGGACAATGAAACAAAGTGAAGAAGGTTCAGTGGTCTGGTGGGAGCAAAATGGTCTCTTTGATCATCAGACTTAACGCTGGATTTGGTGTAAGCTAAACATTGCACATCAACTGAACCACATCATCCTTTCCGTGAAGCCTGGTGGTGGCAGCATGCTGTGGGGACGGTTTTCTGCTCCAGAACTTACTTGTGAGGGTAGAATTTGTAGGAGGAAAATTGCTTTTCATTCATTGTGTTACTCAACTGAACTCGAGCACGTCTGCAAACGAGGAACAACTGCTGGATGTGCATAGCTAATGCAGACCTATCAACATAGATTCAAGGCTGTAAGTGCTGCCAGATGTCCAATCTAAATCAGGGAAGCACTGATGTGACTGTTACTCTCAAAATAGTCATTCCAATACCTCAACTTGGGGTCTACCAATACTGAGTACCAATCCCATACCAGTGCTTTCGGAGACGCTGTATTCAACGTGAATCGGTCACATTATGGCCAACACCGATCTGCTTAATAGGGTCAATATCAGGGCCAATCAAGATGATCTTAGGATGGACTAAGAGGTTGAATGAATACCTATGCAATTAGTTATTTTCTGTTTTTATTTAGATTAAGTTGCAACAATCCCAAAAAGTTAATCAATGAATCTGTAAATCGACAATTAAGACAGTTCCCTGCTATATATCGGGGCATGTCTATCAGTGAATTCACATACAGCAGCGACACACTGGTGACGATTGCACAGCAAAATTGGCTTCCGTAAAACAACAAAGCTAATGCAGAAGTTATGCATCTCACAGAAAAAGCAACATGTGGAAACAGTTACTGGGATCCAACCTACTTTTGTTTAGTTGGCGTCAAACAAGATTTAACGTTCAGTTTGTCTCAACTGTCCCTCAGTATTGTAACATTAGTCCAGAATCCCCCAGCCTGACGCAGTAGACACTTAGCAACATGCTAAAGGAAAGTTCAGCAGGTTGAACACTACAATTAAGACTTAAAACATGGCAAAACTTACGGCTTCTAGGTTTGAAGTCGTTAATGTTATTGATCCATCATTGAGCTTGAACACTTGGCCCTCGTTAAGAAAGCAGTCTGTAGTAAAATGCGCACACACTGCTATTAAAAAAAATAAACTTTACCCACTCAACTCTTCTGTCCTCATATTATATTTATTTATTTATTTATTTATTTATTTATATATATATATATACCCCCCCCCACACACACACACACACACACACACACACACACACACACGTTATATATTATTTTTTCATACATAGTCAATGTTATTTCTAACAATATAGCCCGTCACTCAAAAATATAATGCATCAGGTGTGCATATTTCGTCCCCGCCCCAGTAAATTAAGAAGTGCTGACTGTAACACCAGCAATTGTTGACAATAGGTGAAGAAGAAGGTGTCAGTACTGTTAAAGTCCAGACCCTGTCACTAGTCTTGGCTTGCTTTTTATACATTTTGTTTGTGAAATGAATTTTCAAGAGGGAATTCCCAATCCAAATCCTTACCTTTTGTCTAGAGGTACACAGACTTGCAGAACTTGCAAGACTTCCATTTGGAAAAACTTGTACTGAAGAAAATAGTTTCAAGTGTTGCAATTGTATTTTGTACATTTACATTTTGACCTATAGCTTTGAATGACAATGAAAATCCTTTTGCACAGTGGCATAGTGTCATCATTTTGTCACAAAATTACCCTCATTGCATACTTTTTAAATGTTGAAACTGGAGCAGATTTCTCTTGTTATTTTCCCCTCTCTTGTGTGAGTACTGTGCACATTCCCAAGCTGCCTTTCAGTCAGCGTGCAGCTTGGTCACAGTCACAGTCGGGATCTGACAGGCATACAGCTGGAGCTGGCCACTTGGCACAGGATGTGATGCAGCAAACAGTACATCTGCAGCATTGGCCAGAGTCTGAGCCGGTATCCACAGAGCGTAGTGCATGCTGTATCGTATTCTGTTAACGTCCTTTCTTCCACTCAGAACTGATGTTGTCTGTGTTGTATTGTGTTTAATATACTGCTGTGTTGGACAAAAGCGCTGTATGATGGCTGAATTCATTCATTTCAACTTTCTTTTTATTCGTACTGCTGGTAATGAGACGTGGCTTTCTTTCAGCATTGTCGCCCGAGCTCTTCACACGAGCTGACAAGCTGTTCAGAAATAGGAACTGAGAAATGTCTTCCCCCCTTTTTTTTTTTTTTTTTTTTTCTTTCTTTTTTTCAAGTGAAGAATAAAGGTTTGAATGTAAACTTAACCCCTGACTTCTAACCTCCATTTTATTTGATTAGGAACCCAGTTTCACATGCGGTAATGTGGTGTACTTGCAGGTCTGACTGCCCGCAAGCTGAATAACTGGTTTAACTGTAACAACACTGGCAGTGATGCTGCTAAATCCCCATTTAACATTGATTAGCGCTGTAAAGTCTGCAGGCAGTTTATATTGGCTTATCGTCATGGTTTCAAAATAAATGCCATATGTGGTTTTAGCTTAATTTACCTTTTTTTTAATAATCCTATTTATAGTGTAACCTACATAATCCCAGATGACTAATGGTACAGTGTTGGACTAAAGTATTTGGGTTGCACAGAGGTCTTGCGAAATCCTGCCAACTATTGCCACCTAACTATCTCACAAGAACAGTCTTTCATGCAGAGAAATGAGTAGAGGAGTTGTCTGTACAGAACAAAATGAGCAGTGAATAATTTCAGTCTTGAGCTGCAACAGCAGCACAATGCCCTTTAATTCAGGATCTATCTGCACCTGCTCACAGAAGTTGGGTATGAAACATTGCTTTGCATGTTGTCATTTAGCAGATAAAAGGACTTAAATAGATAACTACCTTTTAATTCCATTGGCCATGTTGTGCATCATTTTAAATGACTGCAGTTTGTTCTTACAAGCCAGGACGAAAGTTTATTTAGTGATTTGGTTGACATTCATGATTTATTTTTTTGGGAGGGGGGTTAGGGGTTCAGCAGTGTTAAACTGTGGCAGTATACGTGTGGTATTTCTTTGAATAGTAGATTTGGGGTTTGCATTGTTTTGGATTAAGTGTTGTAATACGCTTCAGACACACAGTAGCTGATATAAGAAAATCCCCGGTAATGATTAGATGATTTATCTCCTAAATGGCCTGTTATCAGCTCAACAGTGTCATTCTACTGAAAAACCAACATAATCTGCCCGATAATATCACATACTGTATACATAGAGTCAACACGTAGTCAACACGTGTGTAATGTGCTTTCTTTTCTCTACTGTGATGTTTGCCATAGATATGGGACTAGACAGATTAGTCAGTTAATTGATTAGTCAGGCAACAGAAAAATTTATCTGCAACACCTTTTTAAGCAAATAAAGCACGTGAACCAGTACACCGGTTGGAATTTCCCCTACCGCCATAGGGGTGCATAGCTGCAACAACTTCTGTAACTCACTTGTTTCTTGTGTAGTAGCGCATTTGAGAATACTTGAATGTATTTTATGCCAATTGTTTGTGATTTTACAAAAACTATCTTAAAATATATTCTTTTGAAAAGGAAAATTGTTTACATTCTGTAACTGTTCCGTGTTCAGATTTCTTCATATATTGCATCATTCTGTGGGCCCAAGTAAACCCCAAAGTAATCAAAGCCTTCAGTATACACCTGGTTAAATGTTTTTCTATTCTATGTACTCCTGACAGTAGAATAAGCCTATAATCAAAATAAATATATATATATATACACACACACACACACACACACACACATATACATATACACATATATATACACACACACACACCTGTATTTAAAAAAAAACCCCACTGTATACCATGAATCTGCCAGAATAAAATAAAAATAAAAAAATAAAAGATTTTGGTCATACTGCCTGGCCCAGAGCAAAACTACCAAATATTCATTCATTTCAGCTTAAATGCTTTAAGACCTCACTTTTGGCTATGTAAAATTATATGGGGGCATTTTTCACTGATTAGATTAGATTTTGTAAATGAATTCAGGTGAATCCGTTAATCTGAAGTGGCAGTGGAAGGTTAGTTTATATGTTGTTGTTGTAGTGTTGTAGTAGTCGTGTAGTAGTAGTAGTAGTAGTAGTAGTGTTGTTCATACCTGCTTTTAAACCCCCTTACATTGTGGTTTCAAATCCTAAGTATCTAGAGGAAAATGAACATGAACAAAAATAGTTTGCAGATTTTTGTTTCAATATTTTTAAATCCTGATTGGTGCAGGGAGGTTTGTGACATTGCTGTTCTCCAACTGAACCCCCCCACTGTAAACCAGTGAGAAGAGCGCAGATGAAACAGACAAATCTGTCATGTAAAAAAGAAAACTATACAAACGCCTTCTCCATCTGATAAATGACTTGAATATTTGACGGTGCTTGTTTCGTGCATTCTTGAAAGTGTCGCTGATCGATGTTTCTCAGTAAAAATAACCCTGCTTCACATGAGGCATGTCTGACAACCTTGAGCAATTCTACAACTTCCCCAAGTTTTAACTTCCCTCCAAGCCACTATCTTGTATCTTCCTTTTACAGTTCACCTTTTATTTCCCTTTTCACTTTCATTTTTTTTTATTCACATCTTCAGTCTCCACATGAGAAACGCCTCATTGAGCAAGTTCAGACATGAAGTTGGTCTCACTATTGTAATCCTCCCTTATTTCCCTATTTCTGTCCTGTCTGTGCAGGTGGAGTGCTGTTGAGGAGCACGCCGAACAGGACTGCAGACATCATGGTGAACATCCCAGAATACTATGCAGGGAAAAATGTGCTGATCACCGGAGCAACAGGCTTCATGGGCAAGGTACAGTAACAGTTGAATAGGCAAGCGGGCAATAAGACATGACTGAACCCAATAATGTCAGCTACCAAGCCAGATGAGACGGGAACCGGTTTGGAAATCTTCTTGCTGCTTTAATTACAAGACTTCACCGTGCTAATTCAAGGGTCTAATGCTGCATTTATGTTCATGTGTATGCAGTAACAACGTCCTTGGTTGAACAGCAGATGCATGAATCCTTTTTCTTCATTGGAATGGTTAATAAATGTAGCAAAGCATTTATATGGCTTTCCTTTTGCTGCGTCCCTCTACCAAACAGAGCAGCCGTTCTTTGATTTTCATGCATTTGTCTGTTCAGATGTTGTGGAGGAAGAAGCATTCTTGATACAACACTTTTGTTTACTCCACTTCTGCTGTGGACAAAAGGACGAGGTTGCAGTTATAAGCAGCGTGCAGTGCCTCAGCTGAACAGTCCAAAGAGTAAAAAGTATGATTTTGTGCCCCTCACTCGCTCATTATTGAAGGTGCTGCTGGAGAAGCTGCTGAGGTCCTGCCCAGGAGTCAAAGCCGTCTATGTGATGGTCAGGTCAAAGGCTGGTCAGAGCCCTCAGGCCCGCATCGCTGACATGATCAACTGCAAGGTGAGAAGTGGGGTCAAAGATTGGGATGGTAGGATCTGACGGGGGTGTGGAGGGGGTGAAGGAGCAGGTGAAGGAGAAGCATGTTGCATCAACTATCGTAGAAACAGGTTTGCACCACACAAGTTGGTTCATTATTCATTTGTGACATAGCCATCCCCACCTTCTTCAAATCTGAACAGAAGCATTTAAATAAATCTTGAATTATGATGAGGTCATGTTAGATGAACAAAACAAGTTAAACAATAGGTCTGCTTGTTCACATGTGGAAGAAAACATAACTGGATATTTTAATGTCAGTCTGATGTTTAGTAGTAACTTTCTCTCCCATATTCTGAGTAGAGACAACTGATCTATCAGTATTGCGTGTATGGTCTCTGATTTTTTTCTGTATATAATGCAGACAAAAGTGCTTGTTTTTATAGTACTGATGCTTAGCTATTTATTGTATTTTTATTTATTATTTAAATGTCAGGAATTGAACCTACAGTACGTTATTTTGTTATTTTTATTTATTTATTGTGTTCATTTCTAGAATTTCTTGACAATGTAGCCTGTATGTTAAATTAACATTATAAAGAATATTTATCTTAAATATTCTTGAATTAAGATTTTGTTTCGTTCATCTGATGCAACAGGCTGATGTAGGTTGGCAGTGTTTACATCATCACTGTGTATCAGAAAAAAGGAACATAGACATAGAAGCTCTTTGTTCAAATGATATTCAACTGCTCACTGAATAACAGTCCAGTGTGTTATACTTGTACTTACAGTAATTTGGGCATCATTTTGACTCCATTTTCCCATTCAGTTGTTTGAAAGATTGCAAGAGGAGCAGCCGGGCTTTGCAGAGAAGATCATAGCAGTGAACAGTGACCTCACCCTGCCAGAGCTGGATCTGAGTAAAGAGGATCAGAGCATCCTGGCTGAAAACGTTAACATCGTTTTCCACTGTGCCGCCACCATCCGCTTTAATGAACCTCTCAAGTGAGTTGACGATTTGTTTTGCTTAATATCTTCCTCTTAATTTAATAAATTTCATGGGGAATATACACAGTAACATTCATTTCCTGCCCATTTCTCTCTAAAGGCACTTTGTAAGCCAACCATGTTTCTCAATGTGGTTCTTCTTAATTTTGTATTCCTGGTAATAGTTTATAATATATTGTGTTTACTCAGTTCAATGACTGATAATCAGGCAGGAGAGTGTATTATCATGGGCGTTTGCTTCACTCCGTGACACCACACTGGTGTGGACAGATTGTACCCACTGTTTGCACTACACAGACACCTGACACACCTCCCTCAACAAATCATGTACTCTGTCAAAACACCATCTTTAGTTCAGCAGAAAAAACAACTGGGTGGCAATTTCCTGCAGAGTACTGCTAATCCAGCTGTACTTGCAACTGCTAAGAGATTGTGTTAAGAGACAGTAAGAAAGTAACATTTTTAAAAGGCCTTTGTATGGTCACTGGTGTTTTGGGACCACACCTTTCATCAGCGGTCATTTTGTGTCCCTGTAGTAAGCTACAAGTTTCTGTACACAAAATGGTTCTTGAAGGAGTCATTTTGGGAATTACGTATATTAGCCTTCCTGAATAGAGAAATTGGAAAATAAATATCAATTTCATGTCTCTGTGTTAAGTATGGAGCTGGATTCCGGATGTGATTAGCCTAGCTTCAAAGCAGCTCTGTCCGAAGAGGAAAGATCTGCCTACTGAAACCTCTGAAGCTAACTAACATGTTGTATCTCGTGTATACTAACAGAAACGTGAAACTGCCACTTAGTGGTTTTAGGGTGAGTTGCACAGTCCTCTCCAGTTATAGCGTGGGTTTTCAGATTGAGTCAGCAACCTTTTTGTATAGCTCTCTGTACATACAGGCATGGTGGTACCAGCTCTGGCAACCATACTGTGACAACAAGACCTGGGGATGCTGGACGTGGTCACTGCCTGTGGCTGTTTGCCATAAGTAGCTCCACAATATAACTTTTGACATTTTTAGTTTTCTGTTTTCTAAATGTAACACATTAATTAGTAAGCTCTAGAGGTGCTGGTAGACACAACTAGACTAACCACACCCTAGCTTGAGAAATGAGTCAGTATTAGTCCCATATTGCAAATTAAAAAGTGGCTGTGAAATGGTAATCTTGCACACTGTTTATCATGTACTTACTTTATTTGGTCAGTTAATTTTGTCCACTGAATGCATGTCAAACTTTACCCCCCCCCCTCTCAGAGATGCAGTGCAGCTGAATGTCCTGGCCACCCAGAAGATGCTGGCACTGGCCCACAGGATGAAGCACCTGCAGATCTTCATTCATATCTCCACAGCCTACGCCAACTGTGACCGAGAGCTCATTGAGGAAATCGTCTACCCTCCTCCTGTAGACTACCGCAGACTTATCGATTCTCTTGAGTAAGTCGAACTGGAGCCTTTTCAAATGAATACCTGCCGCACAGTCCACAAACGGTTGTGGCGGTTGATTTGGAATACCTTGATTAAGTATACAGATGTAGGGATGGTCGTTTTCTTTTTTTCTTTGTCATTAGCAGGCGGTAGCATGGGATTATCGTTGAGGTTTTAAAAGGATTCTTGATTTCTTCAGATTGCTAGATGCATAAAAAGCAAGTAGGAAGGTATTATCAAGATTAATGTCAGTGAAGCACTGAGCATGCCAGCTTAGCCATGGCCGCAGAGTAAATGGCTGCTTAGTAGCACTAATGTTGTAGAGGCTGCCGGTCTCAGCCGCTGAGCTAGATTAGTAAAGCATTAGAAGCCTGCAGAGTAGAGATTAGTGGCTTCTCAGGGATTGTATGTATAGTAGAGTCGAGTTTAGAGCTGGGCGATATAGCTGATTTATTGTGATAAAATGTTTCATATCAGTCTATTGATAATTGTTGAACATTTTGAATTACTTATTTGTAATATTAATCAGGTGAAAAAAGGTTGAATTTAACCTTTTTTTTAATTTTGCTCATGTGACTCAAATCTGATTTTTCCTGACTGTGTGAACAGCAGCACAAAGCTCATAGAATCTTTTCAATTCTGATTTGGGCCACTTTCATATGTGGTTCACATCAGATACAGGTGTGATTTCTTTGTAATGCAACCTCATGTGAACATTGTGACATCGACATTCGCCATGCGGGTCACTTCAGGACTGTGACGCTGGAATCTTATATGGGCCACATTTAACAACAATTTACTTTTATTTAACTGGACTGAAGACAAATTTTCATTGCATTGGTGGTATAGGTGGTTAAGTGGTTAAATACAAGACTAATCTTTTTTTATTTTTATTTTTATTTTTATTTTTTTGTCCAGCTGGATGGATGACGAGCTGGTGTCCGCTCTGACTCCCAAGCTGATCGGGGAGCGTCCAAACACCTACACCTACACCAAAGCCCTGGCTGAGTACATGGTGCAACAGGAGGCTGGAGACCTCAATGTAGCCATCATCAGACCATCCATAGTAGGAGCAAGTTGGAAAGAGCCCTTCCCAGTGAGTGATTCAGGCTGTTAGTGTAACATGATTTCAATGAAAATTCACTGAACCTCAGATTAATTTTGGATGCTGTGTAAAATGTATCAAGAGAGAGCAAAGCATACTGCGGAAATGCAAATCACAGCAGGAGTTTGTCCTATTTTCAAAATATGTGGCAGTATGCTGAATGATACAGTAGGAATTTTTAGTGCATTTAAGCGTTAAAGGTAGAAATATACTTTCTTAGAACAAGGTCATGTTGGAAAAAGCCAAGTCGTTCTTGAGCTTCTACCTTTTGAGCGTAGGGTATGAAGCTGGTCGTCATAGTGAGCATTGTTTATTGACTTCTTAAAACAA
This sequence comes from Dicentrarchus labrax, assembly GCF_905237075.1. Taxonomy (NCBI): domain Eukaryota; kingdom Metazoa; phylum Chordata; class Actinopteri; family Moronidae; genus Dicentrarchus; species Dicentrarchus labrax. Next base: position 30,874,450 of record NW_026136720.1, read on the forward strand.
TGACTATCTCCACTTACACAGACGGGTGTAAGTGTCATGTCATGTTTTCAGGTGTGTGTTGAATACCATCTATGCCTCTGGTTTTAAAAAACTGTAGTGAGGAATAAAGTCAATCTATCAGCACAGATCTGTTCCAGCCGTTGCACAGGACACAATGCAGATTTCAATCACACCCCTACTGTCTTCTCTCTGAAAGCCGGAAGGCACTCTGCTGCTGCCAACACAGAGGCGTTGGGAGCAGTTGAGCAGCCCGTGGTGAGCCAGCTCCCACCACCACCGTGGTAGGAATGTGAGGAATGTGGACTAAAGGAAGCTCTGTGCACCTTTTGCTGAATCACTGTGGAAAGTGGGACTGTTACATTTCTGGTTGAGGAAATTTTGAGAAATTGAGTTACAGACGGCTCCTGACTGAATATCTGAAAGGGACATTTCAGTTTTCGTACTTGTGCGTGCGTTTAGGGCTGAGTCTAACAATATGATCGCTTGTATGACTGAATCATATAGGCTATAAAATGTATAACCAGTACCATCATATTTATTATAATAAATACCATCACATGTCAGCACAGCCTAAAGTATATTGAAGTGGCTTATTTCTTCATCACAAATACCAGTATATTCTATATATCATAAACTGGAGAGAAGCAAGCAGTGCATTGCATTTGAACTATAACCAGCTATTCTTTTTATTTATTTTTTTGACCGATTAATTGACTTCATAGTTCGTTCAGTTGTTTTACTGTCAGAAAGTAAATGTGTTCATTTTCTTGATCTTTGTTTCGGTGCTAATTGTATGCTTCCTCTGACTGCTCTTTCAGGGTTGGATTGATAACTTCAATGGACCTAGTGGAATATTCATTGCAGTAAGTACTGAGAGTCTGTTTAGGTGGTCTATACGGATATGAAATGTTGTGTTCTCAGTAGTTGTAATTTTTTACATAAAATAGATTTCACCAGTACCTTATCTCTTCTTGTCATCCATATATGACACAAAGCTTCATTAGGAAAGGTTATGTACAAATGAAGCAGTCTTAGTGCCCCGAATCCTGTGTGTTACCTACTGAAGGTTTAAATTCTTTAAATCACAGATTGACAACTTACTCCATAGACCTTTTTCACAGCAACTATTTGATGTGAAATTGTAGGGTAAACACTGGTGTTACCAATGATTCCTAATGAAGTTTCTGTTCCATTGAGGGACTAACGGAGTCAGGGTGCTGCTGTTGTGCATGTTGGCTCACTGGTACTGCTGTGAAAAAGGTTTATAGACACAATTACTAGACAATTTAAAATGGACAAACCTGTTTTCTGTTCTAAAATGGCAAAATTTCCCCTGGAATGGAAATCTTCTTTGTTAGTTTATTTAGTCCATGTAGCATTATACAGCTTGCTGGCTTATATACTTTGACCTGTAGTCTGAGCCTCAGGCTGCAGTCAGACCAAAATCCCCATGGAGAAATGTACTTGCATGGTGTGGTTTAAAAGTAGAAAGGATGGGAAATGGTGTGGGTAGGGTTGTAAACAAACTCTGGCGCTAGCAGGAAGTCCACTAAGTTATAGATTATACAATACAAAGTTTTTTTGTTGTTACTCCTGTCATTATACTCACTACAGCTAAACAGCACACCCCCCTACCATCTCTCTTAAACTTGCTGGAGAGCCCCCTGATTTTGTGTATCCAAATTCAATCAACCAAGGCGGGTCAGTTTGCAACCGGAAGTGTCTTGCTCCATTGTCCATAGAGAAGGAACCTTCTTTACTGATGTACTCTGTAGTTTTCAGCAGTCCGTTTTGGTTCTTAGTTTCTTAATTCAAGATTATCAGTTGCATTTATGGTCTTTCTTTCGCCTTCTCTAGGCTGGTAAGGGCATCCTGCGTACAATGAGAGCGTCTAATGATGCCGTGGCTGACCTGGTACCTGTGGACGTGGTCATCAACGCCACACTGGCTGCCGCTTGGTACTCTGGATCACAGACGCTCAACAGGTTGAAGAGACAAACATTTAATCATGTTTTCTCACATACATCCTCTGGTCACAATCTATTGAAATGCTCTTTGTAAAGTAAAACTGAGTAGCCTTACTCTGAACTGTTCTTCCTTATAACAGGCCTGGAAACATCCTGGTTTACAACTGCACAACCGGTGGGATCAACCCGTTTCACTGGGGGGAAGTCGGTATGATGTCTCTTATCTTACCTGAACACAGCCTCTGTAAAGGCAGTTGAAGCCTATGTTTTAAATGTAGCCTCTAATGACAGACCCTGTTGTAATCTGATCCACTGCCTGCCACACCCAGACTGAGAGCTTTTCTTCACCTGTTACTTATGAATCCTGGTTTGTAGATGGATCATTACAGAGCTCTTACACATACACTGTTTAGAGGTGATTATGGATATTGCCCACAGGCATTAAACAACACCAATTTCTGAATTAATGACTACATATAGATGATCGATATTCACTATTAATTTGGGGCTCGTAGTGCAGTATTTTGTGAACTTTGTGCGGCCATAAAACAAGGTACTTCATTATATTTCATTATACATTGTTGGCTTCAAGGGGTGGACAGATAATGGGAACACCTTCCAATATAATGATTTCCAATACATAGCCCATCAATAAATGCTATTTGAGGTTCAATCTTGAACATGGAAACTATAGTCGACAGTCTCACCACAAGGTCCACAATAATAGCCGAGGTTCAAAGTTCATTCTTCGCCACGGCAACAGTAGTTGACAAAACAAGATGCAAATGGAGACTTGAGCATCTACAAATCCATGACAACAGTGCTAACTCCATCTGCTGAGGAAGCTCGTGTGACAGAATCAGAGGCTCCAGAACAGTTACTAAAAGACCACGTTGGTGAAATTGCTTTGCCAAATAATTACTGCCTTTGTGAACCTCAAGTATTGATTTAACTCAATAGACATTTTAAGCTGCGGTTTTGTGTTGGATTTGCATTATATTAAGTTGTTTCATTTGGTTAAATCTTAGGAAGTCCAAAATTACAGTGCTGCTTTTTGATAAGTTTTAACACTCAAGGGAAACACACTAGCATTTGGATTAGCAGCAGGTAAAATAAATACATTTATCAGAAGAGGTTGTTTTTTTTGTTTTGTTTTTTTAACTAGTGACAAGTTTGAAGGATTGATTTTTGCCAGCAGGACCAAAGTTTTCCATCAGCCATGACAAAAAACAATGTATTTATTTGCTGATTGATGCTTTGTGTTGAACACCCCTCTGTTTCTTAGAGTACCATGTAATATCCACATTCAAGAGGAACCCCCTTGAGCAGGCCTTCCGTCGGCCCAATGTTAATCTCACATCCAATCACCTTATCAATCAGTACTGGATCGCCGTGAGCCACAAGGCTCCGGCCTTCCTCTATGATCTGTACCTCAGGCTGATTGGACGAGAGCCCAGGTAACCTCATCATCGCCGACTCGGACGCACCGCACCTCTCCTGTTTTTAATGCCAAACCCCCCCTCACACACACACGCACACACATCTCTGCTGCTTTAGTCCTGTCACTTTTCTTTTCGTGTAGTAGCCTAACGTCCTAGCTGCGATGCTAATGTGTTACATTATGCTTGTGTGCAGTTTTGTTGGAGTTGAAGAATGTATAACCCAGCTGCTCTCCTGCACATACAGGGGGCTCCTGATGGGTTCTGCACTCTTTACATCATGCTACTTGCAATGTTGGTGTTCTCAGTTGGGTTCCCAAAATGTCAGCACTAAGGCCATCTCAGTCTAGCTGATAAATGGACTAAGGTGGACTTCAGTCTGAATACACCTTTGGGAACCCAACCCAGGTGTTAGCCCTTTGAGAAAGCTCTGCTAGCTTTTAAATTGTCACACCACGGTTAAGTGAACTGGATCTGTCACCTTTTTAAAATCCAGCTACTTAAAGATCTGCAGCCCTTCAGATGTCATAATGACAGGCTAGCAGTGGTCAAGCCATTCCACAGGGCCTGCACCTTGCCTAGTATCAGTAGGAGGAGGAAACGCTCTTCCTCACCTCGCCCTCTCTGTGTCCTCCTTGTCCTGTCATATGTGTATCTCTCTCCTACAGAGTACTGTATAAACATGACCTTCAAGACCAATCCCTTAGAGCAGGCCTTCAGAAGGCCCAATGTCAATCTGCGCTCCAACCCCTTTACTAATCAGTACTGGACCACTGTCAGCCACACGCTGCCAGCCCTGCTCTATGACGGCTATCTCATGCTGACAGGCCGCAAGCCCCGGTAAGGTTGCAAAACTGCCCCCCTCCTGCACTCTTCCCCCCCTGCCAGTCAGTCCCCACCTTTCCCACAAACCCACCCTTCCTCACTGTGTGTTTTTTGTTTAGTTTTTTCACTGACTGGTTAAATAGGATGGTGGGGACAAGGAAGGGTCCAGGGAAAGAAATGTTTGCTGTGTCTTTACTTGACCTTATGGCATCAGCTGGACTTTGTTAGTACAGAGTCATGACAACAATATTTGACCCCCTTCAGAGCACGTTTTCAGCTTTCCTCTGTTTTTGGGAATGTGTTATTTTTTTTATTTTTTTAAACAGTTATTTTTTAATTCAAAGGAGACTTGCCTTTTTGTGAATCATGCTTGGAACATGACATCCATTATTGTCATCCCCCCACTTCACCCAATCATGGAAAATCCTGAGGCATCATGGGACTTCTTGGTCATTTAAAAAAAAGTTGTGTCCAGCTGGGGACTGATCCCTTCCCGCTGAATACAACCCCTGTGCATGTCAATTGATTGGTATCCACATTGATGTGTTGACTACAAGCCACAGGTATTTTAAACATTAGATGTTGCGTAGTGCCAAGCATTCTTCCACAATGCAATGTTTTTATTAGCTGAGTATCACAGTATTTGGCTGTCTGAAATTAATTTGGCTTAGTAGCTAACTCAGATTCTAGGAGCGTGATTTGATCCTAGTTGGGTATGACACCAGCTGTAAGTAATGGTTATCTCTGTCTCTATGTGCTGATCAACCATGCATGTTTGTTACACCCTCTGAATCATCATTCGCTTTCACAGGAGGAATCTGAGTCATCTTAATCTGCCTCAATATGTGGAAATGTTTCATTTCATCCAAAATATAACATGCCAATCATTGGATTAAGGTTTTGTATTTTTTATTTATAACAATTTGAAAAAGTTGCAGCCATGCGATTCCAATCCTGATAAATATTTACCTAATTTTGCTGAATAACACATAATGTGCAGTTTAACGACTCAGAGACCCCCTTTTAATTCTCACAATAACGGGCACTGCTGTTTTTACATTCCCACCACCAATTCTCACCCTAATTACCACAGCAACTTAACTGGTTTTGAATGATCATCACTTAAATTATGATCCCCTAACTCTGAACTAACACAGAAATGAAGTGTATTAACTGGATTCACTTGTGTTAACAGGAGGACACTGTTATGTACACAGGATGTCTGAGTCTCCAGGACTGCTTTGGCAGCAAAGCAGATTTTACTTGTTGAGTTTTAATTATTTTGGGCAAAATATTGAATCCATCTGACCTAAATTTGGTTCATGGGTCCATTTGAAAGGGTGTTGTCTGTCCTCCTGGTGTGCACAAAGATTAAATCTAGTTAGTCCTCAGCTGATCTCTATCAGTCACTGTCCCCAGGGGAGACCTGACTACTTACAGTGCTATAACAAAGTTTGGGCAGCCTCTCTAGAAAATTTGTAAAGTGAATCGTATAATTAGAACATTTCTAGACTTAATCTGTAGAGCGTTCTTGGTGTGAACTGCTCTTTGCTCTTTAGGACATTAATGAAATCCTAAAATAAAAATTGGGCGTACAAAAGTATGAACTGGAACTGACGTTACATATTGTAGCTGTCCAATGAAAACCATGCATTTTTTATTTTTTTAAGATGAACTAAAGGAATAGTCTGGCATTTTAGGAAATGTATATTCACTTTCCGGGGAGAGTTTGATGAGAATATCAATGTCACACATCATATTTCCACAGTAAATATGAAGTTACAGCCAGCATCTGGTTATGTTAGCTTAGCATAAACATTGAGAATGGGGGAAATTGCTAGCCTGGCTCTGTCTAACAGTACCAGCACCTCTAAAGCTCCTTAATGAACGCATTGTATCTCGTTTGTTTCGTCTGTACAAAAACTTTAGGCTTTAAAAAGTCACTGCTCCCAGCAAAGATTTGAAACATAAGCCCCCATAAAACAGGCAAGTTTTTTTTATTTACTTTATTATTGTCACAAAACTGCAGTTTTTTCCTAGTTCATGAAAAGTTCATGTTTTGCAGATGTATGGTTTTCACAGGACAGCGATTCAAGTTGTAGGCACAAGTTTAGGTCACTGAAGATCAAGAGGTGTACAAACACATAGCACTGTACAACTCAAATTGTCGCATATACATGTTACACCCAAATCTGCTTAATCAAATCCTTAACTATAGACTGTAAAGAACTCGCATACAAGACCTTTGCTACAAAGGAACATTGTGTTACTTTAACTGTGTTGTCTTTAACTTCTGCTTCTGTTCTTCCATGGAACCCTGTTCTGCCCCTCATTCATTATTCCTACTCTCTGTCATCATCCACACTCTCCTCCTATATTTCCTGCCTCCCTCTCTGTCCATCCAACCTCTCTACTCAACTTCTTTACCTGCAACACTCCTCTTCCTGCATCGTCCCTCTTCTATGTTTTGGCCCTACACCACCATCACCTTCTGTCCATTCCAATGTTATTCTTTTCTCATCTTCCTCCCTCCCTTTTCCATCTTTCCTTCGCGGCTCATTTATCATAGGATGATGAAGACGATTACTCGCCTCCACAAAGCCATGATGGTCCTGGAGTATTTCACCAGTCACTCCTGGGTGTGGAACAACGACAATGTCACCATGCTGATGGCCCAGATGAGCCCCGAGGATAAGAAGGTAGGGAGGACACAGATGACAGTAATCTTGTTATTTGGAAAACAGATTGGTCTCTTTCACGTTATTCAGATTTTGTCCCTCTGCCGCCCATGTCTGCCCCCACCACACAACACAGACCTACACACACACACACACACACACACACACAGCAGAGATGGCAGACAGATTTAACGCTGCGTTAATGTCTGATAGTAGGCTACAATAGAGTGAGTAATTTGTTCACTGGTGACGTCAATTTGTAGTGAACAGAGACGTCGTTCAGGATGAAGGAATCTGCAGTTGTGGAGGGCATGTTGGTGGAGTGAGACTTTTACTTTATGTCCTGTTTACACATTAGACCCATTGTTCCTGTACTATGAGGCACTGACGTTTTGTCTTTGTTCTCTTTACCGAAGCACATCTGATGACAAAATAAGCTAATACCTTTTTATATCACATTAGTAAGTCTAGAATAGTGCTAAAAGTATTTCATAGTGGAAATGAAACTCTTGAAATGAGTGTTAATTCTGCACTGCCTTTCTCCCACCATAAAAAGCTAAAGGCTGCTCTGGGACTGAGAACCTTTAATTCCCTGGGTGCTAACTAAAAGGCAGACTCTGCCTCCAAAGCTACTAACAGTGACTTCACTTCACTCATCCAAACACGAGCTATGTGCCACTGTGCCTTCCTCATCTCTCAGCTGATGATCAACCTTTATTCTCCCCGAATTGTGGACGGCACCCACTGGGGGTTAAATTAGGCCAAAGCCAGCTGAGGCTCTGCTCTGCAGGCCCAATTTGCAGCCTGCTACAGCTCAGTGCAGCTCTTTGCTTTGATATCTTTTAAATTCCCATGCAGACAAATTATTAAATTTTTTTTTACTCAAACTCCCCATTTACCCCCTGTATTGTGCCTACAAAAAATTATTTCTTGACAGTAGGAAATGTGCAGGTGTAAATTATGATGCCATTGATGGCTGAATTCCATTTAGCTGCTGACATGTTAATAGTAACCCCCATGCTTCTCTTACTGTGAAAAGTAAACATGTCTGCTGTAGAAAACGCTGCACAACAGGCACAGAATTACAATTTCTTTCTGTAATAAATGCTGGCTAATGACTTCTTTAAAACGTCAGTTTGTTCATGATAGAGCAGATGTATTGGGAGGCCAATATTATGCTCCAGTATTGTCTAATCCAGATACAGTACATCAGTGACATGTCAGCAGATACACAAATATTAAAACTATTGGATGCATTGCTATAACATTCATGGTCCCCAGAGGAAGAAGCTTATAGACTTCATCTGACTTCTAGCGCCACCATGAGAAATACATTTTGTTCCAATACTTGTTTTATGATTTTAAAAACCTTTCCCATCAGCCTCTAGTGCTAATCAGCAAATGTTAGCAGGCTAAAGGCTAAACTAAGATTGTAAATCTAGTAAATTGATCTGCTCAGCACCAGCATGTTGGCATTGTCACTGTGCATGCTAACATTAGCATTTGGCTCAAAGCACTGCTGTGCTCAGGTATAGCCTCAAAGAGCTGCTAGCATGGCTGGAGACTTTTTTTTTATTGCTTTGTAGTGTTTTCTTAGATTTACTGTTTTACTTTTGTTTTGCCTCGATATTAATATTTGTTTAAATTCTCTCAAATATCTTTTTGGTACCCCAATCACCAACTCAACAAGAAGGTTTTTTAATAATCAGTTAAATTTTCAGCTAATAAATGTCATTGCTGAAGACTAAACTTCTTGTCAGTCACTGAAAAGTTGCCATTTTTATAGTTAAGTTTACTGAGAGTTTCTCTTGTTTTTTTTCTTCTGTCCATACTGTAGATGTTTAATTTTGATGTGCGTCAGCTACACTGGGCGGAGTACATGGAAAGTTACTGCATGGGCACCAAAAAATACGTCCTCAACGAAGAGCTGTCGGGCCTGCCTGCTGCACGCAAACACCTTAACAAGTAAGTCTGTGGAATCACATCTGGAATTCTGCCAACAAATACAGACACAGGAAGAAATGCTGTATGTGCTGAGCTCTTATAGACAGCTGCCGTTCTCTTGTAGAGAGTAGGCGGCTTTTATTTGATCTAGGTCACCATACAGTACAGCTCTGCATTAGCACTTAAATATCCTTTGGATTTTCAACTACTTCAGTTCATCCTTCCATTAACTACTGATGTCTTTCATATGTGTCAGGAATATGGGGGGTCAAAGCCAAATTGTTCTTCAGATTATAATTCTGAGTGGATAGCACAGTCACAGTGGCAGTAATCCTTTCGGCTTTAACCAAGCTCGTGAATAATTCAGCATGCAAAACATTTCAAGGAATTAAAAGGAACAGGCATGAATTAAAAACATCTGTGAGAACTAAATAGACAACTGGGATATGATTTAGTTTTTTGTTCAGAATAAACTATTAAACTCGATGATTCAACTCATCAGTGGAGAAGACCGCGAGCCGACATGTATTTTTTCAGTTTAGCTGCGTCATTGTTCACAGTGCAACAGCATGGCAGGCTGTAAACTTTACAAAGTGACTTTGAAAATGACCAAAGATCACTGTGATGGAGGCAGAGACGAGTGATAATTAATATACCGCTGGACAGCAGCCAGTGGCTGCTCTGAATCTCTCTGCTTCCGGTGCTGACTGTCAGTGAAGTTGGCTTTTGAACCAGACAGTGGTACAACTGTCTACTGCCATCTTCTCTGACTCTGCAGCTATAACATCTCAGCGCACCATGGAGCGTCTCTTCTGCTGAACAATAAGCAGGATGCACACTTTTACTATGAATCTGATGTTTTCACATCACAGAGGACGAAGAACCGCAAATAAAGTGTGGGGTAGGCTAAAAACTCATGTTGCTGCTTTTCCTGTTTAGACTAGTGCTGGAAAAAGTAACAAATAGTTGAATCTTTGTATCAAACAGCCAAATCCGATTCGACTGACAAACTTCTGAATTGGGTACATCCCTAAAGCAATTTTTCTCTCACACTTCATACCTTTGCCATGGCAAAACCTAAAAATTGGATTCCTCCTTTTGAAGTCTACTATTTGTCTCATTTGTGTGTCTGTTTCCCAGGCTGAGGAACATCCGCTACACCTTCAACACCATCCTGGTGGTGTTCATCTGGCGTGTCTTCATCGCCCGGTCCCAGATGGCCAGAAACATCTGGTACTTTGTGGTGAGCCTCTGCTTCAAATTCCTCTCCTACTTCAGAGCTTCCTCCACCATGAGATAATGAGCCCGGGGGGGGCAGCAGGTTGGCAGGGCGGAGGGGCGAAGAAATGGAGGAACCGCTGGCTGTGGACGATGAGAGGTGCCCAAACCCCTAAAATGGTACCATGCTGTCTGTCTGTGGCCCCGTGTTTGCCCTGACTCTCAAGGATCACATGGAACCATTAAACCCATGAACACAGACAGAACTACTGGAGGAGCCTGGAGTCCACAGCTGTCTAAATATTGCATATTTCAGATCTGTCTAGCATTTCATAAAACACAAGGCATGCATTTATCTCACAACGCCCAGGCTAACAACCATTGGACTAGCTAAAGAAGCAGGACCACACACACCCTCTATTCTGTTTCCACTCAATCCAGCCCCCCTTTGGTGCCAGATTGACTCCTGCAGTCTTCAAGCTCCAGTGCACCCAAACCTGCTCTGTCATCCGTCTGCTCGCCTGGCTGCCTGCCTGCAAAACAAAGCTATGCATTGGATGATGCTCTGCTGCAACAATCCTCAGCTGGTTTTGAGTCAGTCCAGACTTCTGTATATGTAATCTTTCATTGAAGAATAACCACTCAAAGTGCTGTGTCAGTTATATTTCTCTGCTGTCACCTGAAAACATAACTCCCAATTTTTGTTTTCCTTTTTTTTTTCTTCCCCCCCTCCCCATCAGGTTTGTGCTGTTGTCAGTGAGGTGTATTGAAATGTGTCAAAAAGCCAAAACGAAAGCAATTTGCTTGGGGCAGTGGGGCAGTGGAGCTGGTTGTACACATGTGGTTGTAAGCAGCTGAAGGATGATTCTGTATGAGTCTGTGAAGGCTTCTTCAGAGACAGGCTGGTCTAGGAATCATTGTTCTAAACTGTCTTTTCCTTGTAACCCCAAAGCCATTCCAACCAATGTTTGACAGTTGCACTGACAGCTTGGTGTTAGGAGAAAGTTGACATTGCAGGGGTTTTCGGGGCGGGGGTGGCTTGCTTATACTGACCCATGGCCAGCCAAGAGTGGCTGTGTTTCACTCTTCCTGCTTGGCAAAGACACACACCTCGTGTGTGTGTGCGTGTGTGTGCGTGTGTGTGTGTGTTCCCTAATTATGACCAAGCACAATGTAGATTGTAATACGACGGCTTTGTCCAGTGCCTACAAACTGATCATTCTTGCATCAGCAGATCTTGCAAATCAAGCTTCTACAGGTTCCTTTTTGTCATTTGTGACTGTCTTAAAGCTATTTTTGCCAAAATACCTCTTAGCTAACAGACTCGTAGCTCAGTAGAGGATGAGACGGATGGAATTAGAGGAGAAATTTTGTCACTTTTGGCTTCTTTTTCTCCATTATGCTTGAGAATTTAAATGCTATCAGCACTGGTCAACATATTGAGTCATGGATATATAATGTAGGTGATCATTGGTCTTTGTTAGTACACTACTTTTCAGGTAGCTCTGACTGTAGCTCACCATCTTTGTGAAAAGTTTGGTTTACTTGACTTCAGTCATTTTCCTCTCAAGTACTTTTATAGGTCATATTTGTCATGTTACTTGTTCATTATCTTAGATGCTTCTGTAAATAAATGTATGCAAGACTCCTCATGTGCTCGTGCTGTTTATAACCTGCTGTTGGACCATTCTGTTGCCTTCATCATGCTACATAAGAAATTTGCCTTTTCAGACCAGAAATGTCGTCATAGAACTGGCCACATAAGCTAAGGCTGCATTTTTTTATATCAAGTTTCTCTGGATTTTTTAATACGAATTAACCCTCATTGCCATATTAGGTCTTCAGTTAACATACCTGAGGTTTACCTGTGCACTTTGTCATTCGTCTGTTACCTGTTTCTTCTGTGTGTGTGTGTGTGGTGTGTGTCTGTGTCTGTGTCTGTGTCTGTGTCTGTGTGTCTGTGGTTGTGCTTGCATGTGTCCTCTCAGAGTGTCTTAGGCCATAGCAACTTCAAACACCTACGTGTACGTCCTGGATTCAGTAAGGAATGTGATTTTGGTCTTTTTCACACTCCCAGCATGAGCAAGTTTACATAGGATCATGTGACCTGGTGGAAAGATGCACCCTTTTGGAAAGACGTGTGCAAGTGTGAATCGTGCCTGAACTTTTTTCAATATTCTAACAATGTGAAAAGAGAGCAATCAGATCTATGTTTTCTAATTATATTGTGTACAGCTTTATTTAGGTAGACTTCAAAATATAACGGAACAGATGTATTTTTATGCTAATGACATTGCGTGGCTGTCTTACTGACACAAGCTTACTGAACCAACTTCAGCTGCTGTAAATACTTAAGTATGTAAACATAAGTGCAGTATGTTCAGAGCGAAATTAACTGTCATAAGTTGCTTGTCATTTGAATTTATTGTATATGTACACGTACTTTATCTGAATGTAACCTAATAACGCAGCCTAACTTGTTTGCACAGCCAGAATCTTCCTCTGACTCCTAAAACAAGAAATAAACAATACTATAATTGCCTGTTATTGTAATATAAAGCAACTGTTTGTTTATTGGAGTGCCGTGCAATACATTTTTGCTCTTGTAACTCCATTTCCTTGTGACTGTGTGATTGAGTAGGTCAGTTTTGTGATGGTGAATGGCTGTCGTGCTCTTGTTTAGTTGTTTGGGGGGCGGGGCGATGGTGTGTCTAATTCAGGGTTTTCTTCAGGCTTGCTCTTGTGATTTGAGAAGTGAGAACAATGAACGGGTCCTTTTTCATGTCAGGAACTACTGAATCATATCAATGGTTTGTTCATCTAACAGGGCATTGTACACAAGTAACATCAGCATTAACTCCACTTGGATCAAATCCTAAATACAGTTCCCTTGATCCATTATTTAAAGCAATCAAAGCCCCTGAAAACCTGGTTTTAAAAGTGTATTTCTGTATAACATGAAATATTCTTGAAGAAATGTACACAATAATCCACATTAAAGGAATGGTCTCGGAAACACACGCACTTGCTTTCTTGCTGAGAGTTAGACGGTGCTCTCACTTGTGTCAGATATGGAGCCAGCAGCCGCTTAGCTTAGCATAAAGACCAGAAACGGGAGGAAATGGTTCGCCTTGTCCAAAGATAACAAAATAGGCCAACCAGTACCTCCTGAAGCACAATAGTTAACAGACTGTTTCCCAAGCAAGGCAAGACGACTTCTGGAGTCTCCGCTGGTTGCCTGGCAACCTCACAGCGACAAGAAGACTCCCTGTGACACTGCAGCGTGTGGTTTACACTAGGGTTTTTGTATGGATTAAACAAAGAGACGCAACATGTTAATGAGTGAGCTTTAGATGGCTGATGTGGGGGGGGTTTAAAGCCTTTTGGACAGAGCCAGGCTAGCTGTTTTTCCCTATTCCTGTCTTGTGCTAAGACAAAGCTAGCTTCTTGGCTTCAGACATTTATTGTTCAGACATGAATGATGTCTTCTGAATTGGAATGTGAATTAGGATATTCCCCCTGTGTGTGTGGTTGGATCAGATTTTGATTCAAATGATGCTAAATCCAGATTGGTGCACAGAAAGGTGACATCACCCTTTTTCAAGTGAGCCCCGCCCACATCAAACCAGTGCGCTCACAAAAACACAAACAAAGAAACGTCTTATGTGAAGTAACCAAAACTGGAGTGCTCTTGTAGTGGACTGAGAAAATAGGTTTACAGGGCCCTTTTAAGGAAACAAGTCATTTTGAATAATGGATCGCAGCTTTTGTAACTCTCATTTGGATTTGGTGATTAAACTGGTTCTGTATATAATAATGTAATTCTGTATTTGGTTTGTTTTCCCATCAGGCTTTTCTAGGAGTAAATTCCTTATGGTTATTGGAAGAATGGTTTCCTGCTAAAACCTGTGTTGATGCAATGTTGTTTTCATGTAAAAATGTTACCAGTCTGTTTTTTCTCTCTCCAACATGTGTCAGATTTGATGGCCTGTGTATCGATCACTCTCATCAAAGTGGGAGTGGTGGTTTTAATTTAAATTTTTTTTTTCCTGCCTCAATGATTGTTTGCTCCTTTTTACACAGTCAACATGGCTCCATATGTGTAGGCTGCACTAGAATGCTTGTATGTTTTCTTCTGATTGCATTCAGATTGGTTCATGTGTCAATGTTCATTTAGAAAGTGGTGTTTATGTGGTGCTTGAGGCGACTCGTTTCATCGCTCCTACTTTGAGCAGCGTGATGGGCATAGGTCAGTGTGTTCACTTTGAGAAAAGGAGCCACAGTCATTGTCGATGTGAAACTCCAAAAACAATAAATCGATGGGTGCCTTTTGTTTGTAAACCAAAAAGAAGGAATAAACTGTTTAATCCTCTTCCTGATTTAAGACTTTTGATTTCTTTTGTAGTAGAGGAGTCGTCATCATCAGAGACTCAAACAGGGAATGGCAGTATGATTGGCAGTATGATTGACAGTGAAAACTAATGAAGCATTAGTCTCAATCTGTCCAGCTGACCTGTTTCCTGTGGTGCATAACAGATCTGCTCTCCACTTCACACACTGTATCTGGAAGCCTGACTAAAGTGGGAGCTATTGAACAGCTCCATTAAGATTTAATGGTGCCATTGAGGATTATACTCAACTCCGTGACTGGAAGCTTTGGCCTGTCCTCATTTGGGATCAGTTTCATTACCTAGAAAAGGCCGGGGGGGGCAGTGTTTCTGGTAATGTCCCCAAGGAGGATTATTAGTTCCCTGACAATTTGGTGCCTGATCTAAAAGTCTAAAACTTACTTTTTTGTTGTTTGTTTAAAAAGTCCTTTTATTATATAAAAGCTATGAGAGATCAGTTAAAGCCAGTGACTGTAAACCCGTACAGGAACAGGTAATGTGATTACTGTTTCACATAAATGCTGTTGTGTCTGAACTGTTGCCCTCACTTGACTCTGGTTGCTAAGCAAACTGACACTGGAGATTGTGTCTGGATATCGTTACATACTGATGAGGGTTTGTTTCTCATTGCAGGTGAAGAGGCTGAGGAAAACGGTCATTAAACCTCTTTTTTTGAGTTTCCTACTTCGATCATTGTAAAATATGATAATTATGAACATTTTGGTGGGTTACAACTAAAATGGAACACGAGAATCAGTAAAATTGGTTGTATGAACCAATAAAATCTTATCTCTGCCAGAATGTAAAAAGTGGATTACGTTTAAGTAAAATAATTAGAGCAGTACATGTACAATATAAATATGTTTAATACAAACCTGGTAGAAACATATAGTAGCAAAATGTATTCAATACTGTTTATTATGACAGTATAGAAATGGTAAATACACAGTAAATGTACTCCACAGTACAAATGCAAAGCTGCGTCACACAAATATGGAAGCCCGTTTCTCCCAGGAAAATAAAAACCCATATAATGGACAGAGCCCTGAATGTGAACAAACAGGAAGAAGTAGCTGATTTTGTCCATGAATGCCTCTCTGAGCTGTGTCATTTTCAAACTAACTTTTTTTTTTTGGCATCTTCCCAGCTCAAATAAATTGACTAACAACGAAAAGTGCTCCTGCTGACTTCCAGCTTTACATTAATAATTCATGGACATTAAATGCCTTCCGTCTCCTGACGCTCTGGAGTGAAGTCCAAGACAAATGCTCTGACAGCGATCTGAGTTTATGTGTGAGGGAGAAACTATCCAAATGTGTTTGATAGTTCCTCTGCAGCAACACAGACAGAAATGAAAACATGCAGCGACTCTTAACTGAATAGCCTGTTGACAGCTGACCTCTCCATGTTTCCATTCAATATGTGGGTCATCAGATGCCGAAAGCAGTCCTACACTGATGCCTCAGTACTTTATGCTCCTCTCTGCGACACCTGGCAACCGCTGCATGGCAACTGTGGCTCGGCAACCATGCCAAGCACTGAGTCACAACCAGCCGTGCACACCCAGTGGGGCCTGGGCCACTGGGCTGCATAAACAGGAACCAGGGGCTTACAGGGCTTAGAGTGGGAGCCCAGAGGCAGAAAACACAAACACACACACACACACTCACACAGGCTCTGTCCAAACGTCTACACTGAATATCTGTCAATGAATGTTTATGAGGGCTTTTTAGCACTTACACTAATACTCTGGTCATGATTGTATACATAGCGGTCTGTTTTCCTACTTTATTGCCAACACAATGGTGATGAAATCTATCACCAGTTTATCAAAGCTTTTAGATTTGTTGTTTCTACTGCCCCTCAGGAAATGATGCAATCAAATAGATTGCTGGGTAGAAGTGGAAAGTAAGTATGAGTAAAGATGGCTAGCAGATTTATAGCACAGATACCAACCAGATGCCAAAACAGAGTTTAAAAAAAAAAGTGAATATTACTATATAGAGTGAAGATTTTAGAAGATAAGAAAGTTTTTACCATGATACATTTTCTAAAGGTGACCCAGAAAACCCAATTTTTGTCTGATTGTGAAAACCCCTGAATCCTCATTTAGACCATCATGTAACCCATTATTTCAGCAGATTAGCAGGGCGTTATTACCAACACATCTTCTAAATGGAAGAGAAAGAGAAGTACCATGTCCAATGTATTTAACAAGTCTTTTACAAGTCTGAAAAGATTAAAGGAGAAAACACACCAAAATACTGGCCCCACTCAACAAGTGACTCTGGGAAATGTAGTGCAGAAACACTATGACACAGATAAATGAAAATAGTGTGGAGTACTCCGCTAAAGACACCACGATTTTTTAGGGAAAGTCACCAGTATGATACCTGATACTGTTCCGTCGAACTTCTCTTAGGGATACACAGTTGCAGGCAGTTTTTCTTTGCCCTTGTCGCCAAGTGCTTGCTCATGGTGGTACTGTTGGGTCTCTGTAAATAATGTTATTAAGAGTTCGGTCTTGACCTGCTCTATTTGAAAAGTGTCCTGAGATAACTTCTGTTATGAATTGAATCTGTTGCCCTCACTTGACTCTGGTTGCTAAGCAAACTGACACTGGAGATTGTGTCTGGGTATCGTTTCATACTGGTGAGGCTTTGCTTCTTTTTTTAAGTTTCCTACATTGATCATTGTAAAAGTATGGTAATTCTGAACACTTTGGTGGGTTAAAACTAAAATGGAACATGAGAATTAGTAAAATTGGATGTATGAACCAATAAAATCTAATCTCTGCCAGAAGGTTAAATGTGTAAAAAGTAAAAAACAAATGAAGCCAGTACATGTACAATATAAATATATGTTTAATACATTAATACAATTATATGTTATAACAGTATAGAAATGGTAAATTCACAGTAAATTTACTCCAAAGTACAAAAAGTTGTGTAACACAAATATGGAAGCCCGTTTCTGCCAGGAAAAGACAAATTGATTAAAAGTCATGCGTGATTAGAATAAAAACACTCATTGTATATCCAAACCGATATACTAAATTAAGGGCATTTAAAGACTTAGACATGTTTTAAAGGACCAGTGCGTAGGATTTAGTGGCATCCTCACCCTCCTGTTCCAAGCGTGAAGGAGAAACTACGGTTACTGCCAAAAACTTGAGAGGCTCTCTCAAACTAAACAGACACACAGTTGCAGGAGCCTATCTATTTTTTGGTGTTGAAAGAGCAGAACAAACTGTACTGTACTCCTCTACAGCTCATGTATCTTACTGGACATTTGTAGATGAAGCTCACTGACTGACACATTGGTTATAGAACATCAGATTAGTTCCAAGTAATATATGATGATGGAGATATGATAAGAACTATGTTGTGGCAGACAACCAAGAAAGGCTTTAACTGTCAGAACCACGCTTTTCAAAAACCTTTTACTGCTTCGGCCACATCTGACTCATGCTGTTCTCTTGACACAGATACACAGCAGTTCAGTCGCAGAGTGAACGTGATAAGGGCTTGTTTGCTACAGCTTTGCCTCAAAGGTCACGCTGGCCACAACAGGCTGTGTGGTATTTTCAGGCTTTCACAATGAGCTCTTTGACTCAGGGAAACAGTAACTGCTGTAAATTCTTTTCTGGAATGGTAATAATTCCCCCCACTTCTTATTCAAGCTTCGAGGTCAAGAAAGACAAATGCACAGAGAATATTTTCATCCAAAATGTTGGAGTTTTTCAATTTAGTTTCTGTGCTTTTCTTTTCTTTTGCTCTATCTGTATCTACGTCAGTGTCTGTGTTCACATAACAAACAGTAACAGCTAGCCTCCTCTGGACCTTTGTCTGCATTTTATGACTGTTTCTCCTCTTTGAATGTCTTACAGCAGCCGGACTGTTTGTGTCTTTGTGGTAGGAACGAAACCCCACACACTACACCACGGTTGACCTTGAGAGTACAAAAATGTTCACTCAGTAGCACTTCACTTCGTCTGTACCAAGCACCGGAGGAAAGATTTTTACTGGGTTGTTAACAAGTATCTCTTTACGCACAGTGAGGTCTATAAACCAGGTTGTCTCCCCGAGTGGGACCCAGTCTTGATGTGTGAGTGTGTTAGTGATGAGGACCACTGCCGCCCTGCTCTCCCTCTGGTTTTGGGTAAACTCTGGCATCAATGCGGCTCAAAAAGGTGAGTGAATGAGTGGATACCCAATGGAGGGACGCTGATATGGCCTTGCTTGTTTTTAATGGATACTTTTGTGCTGCTGAAGTGAAGAGAAGATTGAGAAGATTTCATCCTGTCTGTCAGGTCCAAAGTGTGGGATTCCTCAGGTGTGGAGCCCAATGGTTCACTCTCTGAGGGTGGTCGGAGGGGCCGAGTCCACATACGGATCACATCCATGGCTAGTTAGTGGTCAAACCTTCTTTGGAAATGTTTTATTCACTATTTTGCTGGTGCTTTCTTTGTCTGTTCAGCCCTGATGGGTATCACTACTAATACTGATTCACATTCAGTATTGATGAACTACCTACTGAAATATCACTGTTTTATCAAGTCTTACTCCACAGTCATATGAAGTACCCAGACATTTGGTTGCATTAAAATATTGCAGTATATTACCAATCAGCCATAACATTATGACCACTGACAGGTGAAGTGAATAACACTGATTATCTGGTTATCATGGCTCCTGTCAGTGGGTGGGATATATTAGGCAGCAAGTGAACATTTTCTCCTCCAGTTGATGTGTTAGAAGCAGGAACAATGGGCAGTGTGAGGATTTGATCGACGTTGACAAGGGCCACATTGTGATGGCTAGACGACTGGGTCAGAGTATCTCCAGAACTGCAGCTCTTGTGGGGTATTCCCGGTCTGCAGAGGTCAGTACCTATCAAAAGTGGTCCAAGGAAGGTAAAGAACCAGAGACAGGGTCATGGGGGGCCAAGGCTCATTGATGCACGTGGGGAGCGAAGGCTGGCCCGTGTACTCCGATCCAACAGACGAGCTACTGTAGCTCATACTGCTGAAACAGTTAATGCTGGTTCTAATAAAAAGGTGTCAGAACACAGTGCATTAGTTTGTTGGTATGGGACTACATAACCAGGGTGCCCAGGTGGCCATAATGTTATGGCTGATAGGTGAGAGAGACTAAGGCTAATGTAATAATATACAGTAAAAACAATACATATTTTGTGATCATTGAAGATTTGGATACAATGATTTTATTTTATTGGCATCTCACTAAAACATTTTACATGTTTGCAGCTACACTGATCCTACAAACTACAGTGGGTAACTTTTATAAATTAAAAAAATCTGGTTCCTCTGGCTCCTCCTAGCAAAACTCCATTGTACCCAAAATAAAACAACCAATGAGAACCAAGAAAGATAGTAAGACACTTTGGGTTGGTGGCTTGAAGATAATTAAGTGTTTGTCAGACGGAATGAGACGCAACAATCAAGTATCTTTCTCGGCTCTGATTGGTTGTTTTCCTTCAGGCACAGTGGGTTCGTGCAAATGAAATTAGGAGCACGAGGAAGAGCCGGAGGAACCCTCTTTCACAGATTATCTGTCTTATGTACTACTGTCAGGATATATTCGGTTTCAGCAAATATGACAAAACGTTTTTTTTTAATAAAAGTTACCTACTGCAGCTTTAATGACCCTGGCTTTTGCTTATGTTGACATGCAAACTCTGTTATCTATGCTCAGGTTTCCTTGCAGAACAGGGGCTCTCATTTCTGTGGAGGGGCCATCCTGACTGACCGCTGGATAATGACCGCTGCACACTGCTTTGCATCACTCTCAAAGTACGGTTGTTACTTACCGTGTATCGTTTTCTCTTTCGTGCTGCAAGTTAAAGGTTGCTCTTTGTACCACAGTTCCCGATCTGCCTGATAATGTATGTTTATTGCATTAACTGTAGATCTAATACCTTTCTCCCCTGTCTAGAGAGTTTCTCAGTGGTGTGAGAGTGGTGGTGGGAGACTTCGACCAGAGGGTAGATGATGAAGAGGAGCAGGTCTTTTTCATTAAGTCCGTCTCAGTCCATGAGAAGTACCATCATGCGTTGCCTATGAGCTATGACATAGCTCTGGTGGAGTTGGATAAACGCATTCGATTGGGCAGGTTTCCACTTTGACAATTAGTGCAGTTTGTTTGGATGCCGGTGAGCCCTTACTGTAGCACTGATCACATTTTGTTAAGTCACTGATATGTGAGTTCTTCAACAGGAGCCCGTGTCCACCCCATATGTCTGCCTTTGCCTGATGAGAGCATCCCACCTGAAACCAGCTGCATTCTGGGTGGATGGGGCAGAGTGAAGGAAAGTAAGTAGTTATCTCGCTCCCACCAGATATTGTTAAAGCACAGTTTTATTTGGTTCTCCATTCTATTCTACTGTTTCGTAGAGGGTCGTCTTCCTCCAGTGCTGAGAGAGGTCCAGTTACACTTGGTGGACCCAGCCAGATGTAAATTTGTCCTCCAGACCGTCAAAAGTTCAATTGTTAAACAGAGACCAGACAGGCCTCAGCCAGCCATGACAGTTCTGTGTGCCGGGCCAGAGAGAGGAGGGAGAGATGCCTGCCAGGTAGAAAAAGCAACGTACCATCTGCAACATCTGTCTGTTTTTCCACTGAGCCCAATTCTGATTTACTGCAAGCTGTGTGGCTTCACTAAAACCCTGGAAACTGCGAATCAGCCATCAGTTATAAAAGAAAGCATTGAATAGGTTCTGCAGTGTTTTTGTCCTCCCTTCATCCTCCTCTAGGGTGACTCAGGGGGTCCTCTGGTATGTCCAGCAGGGTCAGGCGGCGGTCACTGGGTAGTGCTGGGTGTAACTTCCTGGGGCAAGGGATGTGGTCGGAGCTGGGAAAATAACAGCAGCCGTGCCCCTTCCAGAAGAGGATCTCCAGGAGTTTACACTGATGTCAGGCTGCTGCTGCCCTGGATTAAACATAAACTGAAAGAAGGTGGGGCTGATTGTCTTTCAGATGTCAGTCTAAGGCTTCTTAAAAGATTACAAGATGGTGGTGATTTGTTTTTAACCATTATTTGTCTAAGGATCTATTTATCACCATCACAGTTTATCAGGATAATCCAGTGCTCACTGACTATAATGTGTAGAATGGATCGATCTGAAATACTCAAGTGCAAGTACCTCAAAACTGTACATTCCACCTCTGAAGTGCACAAAAGTTTGCAACATGGGTGTGCTTGGTAAGATTACTGGACCCCTTAATATTTGTAAAATGTGGCCCGCCTAACGTCATTTAAAATCCTTTGGTAATGAGTCTAATATTAGATTGTATATGGGTATAGATGAATGTATACTGTAGGTGTCTGTACACAGTTCTACCAGAAGAAGTTCATGTATTGGTATAATATTTGATAATAATAGTAGGATATTATACATATTAAATTTTTTATGTTTGTGTGTTTGCTTTAGCTGATGAGCAGCAGCAGGGGATGACTTCATCAAGTGAGTTGTTTTTCCTCTCGTCACAGCACCTCTTATTCATCTATATTTCATAATCCTTCTTTGATGTATGCAGTACTGTTCACGCGTGTGTGTGTGTGTGTGTGTGTGTGTGTGTGTGTGTGTCTGTCAGAACTCTGCAGCGTGAGAGATGGACCTGTATCTGACAGTGAGGGGGTAACCAGAAACCCCACCCGCCCTGGTGATCACTATGACAACAACCAGTGAGTGACACTCCAGATAAGGAGAAAGAACAAATGTTAGTTATTGAGACTTAACCACCATAAAACCAACATAATTTACAGTGATAATCTTTGGAGTTCGAATATTCGTAGGTATGTTTTCATTAGTGTATAATCACCTGAAAATTAATATTATTATTCTTGTTACAGCAGAACTAGCCCTTTTTATCTACTGATGCTGCGTGTCTCCTTTGATGGAGGCCACCATGTTGAAACCGTGAAGTTTCTACAGTAGCAGAAGGGACAAACCAAACACTGGCTCTAAATAGGGCCGATTGTGTTTTTCTTGCATTTTGGGGTCAGCGTAGTTTCTCCTTTGCACTTGGAAGGGGAAGGTGAAGCGAGGAAGTTGCAATCTACGCAATGGGCCTTTTACATTTACACTAAACAGAAGGTCTCTTTGCTCCATACTTAAACTGTTCCACAATCAAGAGATCAAAATACAATCTAGCATACTATCAGTTTGAATAATTATGTAATGTTCAGTTTCTAAGAAAATTATAAAAAAACAATTATTTAGCTCAGACTTCATAGCAGCCATTTTAAACCAATAATGGTTCAGTTCCATTTAGTGTAGCAGAGCCTTTCCAGGGAGTCAAAACAGTGTGTCTCTCTGTCTCTGTGTCTCTTCAGGTTGTGTGTGTGGGGTATCAGTGTTCCTCCAGGTTTTAGTATTCTGCTGGAGTTTGATCATTTTGATCTGGAGAATGACTCTCACTGCCGCTACGATCGGCTCACCGTGTCAGTCGGGACACACAGGCCTGTTGGTGAGTTTCAGCCACACACGATTGAGACTGCACATTTATTTCCATAAACTCTCATCAAAGCCCCCCAGGACCTCTGAAAATGTGATTAAATTAATTAAATTAAAGATAGTTCAACATTTTAGAAAATACACCCATTTGCTTCTTTTCTATTTCAATAGATTGAGAATGAGGAGAAGAATAAAAATGTTACATACAGTCCAAAGTCTCTAAACATCTCTACATTAACATCTCTAGAGCTGTCTTTTTGCTAACCTGTACATGAACAGAAATGTAAAAAATACAATTTTAGGGTTAGTTATGTGTGGAAGCTATTTCTTGCCAAACAATTTTGAAGTTTGTTCTTTAGCCCAGCCAAACATGGTTGGTAAGCACAGGTTTCAGCTATGCTCTCTGCAAAGCAATGATACCAAACCTGGGAAACTCGCAGTGACAGCAAGACTTCTGGAAGCTGCACACAGTGACTGTGTCAGGCTGTTGTTCTCCAAGCAGTTGTTCCAGCACATAACTCCTGCTAAAACCATTAACTTTTTACATTCCTTCCAGATGCAAAGTCAACGTACTGTAGAGACGTGAGAATGATATCAATCTTTTCATCTCATTTTTGAAAGAAAGCAAATAAGCCAAAGAACCAGTTTTACTAATTCATTAAGTGCTTGACTTGCTAAGAGTCATTCACTAACTAAACATTACTGAGTTACATATATGCAAACACATAGCAAAAGTAGTCTAATACAGCAATGAATTACAGTCTACATGTGAACCAGATCTGGTAGTCACATATGGGCCATATAGCCAGCCAACACTGAACACTTGTAAACAGTTTCCTACAAAGAGTGCTGAAACTTGTGTGGTCCAACACAGGGCCAGAACAGGGCAGCAATGGTCATACAGTTGGCTGGGATATGGCTATGTTATGGGCCATGTGGCTAACAGATCTGGCCCAGATGTGGACCACAGTTCATTGCTGTATTTGGGCCGAGTGTATGGCCCGGACCAGTTTTGCTCTGTGGGAGATAACGTGTGCACATACAGCACATACTATACTACAATATGCTTTAACCTCATTTGGCTTTTTTGCCATTTTTTACAGGGATTTTCTGTGGAAGTGTCCCTCCTGGTCCACTACTCCTGAATAATTCCCAGAATGCAACACTTCTCTTTTCCTCTGACATTAACCGAGCAGGAAGCGGCTTTGTTATTAGGCATCGTGCTGTCCAGGGACGCTTTGATCCTGGTGGGAAACACAACACACGACACAAACACACAATATATCGTACAGTGCACAGACACACACATCTCTTCATGTAACACTGAAGTATATGTACAGTGCAGTGCTGCAGGCTGATATACATTCTGCTCTGTGTCCATTACTTAGCCTCAACTGTATATAAAGTTCATACACAGTTTAAACCATTGCTATGTCCGTTGATTGTGGAGCTCGTAGCAACCCAGTGGTTGTGCGGGCACGTATCCCATGACACAATAATGAGCGGCACAAGACACACACAAACACACACACATACACACACACAGACTTTGGCTGAGTAGCTGTGGAGAGGATGAACCCAGCTGCTAATAATGGGTCTTTTGTTTTCAGTGTGCAGATGAGTGTGTGTATTTGTGTTAAACTGGTCAGTCTTCTGTGTAATAATGCTTAGTGTGCCTGTGTCTATGTTTCCTCTGTGTCTGTCTGTGTCTGTGTCTGTGTGTTTGTCTGTGTGTATGTGTGTGTGTGTGCAATCAGGATGTGGGACTGTTGTTCTAGTTGAGAATCAGACTACTGTCCACAGCCCAAATTACCCACAGTTCTACAGTAATGACTGCGTCCTCCGCTGGGTTATTTACGCTCCACGGGGTCATGTTGTGAAGGTGATGCTCAAAATCTTTCACTGAATCCAAATGAATGACTCAAACTCTTCAAATCTCAGGATTTTGTCACAAACGCATCAGCAACCCATCTGATTATTGTTTTGTGTTGCAGCTCGACTTTGCTGACTTTGACCTGGAAGAGTCAGACTTTTGCTTCTTTGATTCTCTCACTGTCCTGGGAGATGTGGAAGGAACAGAGGAGATCGGTAGGACGGATGAATGCCTGGATGGCAAAACTCAATCAAAAACACTTCATCCCATCCTTTTTTTCACTTTCCGTTGTCCTGCTTTGTTTAGGTCTGTCTCAGTGGCAGACTCAGGCTGTTTCAGGGCCAGGGGCAAAAAAAAGGGGCACCAACGTGCACAAAATGCTTAGTCAGGGTTAGGATTTGCACCCTTGAGGGCACTTTATCATGTTTTCTCCATTGGAAAGGCACTCTAGAAGGCACTTTCTAATGCTTTCTGTACAGGAGGGGCACCCAAGAGGGCACATGTTTTCTGCACTGGAAAGACACAATAGGGCACTTTATTGTATTTTTGCTATTGGAAAGGCAATCTAGAGATAAAACCTAGGTAAAAACCTATTTATCATGTTTTCTCCACCGAAGGAGCTACAGGGCACTTTATCACAATTTCTTTACTAGAATGGCGGCCTAGAGGGAACTTTATCATGTATTCTCAAGTGGAGAAACACCGTTATCATGTTTTCTCCACTAGATGGACACCCTAGAGGGCACTTTATCATGTTTTATCTACCATAGGGGCTTCCAAGAGGGCACTTTTGTGGCCTGTCTCCCTGTCTGTCTTTGTTGCATTATTATCAGATTCAAAAATAATGCAACATTAGTCGAAATAAGAGGCTTTATTTTGTCATGTTTTGTGCAGTGGTGCTGTGTGGTGGCAGTGTTCCCCCTCCTGTGCTGTCCTACGACAGCGTCATGGTGCTTCAGTTCAAGTCAGACAGCAGCATCACACACAGGGGCTTCAGTGCTACACTTGATTTCATCAGCCATACAGGTATGTCCATGGTATGTATGTGTTCAATGTGTGTGAATTCATTGATCAGTCTTATTGTTCTATGATAGTCTAAACGAGTTGGTCTTTAGAAGCTTTTACAACCTTGGCAAGAATAAAATGCGATTTAAAAAGGTAAAGCGAACTAATAAGAAAAATGCTTGAGTAATGTTGAATTTGGAATTTTTTAACATTTTTAATCTTGTAATTTGTTGTATTGCACAACTAATTTTACAAACATATATCTGAATACTATATATCTGAACTTGTATTAGTGCACCTAAAAAATATAATCCCTACGAAACATACAAAAACAAGCAAAACTATGTGAAAACCAGAATAAAACTACTAAACCTAACTAATTTTAAAGGTCCAGTGTATGACATTTACGAGGATCTATTGGCAGAAATGGAATCCACTGTTTTTCTGCAGACCTCCATCATCAGGACACAACCGGTGCAGAGAGTCGAAGAGACGGCCTGAGAGATAAAAGAGACGGTTCGAGATTATATGGTTGGTGGTTCTTTACATTCTCTTTGGCCTCTTTTGCATTTTAATGTGTTGACTTAAGGTTTGTGGTTTGTGGTGACAAGAATCCTGGCTCCCAAGAAAATGTTATGTAAGTGAAAGAGAATGAGTAACCCTCCTCACCTTGAGTCCTTGAGTTCTTAAGCATGACATTGACATTTCAGCTCCTGCATGGAGCTGTAGCAGTCAACGGTGGAAATAGATGGTGCTCAGCAGCTCCCAGTTGCAACTCTCTGAGGAAATGAAGGTCACATTAAAGAACGTGCTCCCTTTGTGTAAGAGCAAACAATAATGAAATAGAGGAGAGACAGCTTGTTTTGTCTTAGTTTAAGTAGTCCACGAGTGCTGTCACTGGCTCAACAAAGCAGCGAACGTCACTGGCATTTAGAATGGCAATGTGACATTTAACACTGGAGTTACAGCTGAGACTTCAGACGCAGAATGACACACTTGCTCCTGCAAACTGACAAATAGGTGCAAACCCCCCAAAATACATGTCCTAGTTGTACCTACAGTATGAGGATAAGATGATTCAGCTTTATTTTTACACTGGCCATATTGTTGCTCTTTTCTCTCCTCTATTTTTATCTCAATATTTTCTGAGAGATAAGTCCTTCAAACTAAATACTGAAGTACAAGCAGCGCCAGAAATTACACAGAAACACAATTCAGTCTGTGTCTCCACTGGGGGAAAAAAATCTCACTTACAGCTGTCACAGTTGTTAGGTTTTGTTGCTAGCTCCCTTTTTCTGCTTTTTTAAAATTAGAGAAGAAAAGAGCTTCAGTATTAAGACAACAACACAAGAAATATAGTCATTCAGTTTTCCACTGGTTGACTGTGGGAGGTTTTTAATAGGTCCAATGTGTAACAATGAGGAGGATCTATTGGCATAAATGGAATCTAATAGTCACAGCTATGTTTTGGTATGTATAACTGACTATAGGAATTATTGTGTTTTCGTTTGTTTCGTTGTACTTGCAGAGAGCTAGATCAGAAGATTGATACCACCCTTGTATGCACACCTTAAGGGATTCCTACTGTAGGTACGAAACCAAAGAATTCTGGCATTAAAATGGTCAAATTTAACAATGGTGAGGTGGATACTGGCACAAAATATCAGCTTTCAGCTTTCATCAATTCAAAAACACATCAGCATCCTCCCAGGAAAACCTTTTTATTTAAGTTTATTTAAGATCCTCACCACACCCTGTGTATCCTCTACTCTGCAGCTGAATCTCCATACTGTGAGTGCACATACAAACATTCAAACAAACGAACACATGTGCTCATTCAGAACAGAGTTTTCCCTGTTCAGTTCCTGCACTGTGTGTTCAGTGTGTTTCTGCTCATCTTGATCCCGTCCAGAGAGACAGAATCTCTCAACAGGCTGCCAGTGGTGACAACAGGACCTGATATACGCACAGATTTGGTGTGTGTGTGTGTGTGTGTGTGTGTGTGTGTGTGTGTGTGTGTGTGTGTGTGTGTGTGTGTGTGTGTGTGTGTGTGTGTGTGTGTGTGTGTGTGTGTGTGTGTGTGTGTGTGCGCGCGTGTCCTCCAGAGAAAGACAGTGAGGCTTCTCTTTCATTTCCTGTCATTTGCTCTATGAACTCCTTTCTCGCACACTCTTCTATTTATCTTTTATATTGCAGTTCTTTCCACATCTAGATTTTTCTTTTCCTCAAAGATTTATTATTAATCTGTGTTTCTTTATACTCTAGCTTTGGGACTCAATGGGGTTATATACGCTGGCGGGTTTCCACATGACAAAAGTGGCAGTGTTTTTTCTTGAGACTGTGAATTTCTCATGAGTCCCAACTGAAACATTCAGTTTGATGCTGATTTCTGATGCTTAATTCTTTTCAACTGTCTTCCACTCTCTCTCTTCTTCCTCTTTCATCAGACTTGTTTCTTTCTGCTGTCAGTTTTTCATCACTTGTTTTCTCTCTCTCTCTCTCTCTCTCTCTCTCTCTCTCTCTCTCTCTCTCTCTCTCTCTCTCTCTCTCTGGTTTGTGTGTGTATGTGTGTGCGTCTTTCAAAGGCATATCTCCAGGGTTCACCTTCACCAGTTCCTTTGGGACTGTGATGCTGCTTTGCACCTTTGATTACTCCAGTAACCCTTCTTTCCAAACTGTGTAACTAGAGGCTCCGCCCATCCAGGTGTGCACTGACTCAGAATGGGCGGAGCTAACAAGTAGGTTAGATTAATGTGAAAGGATTATGTAAAAGCACTGCTTTATTTTGTTTCTTGTGTTTTATTACGTCCTTTGAAACATGGGCTGAGATGTTGGGTGGTACAGACTTGCAGTTTTAATCCACGAATGCAGAACTGCCTTGTGCAACTTCACTCCACCAGTGATCGGTTGCAGTTAGGATATTCGGTTACTTTAATACGTAAAAGTCCGTGCAGATGATAACATTTCTCTAAACAACCAAGAATGGGCATGTAGAACGTGGGTAGATAATTTCATGTTAGCTTCTGGACAATAGTTGGTATAAAGTATAAAATTAAATAAATTTGTATGTGGCAGTCATCCTCACATTTCCAAAACCATTTTACTACATGCCATACTTTTTTGGACATCTGTCAGCTTTAGTTAGTAACACGAGACATGTAATTCCAGTTAAAGCAGCTAGTGGTAGTTATAATGCTAGTTAGCTCTCGAAGTTGGTGAAAAATGGTGAATACCGTCAACCGGCAGTACGGGTTCAAAGCAAAAAAAAAGAGTTATGTTAGCATTATGACAAAAGTATTAGTATTAGTATTGGCATATATGAAGCAATCAACAGGTTAAAGGCATCAAAATCCTACTCACATGTGACGTTAGAATAAAAAAAAGTCACATAGGTTAGTTCTTATGGCCCTGATGTGTTCATTTTTCTGATAAGTTTGGTTTAATTAGTTATTTAATGCAATAAACAGCACGTTTCAGGTCATGACTGACAGCTGAGGCCTGCTCGTGAGTCGGCCCTGTGTATCGGTGGGACCTCCATACTGTGCTGCACACACCGGTTGCTACTGCGCAGATTCTGGCTCCAAATGACATCACCAGCACAAGATGGAAGCGACCATATCTGTGGTAGCTTCATCAGGGAAGTGGAGACGCAACGTTTATCTTTTATATGCCGGCGGTCGTGCTGTTTAGCATCAACACTAGGTATAGGCCAGAAATGCCACGTCTGTGTAAAATAGGCTATTATATGACTGCAGTGTATACAGGCAAAACTTCATTCATAAGAATGTGTGTCATTACAAATTCAGTGAGTAGGCTATTAAGCCACACAAGATCATGAAAAGTGAATCTTTACATTTTTCTTAAAATCTATTTGAGATTTTTTCTTGATTAGCATAACAAGATGTAATTTCCCTCCTAACCCATCTACAATGCATACAGTGCTTGTGTTTGTTCATAGTAAAATCATTTTATAATCTACTTAAAGAATATAATAACAATGCTGCCCCGGGTCAAAGAAACTCAATAGTTAGTTGTTGTCAGAGTGCCAGTGAACACAGCACACACTGGACATCCATCAGGCAGAAATGAATATCACATGATACAGCAACATGCCCAGTGTTTTGCCCACACAGTTTGTGTTTCCATCAAACAAGGCATTGTTTCACTCTGCTCCGCTATATCCAGATATTCAACTCTTGAGGATTCAGCTTCACTGGCAAATAATTCATTTCTCAAGTTACTGTAGATGAAGTTAACCAAAGGACAACCAATGGGTGATTAGTCATTCTATTGTTTTAGTCAAATACTTGTTAGACATCTGAAGAGAAATAATTACAGAATAGACTTTTTTTGCTTTCCTATTTTAGCAATCATTAAACAACCACACAAATTTATGTTGCAACCCCTTGAGGGGGTCCCAACTCCCAGTTTGGGAGCCACTGCCCTTCATTATATATGAATGTCATAACCACACCCTGTACTTAATTATGAAAGAAGAAGTCATTCATTACATGCTTGTAGTTTTTAATGTATTGTACATTATTGTCTTGGAAATTGCCGCTAAGTCAGGATTGCAGAGGACACATTAGTCCTCCAAACGTCCACAACACGAACAAGAAGGGGACTTTTAGGTTGTTTGTGGTATAAACATTCATTTCATATGCCAGAGGAAGTGACCTTCCATCTCTCATAACAACTCTTAAAGTTGATGTCAGTAGGAAACTACATAAAAGGGAACTGCTGTTTGTAGATACAGGGCTCCCTCTAGTGGCAGTTTATAGGAATTGAAGTGAAACAAGTGTTTGAACAAATTCAAAGTCACGTTAATAAATAGTTTTAAATCTGAATTTAATTGAATTTGTGAACAAGAACAAAAAACACAATATTTAGACTTATTGGGTAAGTCTAAATATTGTGTTTTTTATTTTACTTGCCCTTTAAAGGTCCAGTGTGTAACATTTAGGAGGATCTATTGGCAGAAATGGAGTTTCACAGCCACCATAGTTTCTCCATACACACTTCACAGCCCGTTCTTATTCCCAGGTCATCAAATACACAAGCAGGTTTTCAGTTGGTTGCAATTCTCAAACTAATGGCTGCATTCCATTTTGTTAAACTCTGTTATTGTGCATGCTCACTCACTGACCTTGTTTACTGGCACACATAATCGTTAATGTTATTATTTACACCTGTGCTTTTCCTGCATTTACAAGTCCAAATGTCTGCTCTGAAAAGTGTCCTGCACATGGCGCATGAAATGGGATGCAGCCATTGTTAATGTTATTAATTCGGACTGTGTTTACACTCATTTTACAAGTCAAAATATCTGCTACAAAATAGGCCTGTTGCTTTCTCTAGTTTTTCAACTTTGGTTTCTACAGGAGAGTAAAAAGCAACATCCTTTTGCTTTTTTTTTTTTTCAGTGCCTTGCTCAAGAGCACTTTTATAGTAGCTGTAAGAGAAGAGAGTGGTACTGATGAACTTGTTGGTTGTTTTCTTGACAAAAGGAAAGTTCTTTTCTCTCCCTTATGGTAATAGATGTATCGCAAATGAGCTCAACTGGGTGAATTGCTATACTGCAATATTGATTTCATTTAAAAAGCTCAGGAAATGTAGACAGTGCAGGCAAATAGCAATCTTGTTCTTAATCATAACAGTCTTGCCTGCAAACATGAACTGAAAGTCACTTGAGGACATGAAGGAAATCATTAACTAACAATGAATCGTGCACTCTTAGTTCAGAGAAAAGGTTGACACCACTTTAAAATTACTACAATGTCTTTACAAAATATGATATAAAGATCGTTTATAGTGCAAAATAACTTACATGTTATAAGAGAGATAATGTACAGCATGCCCTGTCTTTATGCTTTGGTCACGCTTTATCCTGTCCTTTTGTAACTCTACATAATTCTGCTTTTAGTGGACTTGGATGTCGCAGACCCAGTTGTGCCGCAGTCCAGCAGCAGAGCCCTGACCCAACAAGGTGCTGTGGACCATAAGAGCTCAGAGGATCCCAGACTGCATGTGGACATGGGCTCAGGTCATGACTACAGCGGAGAATCCTCAGGGATCGGGGACACATTTCCAAGCGTGTAATATATAACACTTTGGACATTTCTTTAAGTGCTTTGGTCATAGATTCAGTTTAATGAATTCAATTTAATAAAACAATAAAAAACAGGTTGAAATAAATCTACTTGTTGACAGAGTAGTATGATTTCCCTTTATTGAGTCCTGATTTTCATTTTAATGGCTGACTGTAACTTTGTTTGTTTATCTTCCTCCTAAATGTTTACATCTGCATCTCAAAACACTTTATAAACATGCTATCATGTATATTATATATTTTATTTTGGCAATAATAAGTAAATAAATAATAACATTATTTGAAGTCCCACTATTTAGCATTTCTAAAAGGATATCTACCACAATATAATGTACTTGTATGCAGATATATGTGTTTATTAATGTATTTGTCAACAACTGTAGCTTCTCCTGTGGGTTATGACATCCAACCACATTATAGTGTGTTATAAACCATTTACTAAATGTTTGTATTGCTTATAAATGCTCAATAGTGGGACTAAAGTGTTCCCATTACTGTTGCATTATGAGAGCTGTCTTATGTGTTTTATGTTTGTAGGTAATTTATATATGTATTGTACTTTATCTATTATAAACCATTGTAGATAAAGTCTATATGAGCTTTGCTTTTGCTGCTTGGTGATTCCACTGGTAGAAAATAAACTTATAATGATTTTTATGCCACTTGTTTTGAACTCAGTGTTAAAGTTGTCAGTAAACTTGAGGACATACTTTCCTATCATGTATTATTTCAAGATGCAATAAAAATCAAGATTCATAAATGAAATGGACTGTGCAGTATACTCATACAACCAGGATTATCAGCTTTGAAAATGCAAGTACTTCTCTGTAAAGAAAACTAATAGTTTTGCTCAGTGCTTGTTATGTCATCCTGGTGTCTCTCTCTCTCCTCCCCTCTCTCAGTGGTGTGATCTCATGGCTCTGCTCCTCACTGCCTGAACACCACCTCTGTACTATGTAGTGTCATGATGAGATCCGTCTTCCTATTGGTGCTTTGAACCTTGTGTCACCTTTCCCCCTGTGGGAAGACACACCCCCTTAAGAGGCCCTACACTGTGTGTGTGTGTGTGTGTGTGTGTGTGTGTGTGTGTGTGTGTGTGTGTGTGTGTGTGTGTGTGGGAGAGAGGAGAGAGAGAGAGAGAGAGCGAGCGAGAGAGAGAGACACATAGAGAGAGAGTATTGTGAAGGCAGTGCTTGGACTGTGTGTGGACTCTGGTCTCCAGACTGTGCGAGGAAGTTATTTGTTGCTTGTTAAAACTATGGATCAGAGCTTGGTGAGAATTAGCTTTCACTTGATTTCCCTATTTAATTATTCCACTTAATCTTGTCTGAAAGTGGTTATATTCATTGAAGAACTGCTCTATATTACTCAGATTGTGAGATTTTATTTATCTGCTCATCATTCCTCTTTCATTGTTTTATGTTGTTTAACTGTACTGTAGTGTAACTTATTGATAATGCATTTTGAACAAAATTAGAACATTTAACTGTTATTTATGTGCAATGTGAGTCTCCACACTGTATGTGATCTTTGTGTTGCAGATGATCTCGGTGGTGGCAGCTGTTTCTGTGGTGGTAGTGACAGTGCTGTACTTTCTCCTGCAAGGCTCTGCAGGAGGGAAGAAGAAGAAACTGCCTGTCACTCTGCAGGATCCTACGGTCAAATATCCCCTTCCCCTTATAGACAAACAGGTATACTGCACACACACACACACACACACACACACACACATTTAACAAAAAATCTGTACTTTCACACATTCAAACCTGGTTACACAGCAACTTAATATTCACCTACTTGGTTGAGTATTTAATACTGTGAGGGAATAATGTAGCATGTAACTGGCTGCAGAAGGAGATGTGCACTGTATATTATAGGTTATTTTCCAGTTTGTGTTTCACCACATATTGAAACACTTCAGGTGAATGTATGTTAAGCTGGCCAACAAGTTTAATGTCTTAAACCAGAGGTGGCCTACTTTACCCCAGAGGGTGCTTCTACTGTTACAAGGGAAACAATCTGAATTAAGAATTTGATTAGAAAATATTCATCCATACGTTGAGTCAGCTGTAATCTGAACAGATGTGCGTGTGAAGGAAGTTACTGTTAGCAAGCAAATAAATGGCTAAATAATTCAGCTAACAGCGATGTGTAAATGGTTCAAAGAAGCTAAAAATAATGAATGCACAGTTCACACAGTTAGCCAAAAGTCAACAATTGAGACAGTAAGCTAAAAGTAAACATTTGAAACAGTTTGCCAAAATAAACAGCTGAGCCCATTATCCAAAAACAAACAGTTTAAATAGTTATCTAACAGTAATGGATAAACAGTTGTTAGTTAGCTAGTTATCTTATGCCACTAGTGACGAATGCAAACTTGACCAAACCATCCTAAAGCTAAACACTGACCGCTGTACGACAATATATTGAAACTGAGTTCCTCTCATAGGGCTGTGGAGGTGCGTCTTAAAGAAAAGGTTGGGAACCACTGTCTTAAACAAGTGTGCACACCAATTTTATGAAGCTCATCCAGTTTAAAGGGTTGGTTTTACATAGTACCATACAGTGGAAGTGTTTTGGTTTTTTTAATCCAGTTTTTGAGATATCTGTCTGAGATTTCTATGGTGGTGCTCACAGCATTAAATGAATGAGATTTGAGAGAAATCTAATAGCTATGATATTGTATGTAATATTTCTTTGTTTTTTTTATGTTTTCTAACCTGTGTGTGTCATTGTACAGGAAATCAGCCATGACACAAAGAAATTTCGGTTTGGGCTTCCATCTTCAACTCATATCCTTGGACTGCCAATAGGTACTGAAACAGCTCTCTTCTCTTCTCAGATACACAACAGCTAGATTCAATGATTTTCTGCCAATGCTTTAAGATGAAGATTAAGAAGTAAGCATTTAGACACATATCCGAGCGTTGGCCCGGCTTAAGTGTCTTGAAATGAGAATACAAGATTACATTATTCATGATAATGCATACATTGCTTGTAATACTCCAAGACATCAAAGGATACACATGTGCTGGTGTATTAGAGATTCATTAGATTCCCAAATTACGGTAAATTGGTCATGTAAGCA
This sequence comes from Dicentrarchus labrax, assembly GCF_905237075.1. Taxonomy (NCBI): domain Eukaryota; kingdom Metazoa; phylum Chordata; class Actinopteri; family Moronidae; genus Dicentrarchus; species Dicentrarchus labrax. The sequence continues at coordinate 30,909,462 of NW_026136720.1, forward strand.
CTTGAAAAGAATGAGAAAAGCTGTTTAAATGGATTAGATACGGCTTGTTTCCATCACTCCTCATGCATGTTTCCACATTTTCCCTCATTCCCTCAAATCCACCACCTCACCCATCCTCCCTGCCTGACCTCCCCTCTGTCCTCTGGACCAGGTCAGCACGTGTACTTGTCAGCCAAGGTGAGCGGGAGTGTGGTGGTCCGAGCCTACACTCCAGTCTCCAGTGATGAGGACCAGGGATATGTCGACCTTGTGGTTAAGGTAATGAACATAACTGACCTAAGGGCACAAAACGACATGAAGATAGCAACAGAGGTTGGCCCATGGGTTAACTGCAGAAGTTTTTCTGTGGGTTATTTGGGCTGTTAGGGCTCATTATTATTGGCTTTACTAATAATAATAATATAATTTACTGATACTTTGCACATCAGTTACAAGCCATTATATCACATATTGGATGGCAGGTAGTTAGTAAGTCCTCAATAAGACGTCATGACTTTCTCGATTTGTATTCAAGTCTGCAGTAATAAGTCACTGAACGAATTGTGGACCAGATGCTTAGCAGATTTTTTCCAGTCCATTGAAAGAATTCCTGCTGAACTAAAGAGATAAAATGACAATGCTACAAGAGTATAAATACCTGTCCGAGTGTACACTGTACCCTACCTGCCCAGCACCAAACAGCAGACAGAAAGTTAGCAACTAGCTTGTGAAACATAGTGAAGGACATTTTTCGATAAAAGATGAAATAAGAAATAAAAATTGTTGTGTCCTTTTGTAACTTCTCCAGGTGTACTACAAGAACACCCACCCCTCCTTCCCAGAAGGAGGGAAGATGTCTCAGTACCTGGACAACATGGCTATTGGAGACACCATTGACTTCAGAGGACCCAATGGACTGCTGGTGTATAAGGGAAATGGTGTGGAAAAAAAAGAAATAAAGCTTCTGTCACCAGCAGATGTCACTGTGGTACAAAATAAGACCAAACACACACTAACACTGAGACTTACTCTCTCCTCATCAGGTCTGTTTTCCATCCGACCAGACAAGAAGTCAGAGCCAAAAGTTCGGAAGTTTAAGCACGTTGCAATGATCGCCGGTGGAACAGGTTCATTTACACTATTTACAATCACTCTAATGTACTCTAAAGCTGTCATTTAGTCAACTTTCAGGACCACTAAATGATATTTTCTTTTTCTTTGATGACAATATCATGAACGACTGAGAAAAGGTAACACTGTAGCTAATGATACCCTCATGTCATGTTAGACATGAACCATCCTCTGAGGCTAACTTCAACGTCTTTTACCATCTCAGGTATCACTCCTATGCTGCAGTTAATCCGCAGTATCACAGCAGACCCCAGTGACAAGACCAAGTGCTCTCTCATATTCGCCAACCAGGTCAGCTCTGTGCAGTGTATTGTCCCTGTGTCCTATTGTTAAAGAGTATTACTGCACGGTAGATAAATGGAAAACACTCTGGAGAAGCTTAATCCCTTTCACTTTGCTCCCTATCAGACTGAGAAAGATATTCTACTGAGGGAGGAGCTGGAGGAGGTGAAGAAGAACCATCCTGACAAAGTTCAACTTTGGTTCACACTGGACAAACCTTCCCAGGGTAAGGCAGCAGATTCCAATGGTGCTCTTACAGATATGTCAGAAATATGTATAAAGAAAAATGACTGAAGTAGAACAAAATCTCATCAGGATCACATATACATACAGACATAAAACACTGCAGCGGCTAAAATATCATATATATGATATAATATAATCTAAAATGAAATACTGCGGTAGAGAGATGTACAATCATATCAAAATGTATCAACTGTAATGTAAACAGGTTGTGCAGTAATGTAGGAACACGCATGGAGACAGGTGTGCACATAAATATATATATACTGTGATGTAAACAAGTGGTACATGGTAAGTAATTAGGTGGAGCCAATGCAGTAGAATGTGTATGTACAGTACCCGTAAGTATAGTCTAAGTATGGCAGTGATATAAAATAGTAAAGAGACATCCATGTATCCGTACAGGCCAGGAAGTGAACAGATATTACTAAGATTACCTCTCACCAATGAATGGGTAATGTCGTCTTTATTTTGAAAAACAATACAATACATTACCTGACACAGACAGTACCATGTTAATTACAATGCATAACCTCTCAATTTTAAAGGTTCAGTGTGTAGGAGTTAGTGGCATCTAGCAGTGTAGGTGCAGATTGCAGATCGTTTCACCCTGCCTTTCCAGGCGAGAAGGAGAAACTAGGTGGCCAGTGTTTGGTTTGTCCGTTCTGGGCTAGTGTAGAAACATGACAGTTCAACATGGCGGACTCCATGGAAGGCCACCCGTAGATATAAATTCATTCTCAGGTAATGAAAACATAACAATTCTTATATTCAGGTTTATATACACTAATGAAAACATCCTTATGAATATTATATTCCATATAGATCCCAAATGTCACACTGGACCATTAAAGCTGCACAAATCAATAATTTGTGATTAACAATCGATGAACTCACAGAGCATATCACCCAACTCTGCAGTTCTGGCCCCATAAAACTTCACCGTTTCTGTTCAGTCTCACTGCTGTCATCAATCTCATTCTCAGCTACAGCAGGAAAAAGTCAACCGACTGCCTGCTGCCTGCCCAGCACCAAATGGCAGGCAAAGTTAGCAACAAACTGGTGAACTTAGTGGAGCATTAAAAGCTTTAAAGAGGCAGATATTTTTCTTGTTGGTTTGAGTTATGTGACTCTGCTAATGTGACTTTGTAACTGCTGGATGTCTTAACAAAATCTATATATAGTTAGTTATATAGTTGGCTAACATGTTATCCCTATCAACTTTTGGCTCCCAAGTGGAAACAAAGGAAAAGAAAAAGTTGATGTAACTTTGAAAGGACTTCTGGTCTTACATTCAGTCTACAAGACAGATTATATATATTAAAAAAAGGAAAAACAGGGTTTAATAAATCCACTTGTTGCCATTATAGTTCACTTTGTTTCCAGATTTTCTTGTCAGTATCAGTATTTTGACACTAGCAGGCAGAAATTGATACCTGAAATTGTTAACTAGATTTTTAAATTGCAATATATCGGCTGGCTTACAGTATCACAGTAAATTCAATTGTAAACCATGTATTGTGAAAAATATTGTACTGCCAGATTCTTGCCAATTCACAGCCCTAATTTTAATACCATCCAAGTAGCAATGATATGTCCATATATAAAAGTTTGGCATCTTCATTGAGTAAAACATTCCATGTGAGCAAACTTGATTACACTGAAAATGTACTTGGGAGGATAAAAGCCTTATACATTACACATTTTTCAGCAGTTTATTAAAATATAAATTATACTGGATAATAAACTTTATCTGCTACATACCACACAACATTATGACAGAAGACAAAATATCACATAGAAAAATGTATATCTACATTTCTATCATTTATTATTATTATTTGTTTTCACATTTATAATGTGAACTCTTTAAAACCATTTCAAATGTAGAGAGAGCAAAACATTACACATCGTAAATACCTACTTATGCTTACCTCTCCTCATGTGGGATCTGGTGGAGACATTTTCCATGACTAATTTTATAATGTTACCATAAAGGATATACGGTAGAGTGCCAGGCTATGTGAATAAATCAGTCTTAAAGCCCGCTCCTTTGGTTTCACTGTTGAATATTCAGAGTGGGAGACCAAACAAAGACTCCTCAGCTGAAGGAAATCCCTGCAGGCCGAGGAGGGAGATAGTTCCAACAAGGTGTTACAGTATCTTAGCAAAACGCTCATGTCTTCCTTTGCATAATCCCTAAAGCGAGCACAAATTAATGAGCATAATATTGTTACATAATCCGGGCCTCGAACGCTGCTCGCATTCTGTCTTGTCTGTCATTAGTTCCACACAGAATAGAAACACATCAGGCCTTGATCATTATTCATTAGAAGAGGTGTACTTGCTCTTTCGTTAGCAGTGCCATTATTTGGTTGCCTTGGAGGAGGAGATGACTATCTATGGATGAAAGCACAAGTTGAACTTTAGGCTCTACTCACCCTTCACCATTGGGCATCCCTCTGCTGAGGCACGTGGGAAGAAAGATAGATTAAAAATGATAGAAACAGGAAGTGTTGGATTTGTAGTGTTTGGAGATGTTTCCCACTGATGTTGTTTGGTAAATCCTGCCACTTTATGCTTTCACATGTTTGGCTGTAAATATGGCAAACAGACAAAAAAAAGTCAAAAAAGAAATAGGCTGATATTCTAATCTGAATTTCCACTGCTTTAAAGAAATTGAGTGTTTAAAATCTGTTTCACTGAAGTTGAAGATTGATCTTTCTTACTCTCTCTTGTCTGGTCCTGAAGATTGGCGCTATAGTGCAGGGTTTGTGACCTATGACATGATCAAGGAACACCTCCCTGCTCCGTCCAGTGATGTCCTTGCAGTCCTGTGCGGTCCTCCACCGATGATCCAGTACGCTTGTCTGCCCAATTTGGACAAGCTGGGACAAAAAACAGAAAACATTTTTGCATACTAGTGTTCTGATTGGCTACAAAACTGGTGTATTCCCTGTAATCATTCAATCCAGAACCACCAATCACTGTATGAACGCTGTGGATGGTCTAATATAAATCACAAACCAAAATCCAAACGTGTGTGTGATTTTTGATGTCAAAAAATGTATAGAGACTCAGGGGTTCTTTTATATGCAGTAGCCTATGTCATCAGACTTCCTATTTATGTTTATGTTTACAATTTTGTGTTGATTTATTTAAATAAACATGCTTAGGTCAAAGTGCTATTGTTCTAACCCAGTTGATTTTCTGTAATTTCACTTGCATAAAACTTTCAAATGTTCTGACTATTCAATAAGCTTTTGTATGTGCCTAATATGAACTTAATAGTATATACAAGTATTCCACTTTTAATGTGAATCATATTGTTGATTTTACTGTATGGTAAGCAGGGCTGTATCTAGAAGAGCCAACCCAGCTGCCACCACAGTTTTATGTCAATTTTAACAAAGAAATGTCTTTAGATTAAAAACGTCTCATTCTAAACCAACAAAAATGCTTCTGATCCTTAATTTCAGGTGATTGAACACTAATGAATACATACTTATGAATATTATACCCCATACTGCCAATAGAGCCTTATAAATGTCACACATGTAAGGCGCTTTTACAAGTGATGCTGTTATCTGTAGTATTTTGTCAGGTATGGTTGAAAGCTCCAGAACAAATGAGTAAGTGGACCTGAGTGGTTGATACGGTTTTATCAGTAGGCCTACTGAACCACAGACATAAATACAGTTATATAATATTATATATTATACTGTTGTCTACGGACTGTACAGTTTTAGGTTTTTGGTGGGCGTCGCAATCTTTCCGACACCCCGTGAAGGCATCACCGGATAATGGGCGTGTTTCTCTTCACCAACATGTCGGAATAGGACTTTCTATCAAAACTTTACAGTCAATATTTAATTACTTCAGACGTCTAGCAGTTTTCAGTTGGAGGAATATGGTGTGTGAGCGTGGCGTAGACTTAGTTAAGCCTTTACAGAATGGTTTAATCAGTAAGTTTGTGGTTTTAGTGCTATTTATCAGCATAAACTTCACGGTTTGTGACTGTGAACGTATCGGTCCAGAGAGATGTCTCATCTGGGGTCCAGGGCTGAACCCCGACATAGTTTTACCAGTCCGCTACTTCATTATTCAGGCGGTCAATTCAAACGGAGAAAACCTGACTTTATCTCCAGGTAAATGGACCTCAAACACAGTATGTGCTCAAAGTGTCATCACGTTAAACACCGCGGCAGTGAAACGCTACAGCGGCTGCTGCTAGCTCATTTCCTGCATCATTTCTAAGCTAACCGCAACATATCTGTTGTAGACATAACGTTAGCTAGCTACATTCAACAGTGGTTTATTCGTGGTATTGTCGACGAGACGTGAATATTGGAGAGTATAATAGTTTAATAACCAAAACTAACTAATCTCACTTAGCCTTTAAATGAGATTTAACGTTAGTTCTCATTTTAATCTTCCTCTAACCCTCTAACCTATGTCTTTGGTCAGCTAACAGTAGAGGGTCGTGTATTAGGGCTGGGCAGGTGCCTTGGTGAAGGTAACCCTGCAGCAAGATGAAATGAAGTCACTGAAATGTTCTTTACGTGTGCTGTTTTAGGTAAAGACACATTTAAAGTGAAGATAAGTCCGCTGGACAAGATGGAGCACATTCGTATCCACGTCCCTCCACCCCTGGACAGACAAGACGGGTCCTTCCTGGTCAGGTATCGGCTCTATGGGACCGTGCTGAAGGGCCTGAAGGTTGAAGTCCTCCACCAAGATGCTGCTGTTGCCAAGTCACCCTACACAATCCAAGGTTTGTGTTGTCGTATGCATTAATAAACACAGGCACGTATTAATCTGTACAGCACACAACACCCTTTGTCCCTTGACCCTCAATACAGATGGGAAAAAATCTCCAAAAAGCTCTTGAACAGGAAAAAAAGGAAGGAGTGGCCACAGAGGAAGGATCCCTCTTCCAGGCCAGGCCAGACAGACATGCATCACACAGTAAAGAGCTTTGTTGCAAAACAACACCCACGCTGCTCTATGTACAGTGAGTGCTGGTCTTAAAACGAAGCCTCATTGAGCCTCTCACGGTCATTCTTATGCAGATTCAGTGAATATTGTGTTATTTCACCGTTCTCATCATTATTAGATGAGGCCACTTAGAGATTCACTTCACATAACAATCTACCCTCAACGAAGCGCAACAGAAAATGTGCAAAATGCGTTCGACCTGTCTCAGAAATGTTACACATCACCACAGTTTCATATATGACAAAACATCAACACCAGCGCCTTTATACGTATATATCTAGAAAATGCATAATTGATTCTGTCTTTGTCGTGCTCTGGCTCCGTCGTCTAAGCCTGAGCATTATTTTTGACACTCAGGTCCAGTCTACCATGAGTACTGTGACTGTCCAGAACTCAATGCTTCCGTCTGGCAGAGTACCATGCTGTGTCCCGCTGAGGAGCCTCAGATTCTGGCAGACTTTAAGTCTTTTCCTACAGTCGACCTGGAGCGTCTCAGAGAGGAAGTGCCTCGCAGATTTGCCAACAGAGGAGGTCTCATTCACTACGCTATCATCAACAACCAGCTGTACCGCCGTACTCTGGGAAAATACACAGACTTCAAGATGTTCTCTGATGAAATTCTGCTCTCTCTAACAAGAAAGGTATTCTAGATGTTCTGGGGATGTTAAAGGATCATATAGGTGTTTTTGCACATTTTGGCACATTTACTGCATGTTGTTTCTTAATATTACTGCCAAGAGACTGCACGTGGCATCATGTGATTTCTGAGATCTTTAATCTGCTGTTGAAGGTGAGGGTGCCTGATGTGGAGTTTTTCATCAATGTTGGCGACTGGCCATTAGAGACGAGGAGAACAGATGCTGTTCCAGTCCTGTCGTGGTGTGGCTCTACAGACACACGGGACATTGTCCTCCCCACTTACGAGGTCACACACTCGACCCTGGAGACCATGAGAGGTGTCACCAATGACCTTCTGTCTGTCCAGGGAAATACAGGTACACACACACACACACACACACACACACACACACACACACACACACACACACACACAAACACACACACCTGAGCCGCTGTGACAGCTGCTGTAGTTCAATTCAATTCATATGAACAAAGGAGACTGGGTGCAATCTGCACCACACACAAACTGAATTTTCTTCCCTCTCACATTTAAACTTTCTGCCAGGGGGTGCTACAGGGTTCAGTCATGGGCCCTCTCAGTTTTACATTGTACATAAACAATAGTGGATAATTGTTTGAATATTGGATGATACAGTGACCTATTGTTGTGAACCTACAATATTAGAAGTTTTTAGTAATCTGCAAATGCCAAAACTTGCCTATCGAAATGGTTGCAGGGCATCAGGTTTACCTGCGTTTCTTTATTTTGTCCTGTTTCACATTTAAAGGAAGAAAAAGATTAGCAGCTGGTACCTCTTGCAGGTATTACAGTGGAGTCCTAAAATTTATTTGAGAAACTACTGGCCATTCCTAACAATTCATAGATAAATCTACTGGCACTGCTTCATTTTCAAGTGCATGTTTGAGCAGTTTCCATCATGTGTTTTCTCAAATCTACTTCCACCAAACATGTCAAACTACAGTCTCTTGGTCTCAGGACGCTGTACCTAAGGTATGTACACACCTTGATAAAATTGTGGACGTTTTAGGACTAAAATGGTTAAGTACACTTTATTAAAAATTAAAGTGTGCCTTTTATCCCGTTTTTTCCATTCTTTCTTGACCGCGATTCATGAGATGTCAATCACGTGCTCTCTGTTATTTTTAAAAACTGTAAACACATTTGTGTACACCTGTGTATGTAGCCTCTGACTGATTTTTCCATTTAATCAGACTAGTGTGAGAAAAAACTGCCAGTTGATAAATTTGATTTAACTAATGAGTCAGGAGATGTAGCCACCCTTACCCCAGGCTTATTGTGTCCTTATAGTACACGATAAACCCTGGCAAATAATAAGTCACTTTTATGGAAATACATAGGAGTTGTTTCATTTATCTAGAATGAAAGCCTGTTATTCACTTACTTACAGTTTTAGTCCTTAAAATGCACCGCCAGTGCTAGTGTAATATTCTCTATTCTATCTCTCATTATTTATTAAAGTTGCTGCTTTTAAATTCAGTCAATTGGAGATCTTTAGACCTCATATCGTTACGTTTTCTACCTCTCTGGGTAACATTTGGACAACTTTCTTCCAGGACCTCCTTGGATTAACAAAACAGATCGAGCGTTTTTCCGTGGCCGGGACAGTCGAGAGGAGCGCCTTCACCTGGTCTCTCTGTCCAAGGAAAACCCTGAGCTGCTGGATGCAGGCATCACAGGATGGTTCTTTTTCAGAGACAGGGAGAAACATGTGGGCAAAACACCGCTTGTTGGATTCTTTGACTTCTTCAAGGTGAGGAAAAATGAATTAATCAATCAGTGTTTTAGAAAAATTCATGTTTCTCCTGTAACTTGTTAGGCAGGTGTTTTTTCCTTCTTTACTATGTTTTTGATGTGATTTCCCAGTTATGGTCACAAATAGCCTTACCATGATAAAAACAACAAAATAAATACACACATTTTAGTAAACACTTGATATTAAAGATGGTTTTATTTCTCGTTTTAGTACAAGTACCAGGTGAACGTGGATGGAACAGTGGCAGCGTATCGCTTTCCTTACCTGATGCTCGGGAACAGTCTGGTTCTGAAGCAGGACTCGCAGTATTATGAATTCTTCTACAGCCATCTTAAAGCAGGCACTCACTACGTTCCCGTGAAGAGAAACCTGTCAGACCTTTTGGAGAAAATCAAATGGGCCAAAGAGAACGACACTGAAGCACAAGAGATCGCCAGAGCAGGTCAGACAGCGGCCCGAGAGCTGCTGCAGCCCAGCAGGCTCTACTGTTACTACTACCAAGTGCTGCACATGTACTCAGAGCGGCAGATAGGACAGCCAACACGGCATGCAGACATGGAGCTGGTGCCTCAGGCGGACGACCAGACCGCTTTGTGTAGTTGTGAGCGTGAAAGCCACAAAGACAAAACCAACATGAAAGATGAACTATGATCTTTTTTTTCTCTGAAACATTCCTGTCATGTAAAGTGTGAAGATAATTGAATGTTCCTGATTCTCACAAGGAAATATGGATTCAACAGTTTACAATCAAGCATTACAGTTCTAATTGTTGCTTTTATTGTGAACAATAAAGAAAGTTTGAGAAATGATTTACAATAAAAACTCAGCCTCAACCATTTCAAGATGAAGCTGTAGAACATTGCCCTCAAAATTACGCCACTCTTAGTTTTTAATATGTGTTGTTGCTGTTTTTTGTACCTTTGTAAAGTTCTGGTTAGTAATGCAAGAAACTAAGTATATAATTACCATTTTGTAAACGTGCCTTTTAATTGTATATTTTTACAGTATTATTTTAAAATAAACACATCTTAAATAAATCCTATTTTGACAGTTCAATCCAAACACAACCCCTCTTATGTAAAGCCCAAGTGTTACATACATTGAGCTGTGACTGTCGTAAGCATGTTTGGCCAGTGAGCTTTACAGCGGTCCGCTGCGCCTACAGACAGGTAGGACAGGGCATTATTGTTTGGATATTTGATTTTTTCCCACGGTTGAACAAAGGGCCCAATTTTGAACAGGCTTATACTGAACATACAGTTGGTACTGTGTGGTCAACTCTGTTCCATTACCAAAGCTTTTACTTTATAGTAAAATTGTATTTCTAAAGCAGTAGACTAAGTCTACAGTCCTGTTAGTGGCTCTGTGAAGCTGTGCAATGAGATCAATGTTAATGTTAGCATGCTAACATGCTCGCATTGATGACATACAATGTTAACATGCTTGTGTTTTGCGGGTCAAGTTAGCATATCATTTTTACCATCTCAGTTTATTGTTAGCATGCTAACATTTGGTAATTAGCACAAAACATAAAGTATAGCTGAGGATGATGGGATTGCAATCCCCTGAGCTGCTAGCAGGGCTAAAATGATGAGACCATGATGTATTTACTGATGGTAAAAACAGGTTGGGATGCGCTGCCTGGACCATCCTCTCCACTCTGACATGATTTCTGTAGTTTGCTGCTGAATTTGTATTTTGACAAACTGCCCTTTGTTTATTTGGAATGTGGGCGGCTGTGGCTCAGAGGCATAGCGGGTTGTCCACTAATCAGAAAGTGTCAGTTTGATCCCTGGCTCTTCCCGCCACGTGTCGAAGTGTCCTTGAGCAAGATATCGAACCCCAAATTGCTCCCTATGCTGTGCATCGGTGTCTGAATGTATATGAACGCGTTAGTTTCTGTTTGATGGGCTTTGCTTTGTGTGAAAGGGTGAATGTGGCACGTAGTGTAAAAGCGCTTTGAGTGGTCGGAAGACTAGAAAGCCGCTATACAAGTTCAGGTCCATTTACCATTTACCAATGTTGTATGCAGCTCCTGCTCTGTCTCGTAATGTTACCTTAACACACTGGTCTTTCCAGGTTAACCTGCTTTCTCTCCAATGTGTGTTTTACAGCCCTCTTAGAAGCTTTTGGTCTAGCTGTAGTGAGATCTGATCAGGACATCAGCATTTTGATATTGTTGGACACAAGTGGAAAAACATTATCTCCTTGCAAATCCTTTTATAAAAAGCAAAACAATGCATAAAGCAACAATAATGAGGGTTAAAGCAATTGAGTTAGATATGTTGAGAAGATATGTTAGTATTTAAATGAAATATGTGACAATTTACAATAATTTGTTAAAGATCTAAAGTCATTTTACAATAATATTTGATAAAATGAAAACAAATATTTCCCTTTTTTTACCCTACTGTATGCTGATATAGTGACATCAAACAATATCACAGTAAATGTTTCCTGTCTATATTATTAATATAATTTGAGAATAATTAGCATGCCAAATCTAAACATGTTGCACACTCACTATTTACAGAAACTGTACACTCATCCTTCCATTTAACCCATTGCAATTTGTGATACAAATTTAAAGGAAATGAGAATTCCCCTCAAGAAGAGTAGTTTCAGGTAAAAGTACCAATATTCTGCCTAAATCCAGTAAAATAGTTGGTAATATACAAAACAACATTGTAAAGAAAGCTTAAACTCAACTCAAATTTACATAAACACAGCAGCTATTTGGTCACAAAAACATGGATCCTGTTGCAAGTATGTCATGTGATTTTCTTTAAAGAACATGTTCCAGTTTACTTTGGTTTATTGGAGGTAGTTGCCCTACTTCACTCTTTTTCTATCTTGTGTCAACACATAGAACTTCCAGTTACTCCAGGAAGTTGTGATGGTACAGTTATGATTTTATTTTTTATTGGAACAAGTTGCCTTTGACTTTTAATAATTTAAACAAAAAAAAACTCTTTTTGCAGTTTTCATTTTCACTGCGATGTTATTAGGCATTTCTTTGCAATAAAAGAGAGCATTGCAAAAAAATGCCTAACAACATCGCAACTTGCATCACAATCTTTTAGAAAAGCTGACGTTAAATCAGGCATTTTAAACTGCAACAATAAAAAAAAAAGCCAGCAAAATCCTGGAGGGACGGATCTACACTGAGTGACCTTTCATTTTCAAGTGAACTATTCATTTGAGCTTTGTTTAGTGTCAGGATGGATTATATCTAACTAATAAATAAAATTCTAGTTCTGCACTCATACATTTAACCTTTTACCATTTACACATGTTAGTTTACAGTACAAAGGTTTGTATGGTTCCTTTTCTCTTTGAAGAAACACTGTAGACTGAAGACAGGTACGAGGTTTTGCGGTTAATCACATCTAATAACCTTTTTCACATGTCAGAGCAGAAAAAGCAGTGTAACTAATAATAGTTGTAGTAGTGAGTCTTACAATAGCTAGACCCTTGAAGTAAAGCATAGAAATGGGATTCAACCATTATTAACATTAATAGTTACACCTCTGTTGGACAAATTGTATGATGGAACCTTGCAACTCTTTAAAGACGCATGTAAGTGCAGTATGTTTGGCCTTGTTTATAAATGACGTGTTGATTAAGCTGTCAGAAAACAGGAGTCAAAGTAAACAGCAGAAAACTGACATACTTAGATGTACCATCAAACAACTGGGATAGTTTGAAAATAACCAGAATCTTTTCTCAAAAGCCTTCTATTTTCAACTTAGTAGGTCTGAAGGTAATTTCTCAAGAGATAACAATAATAACCCCCACATTTCTATCACATAAAGGTTATTACTGTGTGGCTGTATCATGTCATTGGCCATTAAATATTACAAGTCCCTTTGGTTCAGCTGAATTTAATCATGAGAGTGAGAGGCTCTCCCACTCTCCTGGTGACAATCGCCTGCATCATTCCCGAAGGTGTATGGAGATACCTCGAGCCTTTGAAGAAGTTCTCGATTAAAGCTCTGTCAATCTTGTTGCACTTCCCGATGGCTGCCTCAAAGTTGTTACTGAGAACGCCATAGATATTCCCTTTGTCGTTTTTCTTACCAAAGAACAAGAAGAGGGCGTAACAGTCCTTGCCGATGGAGGTGCAGAAATCCACCATCCTCTCGTACATATTTTTGTTGCTGGACTCCTGGGCAATCAGGATGGAGTCGCTGCAGGCCTCTGAGGGGAAGTTCTCCTCGGCGTCCTGCATGTCGGGCAGGTGTAGGACCTGCACGGCAATCTGGATCTGAGGGTTCTTGGTGGGCTTCTCCAGCACGGCCCAAACCCAGTCAGCTCCCAGGAGGATGCGCTGCTCGGGCGTCATGGCTGTGCAGTTGAAGCTGTCTGTCATGTTGAGGTTGACGCTCTGAGAGATGTAGGTCATTAAAAAGACCTGTTGGAGGACAAGATATTTTAAAGACCATTTTTTGTGAAGTGCTGTCTTCAGTTTTTTTTTTCCAAGAATAAAGTTACCTACCTGAGTGAGCACCTCAGTGCTCGGGTGGAACTTGTCCTCCGGGTCTTTAAAGAGGAGGTATTCTTGAGTTCTGGATGAGGCGACAGCAATGCAATCATTGAATAGAGCTATGAAGTCGTTAGGTTTGGGGACGTTGGGCCTCCTCAGTGTGGAGAAGATGCTCGGTCGAGGGGGGGTGTTCTGCTGGTAGGAACGATGGCTGGAGTTGGCACGCTTAAAAGAGGAGAGAAAGTTGGAGTTCTGGAAGATGTTAGAAGGGGGTTTGCTGATGGTCTGGCCCATGGTGGACTGATGATGGCGGGAGATCAGAGGGTGGTCTCCCTGATACACTGGAAAGATAGATGTTGTACCATTAGATAGACTGTAATCGGAAATGGACATATGGTTAGTAAAAGCTGAGTCGAGTATTTTGATAATTGTGTTCTTGAGGTACAAAAAAACCCACCATCTGTATTAATGTTGTCCCACCATATGGAACCCTTGCTACTGTCTGCTCTTTTATTTAACAGTGGATGAATGATTATTTCTCCATGTTAAACATTAAAAATCTAGCAAACTCCTGTCCACCTATGCAATGCACCAATACAACAGGAATAACATGGAAGCTTTACGAATGATTCCAGATACTCACCAGGATAGGTCTGGAGGTTTCTGTAGTTCCAAGTCCACTACCTGCCCTCTGCTCCTGTCCCCTGCCCTGCTGAGATACACAGCGTGTGTATGTATGTGTGTATGGTGCTGTATGTAACGCTCAGTCTTCAGTCTCCTGACGTGTACAGAACTTTCAGTAGAATAAAGAGGATTTTCGCTAGGAAGTCTCAGGTGTGTAGGGGGAGTTCCTGCCGACAGTGTGCATGGGTGTGGTGTTTGTACCTTGTGAAATTTTAGGTAAGTCAACAAGAGACTCATCTTAGCCGCTTGAGTACTGGGGTAAGCCTGAAGGGTTTGATGGGTAAACAAAACGCTCAACTGTGTCTTTTCAGGAGGAGCAAATGAGGCCATGTAGGTCGGGTCAGTAGCTTTTAGTTTGGCTCTCTATTGTAATGTCCCATTAAAGGACGAGAGGGGAGTTGTACTTCTGATTTATGGAGTGGGGGGCTTACTAGTGTGTTAATGCAGGTAAGCAGATATACTGTATGTGCTTACATTACATTATACTGATACTACTGGTTAACCTCCTAATCCCTTAACATTAGCTGTTACCAATCAGAGCACCCAGCAGCGCTCGAGATTTAGGATGTTCCGATATTTTTCCGGTATATAATTCAGAAAAAAATTCTTGTGGTAAAATATTGGTGTCCCTGCAAAGTTTATCCAGCAGGGTGCGCTGTGATTTACAACACTGTGGCAAGCAGCACAGATTACGAGAGAAGAAGCAGCTCTCAGCAACTTCACCTAGAAGTGGTTGACAGTGTATATGTTCAATAAGTTAATATGTTAAAGAATACTTATCTTGTTTATTCTTGATTAAAGTTATTTGTTTAAGAAAGCAGCCTTCTGAGTACTTTTGCATAATCATATCAGTTACTCAGCACACTCCACATAGAAAAGGTCTATTTTCATTACAGCTCAAACATTCACCCTCTAAAATCAGTATTGGTTACAAAATGCCATTATTGTCAGGCTCTACCTATTAGTAACTTCATTTCTAGAAAGCAACTAGTCACAAATTTAGCAACTTTATTCATACCACCAGGGAAAGGGAGAGAAATATATTGTAATTCATTCCTGTGCAGTCCTCAGGCAGTCAGTAGGTGTGGCGTGTTGGGCGCATTTGACGTGCACTCTTTCTCTCTGGATTAGTGTGTTCCTATGTTACATGTAAATAGTTTGAGCTTGTAAATATTTAAATAGTTAATTTGACTCACTTCCTATGTTTTTAAGTTAAAATATACGATGACCCTGTTGTGAGTTTACAATTATTTGGCTAATTGGTATTAGTAATGTTCAAAGTGTGCGTATGTACATTTTAATCGCCGTATACCAACCAGAAACAGGTTTGCATTTGCACTGCCGTTTGCAGTGATGAATTTATTGATCAAACTGTTAGAAATAACCAAGAAACAGTAACTCAACACTGACTAAAAGAATAATGGAAACTGATTGTGGCCAAACACCTAGGGTGAGTCCTATTTTTTATTATTTATTGTTATATTATTATTTTTAAGTGCAGGGAACAACTAGCGGAGCTTCCAAAGTGAGTCAATGAAGCCATTTGAGTTACTGAAACAACTTGGGACAATGTTTGTCAAGTCTGGGACATTGAAACGTTCTTTTTTTTATTTCATTAACCAAACATAACAACATCTACTGCCCTACATGGCCACACTTGTCATTTGTGCAGTCAAACATATACTTTGTAAAAGCAGATTTAGATTTATACGTCTTTCCTAAATGGACAGTGCAGTTATTCTAACAAAAAATAGTGCTGTACTAGATCATATACTCAATTGGGGAGAACAGGGTCAAATTAAACATAATTTGTGCTTACACCAGACAAAATATTCTTCTCTTGTTAAAACTGTTGACCATACAGGGAAATTAGAGTTTGCAAAATACACATATATAAAATATATTCAACATAGACACATAATGGAAATACATGGAAATGTATCTTTGAATTACGTAAAGACATTTTTTGGCCTGCTTGGGGTGGACAATCTTGCCAGGCTTCTATGCAGTTATGGCCAAACTAACATCCTTTGGGGAAGTACTTGCAGCTACGGGGTGGGCGCATAGATTAGCATAGCATAGATGCTGCTTGCATCACTTATATATCAGAACTGGAGGTTATTTGTTCTTTGAAAGAAGAGCACAGAAATGGCACTGAAGGCTTTTCTCAATGGAAAAAATATTTTCACTCGTTTCCCGCCTGGCTTTGGTAAGAGTTTGACAACGTTATGTGGTTTGTTGATTGGTTAAAGTTCGCCCGTGGTAGATGGTAATAGTTCATCCAATCAAATGTTTTTTCTTTTCCAAACAGTTTCCAATGACCTCTTTCCAAATGGTTCTGTGTATCAAACCATCTGGCACAGCCAGGTTAGTGAGAGTGACCCTAAATGGTTAAGTTGCAGGCAGTAAAACCAAAACAATGAGATAAAAGATGCTAAAAAGCGGAGAAAAAGGGGAAGTCAAGTGATAATTCTTTGTGCATTCGTTACTAAGGGAACCAATTCCACATTACACACATTCATTGAATCCACTTTTTATATAACAATATAGATCAGTTCAAGTTTATTTATTTAGAATTGTAACCAAAGTACGCACAAAGCAGGACTTCTCACGTTTTAAGGTAAACTTGTCGGTGCTCTTTGGAGGACAAACTATGTAATGGTGACTCTGTTTCTAAATTAGCTCAAATATATCTGGCAATTCTGGAATGTGCTTGCTTTCTATGAGGGGTGGCTGTAGCTCAGGAGGCAGAGCCGGTCGTCCACTGATCACAGAGTTGGCCGCTTGTTCCCCAGCTCCTCCTGTGTACGTGTTGAACTGTCCTTGGGCTACACAGTGAACCACAAATTGTGCCGATGATTTGGTGAGCACCATGCGTGATAGTTTGCTGCCATCAGTGAGTGTGGAACAGGAAGCGAATTGTAAAGTGCATTAGATAAAAACTCTATGTGAATGCAGCCATTTACTTGTCGACTGACCTGTACGCCAATAAGATATATCCGTGATAAGCTATTATTGGCAGATAATATCGGCCATACTGATGTATTGGTTGGCCTCTAATGGAAGTTAATAGATTTCCACTTTCTCATGTTGATAAAGCTCCTTTCATTCACACATTTCATACATTACCATACCTGACTAACTTTCTTCTCTTCTCTTCACTTTCTTTTCATTATGCAACGGTTACTTCTTGGATGCAATGTTTTAGCTACAGTATCACTGATTCTGTCTTTCAAAATGATCTGTAAACTGTCCCTGGACACCTGATGAACTCTCATCACACCCCTGTGGTCATTTCACCACCACCAGTGTCAGTACTCCGGGCCAATTCTATCTGGCTCTTTTTTAGAAGAAAGGATACTATTAGGATATTGTAAGGATATAGTATGATTGCCATAAAACAAAGGATGGCTATTGTAATCCTGTTCTCCCCTTTCATATACCAGCACAGTATATACAGTATATACAGTACACAGTGGTCAGTATGATTATTAGAGCGTACATTGCATAGGGAAACAAGTAAAGCAGTAGAAAAGAAATGCCCCAAATGGATAATGAGTAACAGTTTAGTTCATTATTGTAGAAGTTAAAAAAAGATTTTTGTAAGCAACCTTTGATTGTTTTCTACAGTGTCCACTGGTGTCCGTAGGTGCGCTGTATCTGCAGTGTGACTGTGGGTGTTACATGAGGTATCAGCAGCTAGTAGAAGTAGATGTAACAACTCCACGCTGCAGTGTTAGGCCGGGGCTTGAGGTTCAGTGCAGGTGCCAGATTGGTTGCTACAGGTCTCTGTGGTTGATTGACAGCATTAGTGAGCCAACGGCGTCTGGTCATTGTCCTTCATACAAGCGCTGTCTGAGACCGCCTCATCTCCTTCCGTAGCTCGTCTCGGCTGAGCAGGTACTGGAAGCAAAGCATCATGGGAGTGGTAATGGGTTAGAAAGCTTGGGAGTGGGTGTTTGGTACTGAGCTGGGATCAGTTAACACAGTTAGCTTCAGTCTATATGAGGATATTGTAAACAAATAAGACCATCAGAGACTATTATTTTGTGTCATATTTCTTTATGGTACAAAGCAGAAGAAACAGCACAACAGTAAACTTTGACTTAAGAGCCAACATTAGGTTTATGACAAAGATTTATGGGAAATGTGGTCCTGATGTACAGTACCACTAGGAAAGGCTTTCAACTGTGTCATCAAAGGCCTCATTTGTTATTGTAAATGATACCAGTTATATCTAAAATGCTACACGTAACATATAGCACCTTGTGAGATATATAAGGAGAACTTATCCCAAGTCAGCATCACCATCTTCACTGCAGAGTTAAGCAACAAGAACCTTTTTCACAGCAGATGTTTTGACTTGAAAGCCACAGGTTGACCTGATAAAATTAAAGGTGTTTTTTTGCTACTTTATTGTTTGTAATTACTTTGTAGATTCAGATATTTCCATACAAAACATACTCATCAGTATATTTAGTAGTCACAATTCGCTCCACATTAGACTCACCAGCCAGTCTCTAAACTCTTTGATCAATGAAAACAGAGGACTTGCTTCCAGGTCTAGACCGTACTCCTTATAACATTATTTACAGAGATCCAACAGTTGGGGCGATGGTGGCAAGAAAAACCTTCCTTTTAAGAGGCAGAGAACCCTCGGACAGAACCTGCCTCGACCACAATACAGGATCCTGGATCTAGCTGACCTACACAGAATGCAATGTTGTCATTGATGTAACTGATTGCACCTGTGCTTTTCATGCTGTGACATCGCAGAACGTCTGCTGTGAAAAAGGTCTATTTTTTCATTATCGGTCAGATTAATTTAGGCCGTGGCCTTTTTAGTACCATGGGAAACGTAAACATTTTAATTGTTTCTGAAATAATAAATGAAAGGGTTAATTTACGATGTTATACATTTGCTTTTAAAAGGTTTATTAAAAAATAACTAAAATTTAAATAATGGTGTGGTCTTACAGATTCTTAGACTGTATACTGTACTGTACTGTAGACTGTACTTTGAAATGACACTCTTTAAAATAAGGCTAATGTGAACTGGTTCACAGGTGATGTTGTTTTAGGAGGCTAATAAGAAGTGGTTTCACATGTTTGCTATCCAAAGCCTTGGGGTTCAATTACTGAGATGACTTCAGCAAACAGAACGGCAGCAAAAGAACCAAGACTGGCATCTGGCTGATAACAGCGAGTAATGAAGTACCAGCGAGCAGGTTTCACTCTGGAAGTCATCGTGTTATCATTATCACACAGATCTGTGGTGTTTTATTGTTGTTTCTCCCTGAGATAAACTCCAGAGCTTTCCGTCTGAGTGACTCAAACTTCTGCTAACCGACGAGGAGCAGTTACTTGGTGAGTGAATCAGCTGCACAAGTCATTACCAGCAGCTTGTGTGTGTTGGTGCTTACTGTGAGGTTGTTGATGCTTTCTGACAGAGCCTCTATTTGCAACATGGTACCCTCTGCGATCGCCATCTGCCACACACACACACACACACACACACACACACACACACACACACACACACACACAGGGTCTCATGAACCCATTATAAGTCACGATTACAGACAGATTTTCAGTGAATCAATGATTCCGAGGCTTTAGTATATAGCAATTCATACATTTCTGTAAGTATGCTGAGCTATACATTGCCACTGAGCCATACTCAAACATGCACTTCCCATGTCATTTTTAACAGGGTTGCCATGGTAATGGTCAGCAGCCATCTTGGCACAGATTGGTCCGCCGAGGGGGAAGCTGGTGTCATAAACAGCCATGACAGCCACCATGATGGTGAGGATGATGATGAAAGCAGGTTAGTGGTTGATGCAAGTTACTCAGGCGAGTCATTCTGTTCCTGTGCGTTCTCTCAAAGCTTAAAAGTTATTCGGTACCACATCTGTTTTTCTTTGTCTTTGGGATTGGATCGATTATGTAACAGAAAAAGTGCTTGCTTCGTGAAGAGAACATGTCCCTAATATGTTGTACATCCAAAATAAATGAATACAATAATTAAAAACTTAAATCCACTGCTTTATACTTCTACTCTGACCTTTCTGCCATTTGTGTACAAAAAAATGAATCAACTTTACACACGTATCATTTTATTTATTAAATGATTTGATCAATCTTTACATTTACATGACCACATGTAAGCTTCCTTTGCGGAGCAGTATTTTCTTACTATAAAAATACTATTACAGGAAATATGAAAATAACAGTACAAAATCACCACCTCAGGTTCAAACTAAACATGCTGTTTTATAATTTCCTCTGCAATGACATAAATATTAAATAGAATCCCTCCATAATATTATGCAAATATTGCACAAGTTCATCCCAACCATGTGACAAAACTGTATTCAACTGGCAAATCAAAGTTATAAATGATGCGATGACTGACTCACACATATAAAATCATCTAATGGTGGTGCACAGTTGTTAGAACAACAGTTTAATACTGTACAACAGGAGCAGTCCATATATGGGTTACAGGAAGTGGAGTCCAGAGAGATGCTGTCTGTGTTCTCTCATGATGAGTTAGATCATGGCACAGGTTTGAGGCTGAGGTTGGGTTAGTTAGGCATCTGACTGGAAGTGAAATCAAAATACTTAAAGTGTGTAGATTCATTGTGTCAGTACACCCTTCAAAACCAGCAGCTGCTGCTGTGAAACAGTCAGGCAGGTTTATCTGGGCGTCTCTGAATCTCTTCACTCGTAAGGCACAGGGTCGGGCTGATGGGCGGGGGGGTGAGAGGAGCAGGGAGAGGGTCGGCTGAGGTATTAAGGGCTGCAAGCAAAGGAAGCAGAGTAGTAGCAGTGACAGCTGATTGGCTGATGAAAAGCGTGACAACACAGTATCGCCATGTTGTTGTCACAGCTGTCATGGAGATGGGTCAGCTCCGCTGCCGTCGAGCCCCACCTGGTCCCTGGAGCGGTCCGACTCTCGGTCCAGGATGGGACTCAGGCCTCTGAAGCCGGCGTAGGGCCGGACCTGCACCCCGTTCACCGCAGACTGTCCCGACTGAGGCGAGGACGACTCGATTGGACAGACGTAATCTGTGGATTCATCCGGCCGTCTCCTCCTGAGGTGAGTCAAGTTAGAGAAGCCCAACTTCTTCGGCTGCAAAGAGAAGACACGACAGAGAGATATGACTAACTGATCAATAAAAGTGACAGAACCACAGATCACCTGAAAGCGTATCAGGATCATTTTTGTTTATTACAACTTGGATCTTATTTTTTTATAGTTTTGGCTATCGTTTCTATCACCTACGATAACACTGTACAAATCAAACGTATTGATTAAATGAGGGAACAGGACCAGAATCAAAAAGTCCCACAATCAGACATTATTTTAGCCAGATTATCTGAACCACTTTAACTGGAGGAGAAACCCAAAGAGGATGCACCTGAACACCAAAAACAGCTAGTTAAAGGTGAATCAGGAAGTAGGTCTACACACTGTGATGGATGTTAATAAAGGAGGTTTTGGGTAATAATCTGTTTTTCCTTCAAAATTCTCTGACTTTGAATTTTGATTGGTCTGCTTGTGTTTCTTGCCATGAAATGAAGCTGATTAATAATCTTTAGATACAAGGTGCACGTTACTGGCAGGTGAAAGGTCTTCTGTTCTGTGTCATCTCAACCTCAGTCACTGTATACAGGGTTTTTATATCCACATTTTAGTGTTGCATTCAGTGCATGTGAGTAAGAAATGATACCAGGCAGCAACAGACAGCAGCTTATAAAAATGTGTCCTCTAAGCTTGCTCTTGCTGACCATAGCCACTGTGATATTATCACTCAGTAGCTGAGTGGCCACACACACACATAAATAAATCTATTTTTGTGGGGTTTTCTTTAGATTCACAGTCTACCAGGTTATATATTTGTCCACATACCATCCACATAAATATTTAGTGCTCAGAGAAAAGCTTAAGAAATTTAAGATCCAAGTATCCAAGGTCATAAATGGGTCAACAGCAAGTGTGCATTGTGTTTTAGGGTGGATTATTCCTCCATTTTTCTTCAGCAGAGCACAGAGGGACTTAGAGCTGAGGCTGCGGCTGATGGCTGGCTCTTAAAGCTGTGAGGAGGAGCAGAGCAGTCCCGGGTTTACTCTGCTCTCACCAGCTTAAACACACTGAAGGGTTTAGAGCTTAAACTGAGCTGACACACCAAGGTTTCACCTCAGATTAAGGTGCTTTCTCTCACAGAGGAAGAGAAGACGGGTTAACTGTGTGTGAGTTCTCTTAATGCAGCATTGTTGCCTCTGAGAATTTTCTCTTGTATTATCTTACCTTGACTTTAGCTGTGATGCTGAGTGGGGTGTACCCCGCCGCCTCAGTGTACTCCCTCTTCTCATGCTGAGCTTGTGCTCCCACCAGGCTGTTGAAGTTGGTGGTTAGGTGGCGTCTCAGGAGTGTTTTCTGAGGAGGGATGTTCAGCAGCATGGCCAGCGTGTCCGAGTTAAACCGAGGCTCCAGCATCTATGAGAGGAGAGACAAATTCAAGATGATGTTTCTGTAGTGTTTTTGTTTCTTTGTCCCAAGTGTGGTTACATGTACTCACTACTAGCCCTCCGTGCACGCCGCTGCCCCTCAGGTTTGGTGCGTACTCTGCCAGATCCACAGATCTCAGCCACTCCATGACTCTGTGGTTGGACCACTGGACCACCTCAGAGGGAGTGCACTGGTTCTGAAACACACACATGAAGATACACAAATGAATGAAGTCTGTTTTAGACATCACAAGCAGATTTTCAGTTTGTATGGAAATGAATGGAAACAAATGGCTGTATGAAACACTAGGAAATATTGAAAAATCTAAAACGGTATAACCTGCCTTCAAAAATGGTTAGCAATAATGTGAACTTTACACGAGTCAGAGTTCAGGCAAAGCAAGACAAGTTTGTATAGTAATTCAGAGTGCTGTATGGCAAATGCACATAAATAGGAGTTTAAAAAAGTGAAATAACAGAAAAGAAAATAAACCCGATAAAATGAGAATAAAAGTTACAATGCAGCACAGGATGCAAATGTATAGTCTAAATCCGAGAACAAAAGTTTCGGTTTTTACAAGAATTGTGCTGGGATGTTCACATGGACACACACACACACACACACACACACACACACACACACACACACACACACACTGACCTCATTGCCTGGCCTGCGTTTGAGGCAGTTGGGGTGGAACTTGTTGACATGGAGAACATGAATGGCGCACTTGACGCTGAGGTGATGCAGCTGGCTGGTCACTTTAAGGAATAACAAGTCATTCTGAGATGGAGAGAAGACAAAGAGATGAGTGCAACTATAACAACGGAAAGATAAAGTGAGCATCAAATCTCTGCATGCAGGTTTGTGCTACACCAGTTTTATCCCTGAGGGGGTGAAACAAGTGCTTTAAATTCATGTGTTTTTAATAAATCTCATCTTCCATGAACTGTGATTTAATGGTTATTATTTGACCATCACCATTATCATCATCATCAAACTCACCACAGTGAGGTACTGCAGCATCTGCCCATCCACTCTTCCGTCATTAAACTGGTCCTTGTACTGCGGAAGGCCGATGTCATCAAGCCAACCTTTGGAATATAAAATATCAGTTTTTCTGTGAGGGAACCTCAGAGTGTAGTTCTGTCACTGAGTGTTTTGTTTCAGTACGTACGGGTGACCCAGACGTAATCGAGCTCTGCGGACTTCTCAGGCTGCTTGCTGCTGAGCGTCTTGATGGCTAACTGCAGCTTCTTCCTGTGGAGCGGATTCTTCATCGCCAGCTCCTGGAGACAAAGTGGAAGAAAAACTTATTTCATCTTGTCACTGATAGTTAAATCTTAAAGACGACATTACGGTTTCACCTGAGGAAGAAAGAATGTGCCCCCATTGGAGTGAATTATCTAATTAAAATGATCCTGTTGAGAGAGACAGAGAGTTTCGGGGGCGTTTGAGGTGGACAATGTGACAGTGTTGAAGGCGAAACTAACGCGCATTTTGAGAAGCAGAGACAGGCGTTGCTAAATGCCAAACAGACAGACAGACAGCAGCAATGATCAGACAGGTAGAACTGAAAAATATTTGACAGGCTGAATGGAAGATTATTTTGTCAGGTAAACCAACTGAGCCGGACAAATGTCTCCATATATAGTAGGTGGTGTGTGTGTGGGTGTGTGTGTTTACCCTCTCTAGGTCTTGCGGGGTGGCCGACAGTAGAGTCTGACCGCCGGTGACCCAGTGGCGAGCGAGGATGCCGTACTGACCGAGTCCAATCTCCTCAAGCCAGTCACACACCTGCTCTGCGCTCCACTTAGAAAGAGGCATCTTCAAGTCTCTGACGTGGTGAGGAGAAAAAGGATGAACATTGAAGAATAAGGGACCACATGCTGTAGATTCATCAATCCAGCCAGGTACAGTTTACAATTCATGTTAGGAAAATATAAAAATGACTTTGCTGAGACATGAAACTTATAATAATAGATAATAAGCCATGAATAGAATTACGTAAACTTGGCTTTTGGATTATAAAGGCAGTGTCCAAGTAAGATGGTAGTGCAATCTTTGTAATACAAACATCCTATTACCATAGGTCAAATAAGAGCTTAACAGACAACTAGTTTCATCAGTCTCTTTCCCTGTATGAGAATATATAGTGTGTGAGAGTATCATTTTTATACCGTGTGTTCCCTGAACGGGCCAGTCTTGGTCCAGCTGTAGCTCTGAAGCCACCCCTCTTGAACTCCGCCAGCTCGGGGTCGTGAACCTGGGCAGGACTACCTGACTGGCTGCGACGGATCCTGGGGACAACCAAAATACAGATGAGTGTGTGAAGGAAAACTGGAAAGAGGTAGAGAGCCTGAGAGAATGTGGCTGTGAGTGTTAATGTATAAGTACTGTACATACAGTATGTGCACACATATATATCTTCAAAACTTACTTCCCCCAGAGTTTCTTAATGCCTCTTTGACTTTTCCTGTTCTCTGGTGAGACAGGGGACTGCTGTCCAGAGTCCACTCCAGAGGACAGAGGGGACTGGTCTGATAGAACACACTCCTCTAGCTTCTCTGGATGCCCTGCCAGACAAAAACCCAAGAATACAATCATTGATACTACTAATTGTGAGAGTGAATATTCCTTGGCTTGGCTCAAACATACAATCCATGTCCAC
This sequence comes from Dicentrarchus labrax, assembly GCF_905237075.1. Classification (NCBI taxonomy): domain Eukaryota; kingdom Metazoa; phylum Chordata; class Actinopteri; family Moronidae; genus Dicentrarchus; species Dicentrarchus labrax. The sequence continues at coordinate 30,934,871 of NW_026136720.1, forward strand.
TGTATGTTTGCTCAAAGCACCCTTCTGTTCTGTTTCTTACATTGGTAGCCTATTTTACATGTTGTACATGGCTATTAAATAATATATAGCTTCCTGAAAAGCACTATACAATTAAAGCTGAACCAATATTGTTTATATTAAAAATCACTACTTTCAATACTTTGTGTATTATGAGAAGTCTTTGCTAACACATTTTCCATTAAGTTGTAATAGTGTGTTGCACTTTTTGTTGTATACTAGACCTTTTTCAAAGCAGCCATTTTAACATTAAATAATAGGGTAAACACAGGTGTTATCAATGATAATATATAATTGAAATATAGTTTGAGTTCTATTGTCAAAATGGCTGTAAAAAGGTCTATTAATGTAGCTAACAGAGCAACTCCAAATGGATGCTAATGATGCTCTGTCTGATAGATATGTAAATAACTGTTTGCTAACACATTAGCCAGAACTACATATTTATTATTATTTATTTATTTTGCTAACAGCAAATGTCCAAAGAAAACCAACTGATGCAGCTTTAACAGTTGCCTCATGGAGTACCTGATTAGTAGCTGTAAGCCTCATAGTGTCATAACCATACTTCAAAACATGTTCTCATTTCCTGCTCATTCAGCCCGGCACAGAAATTATACAGTCGTTCTAAATGAATACAACAATGCTTCCAAGAATTCAGTTAGTGCTCCTCATGAAGCCTATATGAGTTCTCTTCTATGTTGTAGACACTACAAAGAACTACTTTGGCTATATGATTCAGTCAGTCTCACCAGCATGGTAACCCAATTACACACTGGGGCTGAGATGCAATACCCACCAACATCATAGAGGTCATGTTTTCCAGGAGATCCTGGGGCACAGGAGGTTAGTGAAGTGAGAAGAAAAGCAAGCAGACAGAGAGCAGAAGCGAGCATTAGTCACACCCTCTTTATCTCCAAAATAAATGTTATACACATGTTTGGTGTAATAAGCAGCAACATGCAAATCTACTAGCCTCAGGCAGGAGCCAAACCGGGCCACAGAGTCAGAGTCTAAGTCTGCTTGTTTACATGAAACTCATTTTATTCTTCAGATACTGAGAGTGTGGGTGGCTCTTTGAAGCTTGTCAGTGTTCAAGTCATATATCGCTACCTCATTACATCATGAATATAAGTGTTTGTTCTTATTCTACACCTGTGTACTTTGAGCACTTGCTCAACTTGCTCTTTCTCAGCGACGTCCTGCTTCAGCCTGTCAGTGAGAGTGTGCCAGGTGAGGCAGTGAGAGCAAAAGCAGGGGGGATGTCAGGTTGCATCCTTGTTTGTTTACTGTGGATGTCTAAGCTAGCTGAACTGCACACATCCTTAAAGCTCGCACTCCTCGCCCTCTCACAGCCGTCTGATTACCCTCCTGCTTTAAGCTGTGTCTCTGTGTAGGCCGATACATGGGTGTGTGCTTATATGCCTTTTAGCTTTAAGTGTGTGTGTGTTTCAGTGAATGCTGATGCGAGAGAGCTGGGCATTATCTTCGACAGCTCTCTGAGTCATGAGGGAGTCCTAATAATCCCGGCTTTAAAGGAGCTTGATCCTCGGTGAAAACGGTGGCTCACCCTGACTCTGCTCACCTCTGAGGTTTGGCTGTGGCAGGGACTATCTTGTTTTGTTTATGAGATAACGGAATTTTGTTTGTCAGACGGCTTGTTTGTATGACTAAAGACTCAGAGCAACAACATCAGCGAATTGACTCAATTCTCCTAAAAAGTTTGTTTCCGGTGTTGACATTTGAATTTCTGTGTGAGCATACAGTACCTAAAGCCGGAGCACTGGCACTCCTGCAGCGAACTGCAGCCACAACACAAACAGAGAAAAAAGCGATCCGACAGCGAAGCAGACAGGAGGAGGAGGAGGAGGAGGAGGAGGAGAGAGGGACAAAGGGCACAGAGGAGGAAGCAGTTTTAGCAAAGTTAGTTGACAAAGAGTTACTCAACAGTTACAGATGATAAATTAGATTTTTTGGCAACATTAATTTAAAAAAAAGAATTGCCCCACTTAACCCCTGGGGTATTATTTAAGTAGACAGTTGTGCTCTGCTGGGGAATTCTCTACAACCGAGGTCACTGGAAGTTCATTTGCAGTGCTTACAGCAGCAACCGCAACGTCTCTTTTCAGAAACAATGGGCCTCATGCGAGAACATGGTTCTTATCCTGAACTTCTCTCACTTTTTTCAGTGAGGTTTGGTCGTATGAGTGTTTCGAGTCAGATGCACCAAACTCTCCTATAGCTGCACAAAGTTGTTATGAATAGCTTATTTCAACACGAACTGTACATGAGGAGGTGTCTGTCGGGGAGGTTAGCATAATCAACAGTATAAAGCTGTTCTAATCTTTCCTTATGGGCACATTTCATTCACAAAAACCCAAAAGTTACTCCAGAGTACAAAGAAGAATTCACACAGCGGAGCCCTGCTGTCAGACATCATCAAACAAGAACAGAACACCTTTAGCAGAGTTATAAAGACCCAGAACAAGTTATAAAATATTAATACGCTGCCAACAATGTGTTATTGGGGCTGTCAGAAAAGCTGTCCATGAGTAATATGAGAGGGGGTCAAACGGATGTTACGGTTAGGAGACAATATGATGGCCTGCAGCGGGTGATACTGGGCAGCAACCTGTATAAAGACCCTGAGGCAGTTTTCTGACTGCAGAAGACTACAAGGCTTTTGCCACAGTTTGCCTGTCTTGGTCAAATTTCTTTGATCTGAGATCAAAACCCTAGAGTCGGTGCAGAATCCACGCCCATGCCCGTCACTTTTCAGGTGTGATGGTGTGGATATATGTATCTGATGTCTCAGTAGAGCACTGAGGCAAATGCAGTAAAACAAAACATTCAAAAGTTCAGTGTCAGTCAAATTCAACTTTATCACAACACAAACCAAAACTCCAAAGAATGGGGTTTAGTTTATCTTTTATTCCTTTAGTTAGTTTAACTATGTTGCTCTCTAGATAACTGTGTGGTGCGCTCACTTTACATCTGATCTTATTAATAATCCTGTAGATTAAAAGTCAGTTTTCTTTTTTCAACCATCACCTTGCTTGTGGTTCCTGTACATCAATTCTGTGCTATTTTTATAGTTGCCCTTTTGTTTGATACATACATCTCTTACATCTGGGGAAAAATGCAGGTGGCTTTCTGTTAAATATTGCAATAATTTAATCCAGTCTTTGATTCACATCTGGTCTGAGATCAGTTGTGTAGTTTTTGTACCCTCATGTAAACGTGACAAAAATGTGTTATTTTGTTATATTAAAGTTGCATATTTTGTCTTAATATATTTCGATATGATATTTAAACTCCAAATTCCTTCAAAATAAGGAATTCTGTACATGATTGGACTATTAAAATACGAAGGGAAAACTCTACATTCAAGAAAATGTAATGGTAATTAAAAAGTCTAATGTGCCATTTAACTACATATTAGTTTATACTGATGGTTCTTGCATGAGGCCCAATGTCCCACAGACTTCACCTTTCATTAAACAGTTAGCTTTCAAAAGGTAGAAAATAATCAGTATTACAGTATGTTTTCAAAGTCTGACAGGCGGCTGCAGAAGCAGTGAAACAGACTTTATATGTCCCCTGTTGGTTAGTGATGTAGAAACTCACTGAGGCTGTAGTCCTGCTCG